>NC_073701.1:92141135-92497245 GCF_023634085.1 Falco cherrug | reverse complement strand
AGGCCCTCCGGCTGGGGGAGATTTAACCCTAAGTCTTAACCTTGAGATGTAACCCTAAGTCTTAACCAAATAACCTAATCCTAAGACTCAACCCTAAGACTCAGCCTTAAGACTCAGCCTTAAGACTTAACCCTAGGACTTAACCTTAAGATTTAACCCTAAGTCTTAACCCTAAGGCTGAGCCTAGAGACTTAACTTTAAGACTCATCCTTAAGACTTAAGCCTAAGACTCAACCTTAAGAATTAACCTGAAGACTTAACCCTAAGACTCAACCTTTAGACTTAACCTTAAGACTTACCCTTAAGACTTATCCCTGATACTTAACCATAAGTCTTAACCTAAAGACCTAACCCTAAGACTTAACCTTATAGAATTAACCTTAGGACTTAACCCTAAGACTCAACCTTAAGAATTAACCTGAAGACTTAACCCTAAGACTTAAACTTAAGACTTATCCCTGAAACTTAACCATAAGTCTTAACCTAAAGATCTAACCCTAAGACTTAACCTTAAGACTGAACCCTAAGACTTAACCTTAAGACTTAAGACCAGCAGGCCAGGGATGGTTTGCCTGGTTTCCGTATGTTGTTGTCAGGACTCTGTCTTTGCTGCTCGAAAGCCTCAAGTGCCCTCTTTAGCTCACCGGTGCAACAGCCATGGCTGCTGCTATGTGTGCAATTTCAATAGACCCGCAGTGAGACACCCTGGCTAATGGGGCAACCAGCTGGAAATCCTTCAGCTGCTTCTGCTGTAGGCAAAGGGAAATTAACTGAGTCATCCATGCAAAGCCCTTTCTTTTTGTTGAGTTTGCTATGAAATGTAGCATTTTCACCACTGCTGGAACACTTTCAACAAGTCACAGTAGGATTTTGGACTATAGACATATCTGTGCTTCCCCAAAGGTACCTGGACAGTGGGCAAGTGGGACGTACAGGTGCAAGCCAAGGGATGGGCAGAGGGGAACGGGAGAGGAGGAGGGACAGCTAGAGAAGCACAATAGCAGAGCACTGCTCCAAAAATGATCAGCAGAGGAAGAGTAAAGGTTGCTGTTATTATTTAACATCATTACATCCCAATAGTTGAGGTCCACAGCATCCATAAAGTGTCACAAGAAGCTTCCTCCCAGTAATATTTTTCCCCAAAAGGAAATTGCCTTCATCTGGAGCAAAATGCACAAACCAAACCACGGCGTTGTCCACAAACAGCCAATAAGAGTGACTGCACCTCAGCACTTCAAAGAGAGGAAAAAAAAGGCTAGAAGAATAATAATAAAAAGAATAAACATATCTTGTCCTAATGAGCAAGAGAACTAGCTCCTCAGATACACTAACAAATCATTGTATGTGCACAAAGCAAGATGTGTCTGAAATGAGGAGAGATTCCACTGCAGTTTGGAAACTGAGATGGTTTCTTACACACACACACACACACACACACACACACACGACTTCCACACACAGTCTCGGTCAGGATACTATAAACAGGGTTTTACTTTCTCATGAAAAATACCACTGGACTCTTCATTGATGAAGAGGAAGATGACAGGTCTGTTATCTCTGCCGGAAGATAGCACTTCCTACAGCCTACAGTTTCTCCTGGCACTAGGACATGACATTGGGTTCAGCAAGAGTAGGTGCCAAATCTTGAATCATTAGACCTGCTCAAAAGAGAAATAACAAAAGCTTTAAAATCAGGCCAGTACTAAATCCTCCTTCCTATGCAGAATTGGGGTGTGCACTTCCAGCCCCCACACAGAAACAGAGGGGTTTCTTAAAAAGCCACTGTCTGTCTAAACCTGAACACAGCATTGATGTGTATCTATCTCACATTCACACATTCACTTCTCTCCCACTGAGATCATTTATTATCACGGGAGCACTTTCCCATAAGCATGTGGACACGTGACCAGAACTGCACTTGGCACGCTGATGCATTAAAACAATCGGGGATTTTTTTTTTCCACTTTCACTGTAAGTGCCGTCTTGTGATACCAAAACTTGTGATACAGACCTCCCCCTGCAGCAAGGGGAATATGAAAAGAAGGGCTGAGCCCCATGTGCCCATCTAATACCCCTGCAGCTTCTCCCAAAGGGGCTGCCTTTGCCAGATTCCAAACTGGGGACCTGTGTTTGGTCTCGCTGAACTCCCCTTGCATGTGAAATTAAAGGCAAGAGAAATTAAGAGTCCTGTCCTGATGTTGTTATGTAAGGGATTCCACTAATGCACTAGCATAACACTGAAGGTCAAAAGAGACTAATATAATGCATGCATAGGAGAAGAAGTGGCTGTATCTTGCTCGATACCTTTTCCCAGATCCCTCCTGCTGTTGCTTCTAGGTGTTTAGTTAACTAACATAAACTTCTCAAAGCAAAAGCAAAGCCTTTTGGAAGTGGCTTCGTTTCAGTAGCAGGTACTTCCAAATATGATTCTTTTTTCAATTTGTGCTGTTCAGGATTGCTGAGGAAGAAAAGTGCTAGGAAAACGGGCTTGCTGTTACATAGTCTGTGGCTGCCTGGCATAGCAAGCTTGCTTTGTAGTTCTCAGGAATGTGCCAAATGCCTTCAAACAAATGCACTACATGGTCTCTGTCCAAAGTTCCTAATATCTCAAATTTGCATGATGCAAAATAGAAGGTAACAAAGCTGTTTGGGGAGAGGATGACTGACTGAGGTTACATTAAGACCATGGGATTACTCAACCAGAGGCATGCAAACATCGCTGGACAAAGTTTATCAGTCTGTTCCAAATTCTAATTTGTTAGAGCATTGTTTGTGCAGATTATGCTAGGGTTTTACTTTGGATCTTTATTGTCTGAAAAGACTCCTCTTTCTCTAAGGACCTCTCTTCCCCTCTCTACTGATACAAAAGATTTAAAGCCTAACAAAACTCTAGGCCACCCATCCACAGGGTAAGATTTCCAGTAACTGATTCTGGATCTGAAATCCCCTGCCTGTTTGCAAAGCCAAGCCTAAAACTTCAAATGGTAAAAACCAGAGGATATTTGCCAGACATTGCTCTTCACAGAGATTTGTAGTTTTGTGATGATAATTCCATTCTAGTACCTCTTACACTGTAGGTTCTGACTTCCCGCACCAGCAAGCTGCAGTAGTATTGTACAGAGAACACTAAAGCAAAGCTGAATGCATGAAAATACAAGACTAGGCCAGAAACCCATCACATGCAGAAGAAATAACCGATTATCCACCAGAAGTAAACTAACCCCTTTTTAGAGACTTTATTTCTCACAGAGTTTATCCTTTGTAATTCGTTTACCTTATTGAGGCCAGCTGTTGAAATAGCACCTCCCATAGAGGCTGGATGCATTCAGTCTTGGACTTAGTTGCAATGAAGGGGTTTGGCACTCCAGTTTCACTACAGGTGGACAACTTGCCAGCAGCCTGGAGACTACACCTGATTTGTAAGACTGGAAGTCAAGCAGGTGCCAGGGGGTTCAGTGCAGAGGTGCAGCTCAGAAGTTCCAAAACAAAGAAAGATTCCTTTCCAGTGGCCCCTTCTGAATTGAGGGGGCTCTGCTCATGGTTATTCCTTTTATAAAGAGGCATGTGTGGAGGCAAAGGCTACAGTGCCTGCTCCTGCTTCAGTTGGAACCTCTTCTCTGTGATCACTCTCAAGCTGAAATGCATTTGTGTTTTTTTGGCAGGGATCTGACCCGCTGGTCCGTCAGATCTGCAAAGCTTATCTGGAAGAGGGGCCCTAAGTGGTGCAAAAAACCTCTGCCAGTGGGACACCCTTTGCTGAAGGATAATGTCAAACATACACACAAGCCTCTCTGTTTAAACCAGTAATGGACAGAACTGGCATAGTCAGTAAGCACAGCTGTTCCCCACTGCTCTGCTTTTTTTGCAAGGTTGTCAGTATCCCCGATTTTCTTATGCCAAAACTGTCATTAGTACTCTATACTGTCTCCAGTGAATGAGCTGCAACCTGCTCCTCTAGCAGAATACAAGATTTAGCAAAGCAAAGTCCAGTGTGCAGAATGATTTGGAGAAAGGAGGGGCAAAGACTTTTACCTCAAAGCTGGAAAGGATCTGAAGGCTTTTGTTTCATCATGGTTCATGACTGGGTTTGGAAAAGCATGTTTCCTGCTTTTTCCAACAATGAATGGTGATTCCCCATTAACCTGTGTTTCAACTCAGATCTGCCTCATTTGGGCTTTTATACCTGTGACACTAATGGAAGAAAAAGTCTCCTGCAGAACTATATTTCCTTGGCAGTAACAGAAATTGTTATGACTACCGAAATTAATTTTTTTAATTATCTGTACTATCCATAATTTGCAGCAGAACACCTATGGCAGTGGTAAACAGACGTGTGTATCTTACACGTCCCCTTAAGGATTTCTGGCTTGTGCTTCACTCCTGGATCTAGGAAATACAGAATGTTGACATCCTTGATGACTTGGCCTGTGATTTTTTCCCCATGGAAATACATTTGCCTTAAGTCGTCCATATCGGTGGTACGGCTGCTTCCTGGGATAGTTTGGGCCTGATCGATGCGCGTAATTTTCCACGCTCTAACTAAAAGGTGGCACCATTTCTCTCCTTGTATAGTAGTACATGCATGTACCTTGCACCTACTGACCACTGCTACTTGAGACGTGCTACTTATGGGCCTGGTATGAAAAGGTCATTACATTTATCAGGGTCATTATGGCTTTGGCTCCGTTTCTTTGATATTTGTCTGGGGGCTACAGATCAACACAGCTTATTTATATACTACTACTATGCCACTTAACCTTGTACTGCTTTCATCAGAATCATCTATCAGCATGGACAGGAACAGAGAGTACGGATAAACACGTTTTACCCAGGAAACCAAGTTATAATGGTTCTTCTTAGCCTTACTTTGTGAAATGGAAGCCCTACATTCAGCCCCTTGAGCTGGCCAAGATCTTTTTGCTTTGGGAGGCAGAGCTAAGACTTCATTAACTATACTGAGATAAAATCTCTGGCTGACCGTCTATTTTATGAAGCTTTGAAACCTACAGCCCTTCAGAAGGGAAAAGATTTTTCTTTCTTCTCCTGCGTACAGAAGTTACTATGTCTTCTAGCCTAGGTAGCTCTGCTCAATGAGCTTTACTAATGGAAAAGTCGCTGGATTAAACCACTGCCTTGAGATGAACCTGAATGAGCACATTTTGCAAAAGACCAGGTGATGCCCACAGTTAATGTTTTCTACAGTTTAGTGCCATGAGCTGGAAGGACCTCTCTAATTTTCATGAAACCTAACATTTGAAAAACAAAATACTTTCTTCAATATGCCTTTCTAGAGTTCAGGGTTTAGTACAGATCCCTTACAGTATGCATGAGCTTTCTACTCTGAGTGCAGCCCTGTTCTGTTTGTCGTTCATGGGTGATAGTAGGCACTCATTCATGCTGTCTCCAAATTAGTTTTTGTGTAAGCATGGTGTCAAGGAAGTGTCATGGTTGTGTAAGCATGTGTAACTAGATGGCCTAGGTTTGATTTCTAACCTGGGGCTTCACCCATCATGGAAGAAAATGCCATCTGTCAGTATCTAAAGGATCTTCAGTGACACATAACAGGGAATTCAACCTGGAGCTGAAGGAGGATCGCACACAGCAAAGTCCTAAGGAAAGAACTGGGGCCAGAATCCAGGCACAAAAGAATCTTACTCAAAGTGCAGAGGTTTCACACTTTTATTAGAACAAGCAGTAAACAAAAGTCTCCTAAGTATAAAATCTAAATGTTCTCGAGCCCTCATCCCAGACAGGCGAGTCACCGCATGAAGGGCAGGTCCAAGTTCTTCTCGCCAGTGCCGAAGCAGACATAGCCGTACTGCTCGGTCATTGGGACATGGTAGAACATCAGTCCCAGCCGCAGCAGGCTCCGCAGCACCACCACAGTGCCTCCCTTCTCTAGCTGGACAGTCCAGGAGCCTGTGCAAGAAAATGCCATTTGTCAGTATGTCACAAGTGCAGTCCCTGGAAGGGAGAAAGAGGCAGCATTCCTGGAGCAAGCTGTCCCTAAGCTGAGAGGGGGGCTGCAGTGCGTTCTGCCTGACCAGTTAACAGGGCACAAGGCTGCACTGGAGTTTGTGACACCTGAGAAAAGGGAAGTGAGGGAGACCAGAAACCTTGATACCTTTTTATCTTTTGTCAGTTCAGCGTTACAGGCTGCCCTCAATTCCAGATGTCTGTGTCTAGCTTCACAGAGTAGCATATTCCATGGCTATGATAGTAACGCCATATGCGTCACAGGAAGGGACCCCTGGAGCTCCAGACTTGTATACTTGATCCCTAGGAGAGGCTAGAGCTATTCTTGGATGCTTCTGAGCGGGCAGCAGTTACTCTACCAAGCTGCCACCTACTTGGTCTAGCTACTAGCTAGAGAGCCAAGACTAGCTATAGCAATCCTGCATAGTATGAAATTTATTTTTAAAATAAACTTGTAGCATTAGTAGTGAGAAGAGGAAGAAGACACTTCAGCTCCAGAGAAGACCGGTTTCCCTGATGCAGCAACTGGGAAAGAGGAAGAGAGCACGAAAAGCAGGGTATTTCTTAGCTCAGAGAATTTTGCAGAAAAGGTTAATTCTCTTCAGTCTTTCCTGGCTCCATCATTGAAGAGGATGTGCGTGGTAGGGGCAAAGGGATTAGTTTCCGCATTGATTTTGCTTTGGCTCTGCAGAGGAGGTTCAGAGCCAGTGTGAAAAGGCAATTTCTCCTGGATGCAAGGAGCTCTGAGCCACTGAGTGTTTATTTTGCATCTGACACAACAGCCTGGGAACAACACAGGAGGGGAGGGGGCTGGAGCATCAGCCTGGATTCAATGCCAGAGGGCAAGGAGCTGCCAAAAGAAGAAAATACCAGCTTCAGCATCAAATCAGTAACGCCTAGAGGCTACAATGTAAGGAAGAAGGTTCCTGCTGAATCTTCATCTAAAAGCAAAAGCAGCAGGCCCAAATTAAAAATTGCAGTTGGAGCTGTCATACTACTATGGGCCTGGAGTCAAGCGGTCAGGCTGTCTGCACCCAAAGTCAAAATCTGCCAATTCCAGAGTAAGCAGAAAGCCCATAATGTGTTGGGACAGTTAGACAGTATTCATCCTTGTAGATAATTTTAGGCTCATCAATTTATGCTGTGACTATGCTTACTTATGTCATGGTTAGCCTGGGGAAGGGCTTCTGTGATTGCTGTCAGCTGCCAGTCCTCCCCTTCCCACTCACTTCTGACTCTTGGCCAATTTTAGTGGCATCCGACAAAGGGTTGAAGTGTTTTAACACCACAGGTTCCTACAACAGGTCTCCACAGGACACGGCCCAAGGGTTGCCTGCAGCTCCTGAAGCTATTTGTTTATCTGCCAGCAGCTGTGGGGAAGCACAGGCTGTTTGGCTCGCCCGGCAGCAGCTATCTGGGCAATCAGTGCTTGTAGCTTTGGGCTCTTGCACACTCACTTGCGGTACATGTAGTCTCTGAAGCAGTTCATGGCAAACTGCAGTAGTTGAGGGCTTGATGGAGGGGGGAAGTTGAGAGGAAACAATATATATGGTGGCTGCAGAATCAGAAAGGAACACCACAATTCAAAGCCCTGTAAAAACAGGTGTCGTGAGTTCTGCTGCTCACCTGTTACCTCCCTCTTCTCTTCGTATTTCTGTACTTTTCAAAAGTTTCTTGGGCACCACTGTTTCCCCTGTCTACTTCAGTAGCAAGTTCCACAGGTTGGTTATATCATAATATGCACCGTGTCGTCTTTGATCTGTTACCTTTCAAAGTACCCTCTTCAGTTACGTGCAAACATGGAACTAAATGGACAGCAACACCTGCCTTCCATGGCAGTCACTGAACTTTCTAACAAAGTGACTCTGGCTGCAGGATAGAAGTACAAGAGACATTCACAATCTTTTAAGGGCTCGGGAGATTTGCATACCGGAGAGCGAGCTTCTGACTCACTCAGCTCCATGTTGCCACTAAAGAGAAACAGCTGGAATCTCGGTAAAGCAAAGCGCTACTTCATACAGAGCAGGATCAGTACAGGTGTGTGCCATCTTCCTTGCACTGTGACATTCCTTGCACACGTCCTAGTTAAAGCATGAGCTAGTGTCTTCACACACAGTGGTTTCACAGACAAGGCAACCCTAGACTCCCATGCAGTCTCTCCAGTGCTACTCATGGACACAAACTGGACTGGACCTTGGTCATAGCTGGAGTAAAACCACATATTAATGATTCAGCCACTGGGATTACAAATTCTAACTGACTGGGTCTCTGACAAAATCTGCATGTTCTTAAGAAACTTCACTACTTGGATAGCATGGAAACCCAGGTGAAGAACATTTCATGGCAAGGCAGATCATCCAGTGGCTGAAGCACTACAGCCATCTGCTGTCAAAGGACAAGCTTTCAAACAGTTTATTGAACTTTGCCTCTAAAAATTTTCACCATTTGCTCGTGGCGGTAGCTAGACTATGCATAGGGGAGTTGAGCAACAAGTGGCAAGCAAATAGGTCTGAATATGTGACAAATAACTTCTTCCATTTCTCCTTTGAACATCGACTCTGCTTTCAGTGCAGGGTTCTTGCAGCTTGCGCTTGCAGAAATGATCTGCGAGCCCTTTATCACGTACTGGTGGTTCTTGCTGCGGCTTTACACATTGGTTTGCAGGGGGATGACTGTAAACTTTTGAAAGAGTTTCTCTGACAAAAAGCTAATGGAAGGAGGAACTCTCATTGTCTTTGATTTAGGACCAGTCCTCTGAGAAGCAAGTCTGTCACGAATAGGACTGTGCCTTGCCCTGCTGGGTGGTGAGAGCCTCTAGGGATTATCTGGTTTGCTAAACGTCTCCCAACATACTGGAAGCATCCAGCAGCCTGGGTACATGTGACAGCTTGTGTGTGTGTGTGTATATATATGTTCATGTACACAGATGAATCCTCTGCCCAAAACTATTTACAAAGAACAAAAAGAAATGCCTGGAGCATGACAAGTGGGAAAGGTGAGAAGGAAAACAGGTATATTAATGCTCTCATGAACTATATCTGGATTCAGACTCCTTTTTGCTGGACAAATTCAGAGAGAAGCTAGAGTAAATACAGTTCAACTTGATTTAATCCCCTTATCTATGCTCTGGGGCAATACAGTACATGGATCCATAGTGTCACACAGGCTTGTCTATCTCTGCAGAGTATTCATCAGCAGTTAACTCTGCTGATCAAAGGAACTTCCCATGTACCTTCACACCTGGCAGAAATGGACAGATGTAATTGAAGACAGCTCCATTCACTTTTATGCTTGATCTCTAAAGGCTGTGATGTGCAGCTGTTTCATTTCCCTATTGTCTGTCCAAGCTGCAAACTCCCAAAGGGCTCAGATTTGTCATTTCATAAATGTGAGACCTTTGGGGAATATTAAATTGTTACAGCTTTCTAGCTCTTCTCTGATACTTGATTCTGCATCTAATTCTATGCAAATAGGGACAATAAAGTTTTGCTGATGCTGCATAAGTCTTACTGTGAAATAAGGACCTAAACAAAACAAGCAGGTTACTTCAGGGCAATCCCACCTGGACTGACACAACACTCGTTGAAGACAGGAAAAAAATTACATGAAACTGTCTGAAACTGTAACGTCGTTTTCACTCAGATCCTGTTTTCAGCAAGAATTAGTCATAGAGCTGCTCTTTATTCTGCAGAGCCAAAACAGCAGCAGCCGTGCCACCTTCTACCTTTTACTAACCAGGTCACTGGGGACATATTTCTAACACAGCAATCAAAGGTGATTTATTCAGTATACTTTTCCAGGCTGGACCTTTGCAACACAGAAAATCAATTCAGAAACTGCACTGATACACAGTGCTGGTGTTTGCCTTCTAAGAAGGCAGCGCATTAAAGTTGTGAAACCTAACCACTTATTTTGGTCCTTTTAGAGCCCATTATCTCAGTCTGTTTTTTCCCATACCTCACCACATTAGCAGCATTTGAGGAGATGGTCCAGAAGACAAAATTATTTGAACTCATGAGACACAGAGCAAGTTATTCTCCTTGAAAGCTCCAAGACAATTGTGTTCTCTTCCATCACAGCTCAAATCTCACTATACTAATAAAAAATGCTTTTTCAGGCCCACCTTTCTTGTAGGAGTTTGAAATAATGATGTCATAAATCACTCTAAAAGTACTTTAATCAGAAGCTTAATAACAGCATGAAATAATAGCTTAAAATGAATATGCCTTCTTTCCTCCTTCAAGAAAATGCCTTAGAAATGCATTTCATAATAAAATATAAAAAGGGCTGAGAACTGCGAAAATGAATTGCTGCTTTTATCCTTTTTTTTTCTTTTATCCTTTTTCTTTTCTTTTAAACCTCCCTGCTATTACAAATGGTTCTTGGAGTAAAATCATTGCATAGGTAGTTGTAGGTCTCTATTACTATAAAAATGCAGGAGTGGGATGCTGGGTTCAAATCCTTTCTAATATTGGCTCAGAATATCCCAGGGCAGTCCCCGTACTGTTCATTGCCGCTGTGTCAGACAACATGTCTCTTGCTGGGAGGCTGAGAAATTCAGAGCATCAGTCTGTAAGGTACACCAAGACTCCTAGATAAAAGTTGTCAGGAAAAAAAATTTTATGAATTATTATTTGCATTGGAGGGAATACAAATAGAACTAAGAGACAGCAAGTAAAAGCTGGCTTTCCTAGAGTTAAATACTGATTTTTACTTGCATCTACATGTGAGCTGTAGCTAGCCTATGTTATCCCTAAATCAGGCAGCAGAGTTAACTTCACTCATCATGCTTGCTGAGGTACAGGGAACCAGAGGTCATTGCTCTCACACCAGAGATTTCTAACAGTAACACCGCTCTGGTAAGATTTCCATTCTTCAAAATACATTTTTTTAAAAGAGCAAATTAATTCTGAAGCTGCACCCAGCAAACCTAAGGAAGCCAAGCACTGTCTGTGTTGAAACTATTGCCTGTCGCTGCTCCAGAAGGGAAGGGAGGGAGCTGCTGTGTGGGAGGAAAGAGCATGGGAAAAATATCCGCTGGATGAAGATCTGGAGCTTCCTATTCCCTCTTTAGAGCAGGCTGCAGTCTCCACCCCTCCAAACGCAGACAGGAATTCTGAGGAGTTCCTTACATCTTTCCCAAACAAGAAAGTGCTTTGAAGATTCTGATGCTCACCCAGTGTTAAACCACTGCCTTTTTTATGGCACTTCAACAGCTGCCAGGACACCAGAGCTGAATTTCAAAAGTCAACCTACTTCTCAGCTTCTTCTTCCTTTCCAGTTGCCAATAGAAATCCCTGTCTCATCCCCCATGTCTGTCTCAGCTATGGGCTGAATCTTCTAATTCACAGAGGCAACAGTGTGCGTGAGACATTAGCTTTTAAACAAAAGCCTTTTAAGAAGGCTGTTTGCAGAACTTTCCTGTGGGAACTGGTCCACTTTCAGTATGACTTCTCATAACATTGCTGCTTCGGAGGTGATTCAGCAATGCCTCGTTTCAGTACAAGCTTGAGAAGAAACAGCTTTAAGAGCTAGACAGGCTGATAGAGAGGCTCCATGTCGCAAAAGCTCACAGAGGGTCATAAAAGTGACATTATCAATTCCTCTTCAAAGGAGGAAATGTCTCAAGGGAAAAGCAGCGTCAGCATGGTTGCTCTTACCATTAACGCAATATGCTGCCACATGAGCAGGTTATAACCTACCTTGCTGCAGTTCAGTTCTGAGTGAGGGTGAAGTATGGAGTTATAGCACAAATATTAACACCCACAGAGGGGTAACATAACTGCTTCCCTTTGCAAAAGCAGCCACTGCTTGGCTGCGTGACCCCAGGCACTTAGCTCTGACAAAGCTACACTACACCCGTGGGATTTAGCTTCCATTTCCCTCCAACAGAAAATCTAGCACTGCAAAGAGCTTCCTACTTCTAATCTGCTGTCGATAGGAAACAAAGACAAATTGCAAAGCAGAGCAGCTGTAAGGAAATTTTGCTGCTCGGAAATTTGAGGCACAGCCTACCAGCCATAAGGACACACATCCAAATGCTCTTACATGTGGGGCTCAGACTCCTTCATGCCACTTACTGGCTACAAACTAAATCTCTTTCATTTGCTTGACACACCACCTGCACCCCATACGTTAACACTGCTGTCAATATTTCCAATTCCCCATATAACTATTTAATAATAATTAAATAAAAACACAGACTGGTGGCAGGTTCGGTACTATTTTTAAAAGCCTCCAGAGCCAGGAAAGCACAGTTTACAAACAGTCAGATGCTTCCAAGTGGCTCTTGCGTGGTCCTAATGCCTGCCACATCTTTGACACACAAATACAACCATGCCCAAACCTCAAAGTAAAATGGTCTCGCTTCAGAGGGTTTTTCTCTCCATTATCCTCCCCCACTGGGGATGCCTCTGCAGCACAAATGATTAAGACAGCCCTGGGCCTTCCATTTACGCACAAAGTACCTGTTTCCTGCTGACAAGGAAGACCCAGGCATTGCAATGTTGTCCCAGGAGCACAGTATTCAGGTGCCTCCAAGTACTGGCTGAAATGAGGCCGTACTTAGACATCTGACAACAGTGCTGCTTAATCCGGTTAAGCAGGCTCTGCCCCCAAACCCTTATTCCCCTCCTCATCACTCTTCCATCACAGAGACCACAAAAGTGTTTATTTACTGCTCAGTGAACCAGGTCAGGGAACGATCTGGCTGAAAAATAGTTTAGCCAAAAATAAAGTTATTTTTCCAGCTGAAATCTGGCTGCACAGCCAGCAATGCCAACACAAAAGAAGGGACAATACACAGACATAAATGAGCAGCAAAGGATGGGAAAGACTGAAAAAGCTAGCACAGAAGTAACACACATCAAATTACAGCCTCCCTTATTGCCCAGTTAGTTTGCCCTTAAGTCCTAAATCCACCTGATAATTAGAATAGAGCTAGAATCCTTTTAACTTTTGTTGTTGTCCTTGAGAAAAAGATGCAGACTTTGCACAGAAAGCATCCAGAACAAAGATTTGGAACAGGGCTGTGCACTAGAGGAAACAGCAAGACAATATACAATCAAAACTTAGGAGTAGAAAAACTGGTTAAAATCTGTGCTATTTGGATTCTGACAACTGTAATACTGATCATTGTATCTTGGGTCTTCTGTAGTAAATTTGCAAATCTCTCAGAGAGGCAAAGCACCCTCCTTCCAAAGCACAAGTTTATGCTGGATCTTGTCACACTCCGTATTTCTTGTTCAGCTGGTCGCTGTGGAATCATTTTTGGAGCGTGGCATGAGTCACGTAGCATCTACCTGGGGAGCCCCTGCATTAATCCGTCACCTTCGTGGGCTTCTGTGAGCCCATTGGTTGGTAGGAAGAAAACGAAGGACTCTCGCCCCTCCCTGCTCTGAATGAAAGACGCTTCCTCTAAATCTTGCTGCAGGATTTCAGGCTCAATTCAGCTTCTTTGGGGCTTTTGTCACCAAACAAATGTGATGTCTTTGAAAGAAAGATTAACAGTTTGATGAAAGGATGCAATGGACAGCTTTGTTCTAGCCTGCTTCCCCCTAGAGCTTTCAGTCACTGTCACTTTCTTACCCAGGGAGAGTATCTGTCTGACTCTCAGAGGAGATTATGGCCACCTTGTAAGATTTTGCCTCTCCTGATAACAAAGCACTGGCCACTTTGAGGAGGTGATAATGATGAACGGGGGCTGGATTAGGGGCAAAGAACCTCACATCGATCTCCGAATTCTGAGAGAACACAAAGCAGTCGATGCTGGGATTCAAAACCCATCGAATGCTTAGAGGACATCCAATTCTCTCTCCTGCAGGAGGGGCAAGGCTACAAGCCCTGTCAGGCCCCCAGTTGTACTTACCTCATCATCAAATTAGCAGGACTAGTTAAAAGGGCTTAGGGTGAGGAACAGATGGCATGGATTATTAACTGTTGATGTTCTCATACTAAACTAGATACTAAATTCTGGCCCGAATTACCTGAAGAGCTTACCAGTTTCTGAGAAGACTGTCACACTGAGCGTATCCACACAGCACAGTGCAGTTGTGTTGATATTCAAGCTAATTCTGAACACTAAAGATGGCTAAGCGTCTTCTAATGCCTGGGATATCTTAGCTGTCTCTGCACAGCACAACCTGCACAGCACAACTGCCATACAAATATACCCATAGATGAACTGTCTCATCCTTTTCCCTCTACACACAGCCACGCACCCATTCAGCCTGCAGAATTTCAATCTATATGACATTTGCATACAGTAAAGCAAGACAACGCCCATTACTTCCTCCCTGCAAATGTTCTATGGCCAAAGGGGCAGCAAACAGCAAAGCAAAGCTATAAACAGGGCTGGCACCAATGCCAGCTGCTGCACAGGCAGGAGCTGCCACTCAGAAATAGATCACTCCTAGCAAAAGCTGACCTTGTTGTGACTTCAGTGACATACAGACTGCCCTGGGCTTTCCCCTGCAAGTAATTTTTCATCATTCCCTAGAGAAAGGGCTAGGCCAAGGCTGACCGATGTGGTGATAAAACTACAACTTCTGGTTCTAAGAGGCTTCACCCGCATTTCCCATCAGTTCAGCAAGAAGTTCATCTCCTTTTCATGTCCAATGAACCAGGAGCTGAAATGGAGACAGGGTGGGCCATGATTTCTTTTACTGAGAAGGAAAAAACTTCAAATATAATCCCTGGAAAGTTGCTACGGAAGACTCTGCTTCTGTCCTCCTCCTTTCACTGCAGCAGTCAGGAGAGTGAAGGATTCCACCACAGCTCTCGGTTGATGGGCAGCCCTGCTCCAGTATAAACTCATCCAAGGTCTCTGACTAAGCAAGACCCCTGCGGTGATACAGACCTAGGACCCAAAAGCAGTGAATGCACGGCTTTATTACCCATGGACACAGAGCCCAAGGAAAACAGACTCCTTTCCAGAAATCAAAGCAGACCACAGACAGCCAGTCAAAAGCTATAATACCAGCTGGCTCTGGAGTCCTCACGTGGCAACATAGCAGGAGAGGTTCCAGTCTGATCTTGAACTCCTGAGTTGGCAGCACCCCAGCTTGTAAGAGGGACAACATCTTGTATTGCTCCCAGGCAATGCTCTCGGGTCGCTGCAGGCGTAGCCTTAACAGCCTTTAAAGGCTCCTCAGTCCAAAAACATGAAGAGTGTCTCTACTTTTGAAGGATGTAGGAGACATGCTTATGTATTTGTGTACATCCATTGCATGCCTGTAATCACTAAGGGTGCGAAGAAAGCTATTGAAAAGCCCCAGGACCATTCCAGAAATTGCCTAAGCTTGGAAGGGACAAAGTAGCTTCTCCATACCTACAGTTCAGAAGGTCAATATACCACACACAGCCTGGAAACTCAGGCCATACCTTCTCCTCAATTTGATGCTGCTCTCGGTGCTTTTCTTTCTCGTTTTGCTTTTCTACAGCCTCCTTTTCTGTGCGCAGCACTGACAACGCCTGGACCACAGTGCGCCCTGCTGGAAAGCAGCAGCTACGGCCAGCCTGGAACTATTTCTAGGGATGGATGACTGCAGTTTTAACAGAGAACTTCAGGTACCAATGCTTTAAGTAATAACCCACTGAGCTAACTGTTTGGTTCGACTCTTACGTCTGAAAGCCGACTGTTCTGATGCACGCTAATCTGTTTTACTCCTTCTGTACTACTGTGTTATGAAGTTTGTCAAAAACACTTCTATAAATGTCAGGTAACTCCATGGGATGCTGTAGCTCAGTTTCACACATTTACCGGACCTACAGATCACCTCTCCTAACCAGGAATGAGGATAGCTGTGAGCCACACTAGGAGTTTTGTTCTATGTTTTGGCTACCTCTTTTTATCCTTGCTAATATGAAGCACTGCCCTCTCATTCATTATGGGTCTTTTAGTTTGAATTTCTGCAAGACAGCTTGAAAAGCCTTGTCCCCGTGTGGCTCTTGGCAGGCTAAGAAGTAAAGTGCTTTTGCTCTCAGTTTTCACAGAGCTGGGGAGGTGCTGCTTGTTGTTAAGCAATGAAAGGGGAGGGCTTAGGTCACATCTGTGAAATGTTAGTGGAGAAGGGAGGCTGGGTGAAAGTAGGTGGCCAGCACAGCATAGCACTGCTGGATTTTGCAAGGCCACTGGGGAGATAGCCATTTGTCTTAGAGCCCTGATAACGGGCAGGCTTGCTCTCTGCTAGCTAGCTGGGGGTTGTAAATACCTCTGCAGACACAGACTCTTCAAATGGCTGGAGACTAGGCTGATAGAGGATTAATCGCCTGGAGGGTGGGTCGAAAGGGAGTTAATTAGCTGTGTTAATGCATGGAGATAAAGCAGGTTCGTGCCTCCTGGCCGCCTTACTTCCAGCACCTGGACTTTTGGGGCAACCAAGATGGAGCTACCAAAATGGGCCTTGAGAGTGGCCAAAGGAAATTATCTCCCACTTAGAAACGCAGCCTCTCTATCTTCAAGGGCCCATTAAGCACCAGCTGTTGCTAAACCGGTAAAAAGCGTGCCAATGAAGCTCAGAGAACAGGAGGTTATGAGTGTTCTAACCCAGGCTACTGTTCAGCAAGTTTGCAGAAAGGCTAGTGCCCAAAGTATTCAGCCAAGGAAACAGCCACAAATCCCATTGTCTGCAATGCTGTGTAAGGAATGCCTCAAAATCACTGCACTTTCAGGTGAAGAAACGGAGCTACAGACTGAGTGGCTGTCACTTCTTCCGCAGTCAAAATGGTAAACGATCTTCTCTCTAGGCACTTCTCTGGCTGAATCATGAAACAGCAACTAGACAAGACTCACTATGATCCACCCTGCCACTGTATACCCGTTTAGAATGACGCTACGAAATCCCAGCATTACAGAGTCAGAGCAATCACATCTGAGAGGTCTCAGCTCCCCAGTCTACCCTACACAATGCATGGCAATGTCAGGAATCTCCTCAGTCCTCTTTTGAGCCCTCATGCGTCATAGCTCAGAGTGTAAAGCCAGCTGTACTGAGAGTCCTGTGCTTAGAGTCGCTGTCTCAGGAGCACATTGCCACCTTTGCGTTAATGTCACTGACAATGAAGAAGCCCAAACTAAAAATCACCCTCCATGGCTGTCATCAAGTTTACAGCCAGGCATATCAGGAAATCACCTGTTCTGTACTCCTACACTAAACTTAACTCAGTTACACATGTCTGGGACTAGCAACTTAGATTTGCCTTTGGCTAAAACACAATTCCCAGGAAGACATCCAGAATGATGCTAAGATACCAAGAGACACAAATTCCTCCATTATCCTTGTTAGCTGGTAGTAATTTTACTGTTAAAATTTGTACCTAGTTTCTCATTTTCATTTTTCTGGCTATAATATTCAGCTGCTGATTCCTGTTACGCCTGTCTCTGCTATACTAAATAGATCTTCAATAATCAATACTTAAACTCCATGGAGTATTTACACAGTGTAATACAGTCATTCTCATGTTCTTTCCTGCAAGATAAACAGATTGAACTGTTTATGTCTCTCACCAGCCCTTGAATCCTTTTGTGGCTCTTTTCTGTAACCCTCCAGTTTTGCAATGTGCAGTAATCCAGTCCTGATTCCACTAACAGCATGCGCAGAAAAAAAATCACCTCCCTGTTCCTATTTGCTACACCCTTGCTTATAAATCTACAGATCAAATTAGCCTTTTAAGTTTCAGGATCAGACTGGGAGCTGATGTTCAGTGGGTTGTGCCTGGATTTCCTTTCAGAGCCACAGCTTCCAGAATACAACTCACAGTCTGGCTTCCAGTCCCTGCTCTTAGGTCTGTGACTTTGCAAGTAGCTACATCAAAATGTACTTTCTTTAAGCAAGCCCAGTTTACCAGATCTCTGTAGCTGTCCTGCCCTTGTCATTATTTGCCTCTCCACCAATTCTTTACTCCTAGATCATTTATAAATAAGTTGAAGAATACCAGTACTGGCACTAGTCCCAGCTGAATCCCCTTCTGACCCTCTCCAGAAATATGCCCATTCAGTGATTTCTAAATCACAACTACCAATTAAGATAAGTTTAGGGGAATATTTCTGCAATGCTGGGATTTATTAAAGGTTAACATCGTAAGTATGCCACAAGTCTCCTGAGATAATGATTTCAGCAGTAACTTATCTGGCTCAGCCATTTTCATTTTTTGACACACAGTAAAGGTTGTCTAACTACCCTCCCATAGCAAACAGTCTGAAAACTGTCTGAAAGAGTATTTTATTGTCTTCATTTCATGTGAGTCCTTATTCTTCCCCAAAACAAACCAGAAAAAAAAAATTTGAGCATTTCTGCTCTTCCACATTTCTTATCAGCCTTTTTACCTTCACGATTTAGTGACAGTTTCCAGTACCATTACTATGCTTTCTTCTCCTATCAATATAGTTGAAAAAGTCCTCCTTATAGTTGTCAGGGACTACTGCAGGTTATCCTGGCTTCCTTGTCATTTTCTACTCAATATAAATTCCAAATTATATCAATCATTAATTGTTCCCAACTTTCTGTATTTCTTTTATATTGCTTTTTAAATTCTAATTCCTACCCTTATTCCACCAGTGAACTGTGGTAGGCTTTCAGCCAGAAGCAGCTCTTTATTGACTGGGAGTCATGACTTGTGAATAAAGTCTTATTTTATAAATCCTATTTCCACTCATATCTTTTCCTATCCACATTTTTCTTTTCCTTTGCCTCCAACATACCTCCCCTCCCGCATCAGTTTTTAACTGCATCAGTTTTTTAACCTGTTGGTGTCCCTTATCTCCATATCAAAGTGATCTGAGTCAGCAATCTGTAACAAAACTCAGAGTCAATTTATTGCTTTTCTGAACTGTACTTTGAAAGTACCAAAGACCTGAATTCTGCATCCCCTGTTTTACTTCCTCCCAAGCTTTCCAGTCTATGCTAGCACCTTAGGCTTTCTCCCATCCCCTTTCATTTGTCCTTGCAGAACGTAGCATAGCCTGATCTGATACTATGGTGACAGTAAAATCATCCTTCCCCCTCCATTTTCACTTTTCCCATCATGTCAATGCTTGACAGGTGACTATTATTTCATACCTATGCAACATTAGGTCATCAAGTGAAAATGCTGTAGGCATGCTAGGAATTTCTGCTATTTTTTTCACCATTCCATTACCTACAAGCACATGTAAAACTGCCACAACTCTAGTTCCCGAGATGCTATCACCCAGGGTGCCAAACTCCATGCAACAGAAAGGACCACACTGGCAATCTGCCAGCAGCTGAAAGGCTATATCTAATTGTGCATAAAGTTGAGCAGATTGTCTGCTTAGACTAGAGCAAACAAGCTTATCTTTAATGCAGACATATGGCCAGCAAAACCTACAGATCCCAGCATGCAACATTATGGCCAGCTGGCCACTTGGATCAGAAAGAAGCATTACATGATCTGATACTGTGGTGGCAGAAGATCAGTATCACAACCCCTCCATGTTCAAAAATCATGAGTCGGGCCACTCAAATTCATGAGTTTGGCTCAGAGAGCTGGCGACTTTAGAGGGGATAAGCCAATTGAATTTGCTTTTGAGACAGGGTTTGCATTCTCCCACTTTTCTCTACAATCATTTACAAAAAATTATTTTTAAAGTAAAATCTAAGTTACACAGTCACTTGTCTCTGGGAGCTGAGACACCAAGAAAAACCAGACAGACTCACAGTATGATTAGGGGAGGAGCAGCAACATAGTCTGAACTCTTGAAGTGCACAGATAACCCAATAGACAGACACACGGACAGAATCTGGAACCTGCAATCACCACAGATATCACTGATAAAGATGAGGGTGGCAGACAGTTTTGTTACAAAACTCCAGGTTCCCCAATCTTGCACTAAACTCTCTGCTTTTACCATTGTTTCTTTTATTCAATCTGGTTTAACTTCCTTTCTTCCCACCTCTCAGCTGTCATATGAAATGTTCTCTCTGCCTCCAATTTTCCATTCTGTAAGACACCTCTGCTCTCCTATTATGACACCCCATACATTTGATGACAGTTACACCCTTGACAGCCACCACACATGTTCAGTTTCCAATTAATAAAGAAAACTATTCCAAAAGAGCTGTTACTTTTAGACAGGTTAAAATCAGCCCTTAATCTCTCAGTCCTGTTCTTTAGGTCTTTTAAGGGAGAATTCTAATGCACGCTGGGAGCATCACTCACATGTTACTCAACCCGGTCAATTTTTTGTATATTTATGGAGGGCAGAGATGATTTTGACTTTGGTCAATAGATTTGGGAATTCTTACTTCTGCTCTGACAATAACTGTTCAAGAGTGGATCTAGCCAAGAAAGACAAGAAAAGCTTCAGGTCAAAATGAGGGGATTTGCCAGAGCTATGAACAACATGTCAGGAAATAAAAAAAGCACTGTCTGCGCTGGGTCAGGACCAACATGAACTGGCAGAATTGAAAGAGGGTAATTCAAGAACCAGAGTTTGAGTACCTTGCAACCTGGAGTGAGGGACTTCGGCAGAGCCGTGCAGATAAAATCAGCAGAAAGCCTGTGTCTACCTCCTGTTCTTTTTTTTTCCCCCTACATTTTCACAAGCAACCAGTACTTCAGGCAACCTGAATGCTTATTAAAGGGGGGTGGATTGATCTTTCTTTAATGTCAGAGCTCCTATGTGCATGTGATAGAGTGCAATTAGAGAGGCTACATGCCTTGCTGATCCTGTAACCAGTTCCTGTCTTACTTCCTTCACCTGACAAGCTCATTCCATCAGTCCTCAGGTTCAGTCCAAAAAGGAGCAGAACAGAGCAGCCAGAGCTGCACAGGCACCATGATGAATCTTCTTTTCTTCCATTAATAAGCACTCAGCTGCACTTGAGCTCAGGTAGTCTTTGAGAATTAACTTTTTTGAGGAGATAGAGATCTGCACTAACAGCAACAACCTCCCAGTGTTACCGAAATCTCGGAATGAAGAACTTATCGACACCAATGTGATGTAGATAAGCAGACACTTCTTTATTGACGGCCGGGTGCGTGAGCGAGTCCTCTCACGATCAATGCACACCAAGTCTCAAAATCAGACACCATATATAGAACTTATTCATACATATTCATTAAGTATTCATGCATAAACATAATATCATTAACATATTCTCCTCCTATATCCGATTCTGCGCAGTAGAGCTTGGAAAGGTCTAGAAATGGGTCTGGGGTACGATTTGGGTAGGTGGTATGTGAGTCGGTGGTCGCGATCTCCCCCTGCCGGAATTACCTTTTACTAAAGTTCATGGTTTCTTGGCAGGTAACCACAAGCTGTTCCAGTCGACTCTCCCCGGTTTCCATTCATCTCATATTCTGACATTTCAATACACCTCTGCATACAGAAGACTGGTCAAATACAAAGAAACCTTTCAAACCCTGAAGTTATTACCTAAGTTTTAACAATGGTTCTAGACCCTTCTTCTAGCCTTGGTACGGGATGTACAGAAGATCTCATAGCAGCTTTTACTGTGCAACTATAAGTTTCATTAAAAATATTTCTTATCCTTCTATTTTTCGATTTTATAAAATAAATTAATCAATCAAATAAAGTCAATCAATCTTAACTTATTAACAAATTGATAACAGAAGGATAAGATTGGATGTGAGGAAAAAGAAGTGTCCCTCTGAGGGTTACCCTGGGATGCCAGGGTTCACCCAAGGGAGCCTGGATCAGCCCGTGGCTTTGAGTTTCAAGGAAGAAGCAGGGATGAGTGCAGAGACATCAGCGAAGGCAGACAAGCAAGGGTGTGAGGGCTGGGTGGGAAAGAAAGAAATGTGCTAACCGCCAGAGTGGAAAGTGATACCAGCATGGACAGTGCAGGGCAACTTGCAGTGTAGGTGACCCAGGGCTGCAGCAAGGCTGAATGGCCCCACAGGGGACTGAGGCCTTTGTCCCCCTGGCAGTTGCCCATGTCATCAAGGCCTGTGACAGGAAACTTTATTGGGAGAGACTTATTATCTGCACTCCAAGGGCTTGGGGGTCAGGGCTTGGCCTTTCTGCTTCATCAAAAAAAAAAAAAAAAAAAAAAAAAAAGGATAATTGCAGTATTACAAGCACTGACACAGTACCTTTGCCTACCTGCACTTCTGGCCTCTATTAGCTACCCTAACGAGTCCATGGGAACACCTTCTCAGTAACAGCCCTCATTGGGACCCATTAATATTTGAAGGTATTTTCAGTATTGCTTCTGACTTGCATTCCTTCAGTTGCTGGTTCAGTCTTTTCTCAGTAGCTCAGGTTCATGGCAGGAGCCCCCAATGCCCTAATGAGGTGTTTATCTTTTTGTCATTTCCTTCCAGTCTTGGAGACCTGTGTAGCTAATTGAATCTGTTCCATTCTTGTAGATAAGAGAGAGGAGTTCAAAGTGCACCTGAAAATAATTAATTTTTATTTCATCGCTTATATTTTGCTACTTTTTAGGTTAGGGGAGAGGTTCTAGCAGCATTCTCCAACTTATAATGAGGCAGAGGTTCTCCTGAGGAGGTCTGGAGTGGTAGGAAACACTGTCCCTTGAGGTCTGACACAGGGTGGACAACCTTGCTCTGAATGTCCCCAAGCCCACCCTTTTTCTCATTGTCCCCGGGGACTTACATTCCTTCTCCTTACATCAGACTTCTTCCCTCCATTCTGCAGCTGGGTGCTACAGCTCCTTTACATCGTCTCCCACCTGTTTGCCTTAGAGCTCTGGGTGCACACAGATGCAGATGGATCTTTCCTATATGCAAGCAATGTGAAGCATGATCAAGTGTCATAAATAAAAAAACTCACTCCCCACTTCTGTCACCTGGGAGGGTAACTGTCCAGGTGGATTTCCCAAGGGTAAATGTTGGGGTCTGCAGCGGGTCTGCAGACAAGTTAGTTGACTTCAAAGACTTAGTCGTGTACCTTTAAGACAGCCACAAATTGTCAGGTATGTAAACAGGGTGTGAAGAATTGGAACTTAGAACCGCAGCATACGGGCACCTACAGCAACAGCAAAGAGCAAGCAAGAAGAAGGACACAAAATCCTATCAGGGTCTAACACCTGCACTGTCTAAGATATATAAATAGTTTGTATAAACAATAAAGGCCATTTTGTCTGAACCCAGCCACGCAGACAGTGTTTCTTTTAAGTCCACCTCAACTTGCGTCACCACAGGTAAATCACACCTCGCAACCTGACAGCCTGCAGTTGTGCGTGAGGAGCTACAAAGTGGATGTCACTTCCCTCAGCTTCAGCAAAACTCTGGCCATGGTCTCCCTCAGTGTTCTGCCCAAGTGAGGCCATGACACTCTGGGTGCGTACGGAAAGAGATGGGTAAAACACCAGCTGGATGGTCAGGCTGAAATAGCAGTGGTGAGGGGCTGACACCCCACCTGGAGGCCCCTGGGACATACTGGGGCATTGTTGCCAGCACAGGGGACTGACCTGTGCGTGGTACAGTTTAGAAGCTGTACACATGACCCAGTGGAGGCAACTGCCACAATGTCTGGTGATGGCCCTGAACTCGGAGGCCCATTCCTGTACCCTAGGGATGCCATCCAGGGAAAACCTGGCAGGTGGGATGGCCGCCCTGTCAGGAGCTGCACAGGTGCAGGACGGACCAAGGGCAGAGCCTGCACCTCCCTCGGATGGACTAACACCCTGCAGCTGCAGGGCCTGGGACCTGCCTGGCTGGGCAGTGTCTGTGCAGAAAAGGCCCTGGTGGTGCTGGGGCACAGAAGGCAAAACACAATCCCACCCCGTGACCTGGTAGCAGAGGCAGCCAGCAGTGTCCTGGAGCGTATGAAGAGGTGCCTTGCCAAGAGAGTGAGGGAAGAGATGGTGTCCCCATGCTCATCACCCATTACACCATGTGTAGACTGCTGTGTTCATCTTTGGGCCTTGACTGGGGAGGGACTGAGGCAAGAAGTGTCTCAGTGCCTCGAGACAGGACCCATAACAGCAAGGAAGATGTGTATGACTGGGAGTGAGTTCAGTGAAGGGTCACTGAGATGCTCAGGGGCTGGAACACTTTCCTGGGAGGGGAAACTGAGGGCAAGGCCCTTGTTCTGCCTGCACAAGGGAAGTCCTTGGGAGCCTCCTAGTGACCTGCCAGTCCCAACGGGGAGGTGGTCAGGAGGATGAAGCCAGTCTTGGAGCTGTGGTACCTGGCAGGAATGTGATAGGCAATCGTCAGATGTGGAAATAAGAATGTTCTTGGCAGGAGATAATGCAATGACCAACCTCCACATCATGGGGTGCTTGAAGCTGTAAACAGAATGCAAACAAATGCTCTGCTTGGATAGTATGAACTTCTTTGTTAAAAGGTGGGGAGGTGGAGGAATCTCAGTGCTTTCTGGTTCCTGTGAAAGATTTAAGGCCTATATGAAAGGAGCTGAAGGTAACGGTTTTGCTCCTCCATTTTAGTCCTTGACAGCCAGAACCTGCTTTTCCTTCTCCTCCTCCTAACAACTGATGAAGGGATGAGAAGTAAGGAAGCAGAGAGGCCCTAGGATTTAAAGGGTCATAGTGTCATTTCATTGGACACCCCATCAAGAATCAACTGGGAAAATGAGCCTTCAAGGCCAAAAGAACAAGGTCTATGGACAGGCAGTGCTGTGTCTAAGATGTTGCCTGGAGACCTGCAGATCTACAGCATGGATCACGTTGGAGTTGAAACTACTGCCTGGCTTCAATGGCCTCCTGGAACCATGGAGAAAGCTTTAGGTGGAGGCCCAAGATGAAGCTGGTTAGGCCAGGAAGGCATAGGGATGCTTTCTGGTCCCTGGCCCCACGGGATCCCACCTGCCAGGGCCCTCAAAAGGCCAGGTTCTCATTCCCTCCTGTCCCAGAGCTGTGCTTTGCTGACCTCCTTCTCCACCTAATTGGGGATCAGGGTCACCACAACTTCACACTCACTACAACCAACACTGGCACTGGTCTTCACATCCTTGAGCAGCTCTTCCTTTTTGGAGTGCCAGGTCCAGGCAGGCATCAGACTGGATGGGCTGTTTGAACATGGGGAACTTGCCCACAAGGCCCTGGGCTCTTGGCATCCTTGCTTACCTGTGCAGTGAATACCAAGGAGACTGATTCCTCCAGAAAAGCCAGACCCTGTCATCCACAGATTGCCTCAGAGCATGTGAAGAAGACATTGTTCATTCCTCACCCTGACCATATGACCTGTAACTCTGTCCTGGCTTGGGCTAGCATGGAGTGCATGTTCTTCACACAAAGCTTTTGTTTCTCCTATTGACCTTTGTCCTGACCTGTGAGTTTTCCTCTGATCCTCTCCCCAGTCATGTTGGACATGTATATGGTCAGTGAGCAACTGATTCTGGGTGTTTAGGCTATGGCCAGGGTCAAACCACAACTAATTCCTACCACAGTGTCATTCTTTCTGGTCTCTCCTTTGATCCACACACAAGCTCTCACCCAACCTCAATTGCCTGTCCAGTACAAGAGCCCCATGTATCTGAGCTGCCCTGACATCACACAGAGCATCCCCCACTCCTCATCTTTCCCGTAGGTCTCCCCTACAGACCTTGTGTCTCGACCCACCACCGAAGGCGTGGGAGCTGTCCTGCCCCTCCTCCAGGACTTATGGCATTGATGTCACAGCTCTGTGGTGGCACAGGGGGCTCCGGCTGCCCACGCCCCAGGCGGTGGGCTCTGGGGCCCATGTGGGCTGCAGCACCTCAGGTGTGGCACCAGGGCCAAGGGCAGGCTTGTCACACGGACACCGGTACCCAGGGATGGGAGCCCTGGTGCGGGAAGGGTTTGCTGCCCAGCAGAGGATGCTGGAGGGGATGGCAGGGGGCAGCAGAAGGATGAAGGGGGTTCCCACCACGAGAGCAAAGGCTGCAGTGGCCAAGGCCAGAGGGCAACAGGCCTGGTCTGTGCAGCCCTGCCAGGAGAGGGCTTTGCTCTCCCAGGTGGCTCTGTAGCACCCTACAGCCTGTGCCAGAGGTGAAGCTCATCTCCAAGAAGGACAAGCTGCTGCTGCTGAGCAAGTCCCTGGGGGAGGCCAGGCTGTGATCCAGACCTCCTGTGGCTATCCTGCTGGTGGCAGGGCAGCTAGAGAGCAGCTCTGCAGAGAAGGACCTTTGGGTGCCAGAGGACAAGCAGGTGATAATGAATGATTGATGCACCTTCATGGCAAAGGCCCAAAGCTGTGGTGGCTGCATTAGGAAAAGCATCGCTGGCTGACGGAGGAAGGTGACCCTTCCCTCCTCTCAGCACTGCTGAGGCTACATCTGCAGTGCTGCGTCCAGGGCTGTTATTCCCAGGGCAAGAAAGTTTTTGATCTGCTAAAGCAAGTTCTTCAGAGGGCCACAAAGTGGGTGGGAGGCACTGGAGCAACTTTCCCAGGAAGAAAGGGTGAGAGTTCTATACCTGTTCGCTCTGTAGAAGTAAAAGCTCTGAGAGTCTTATTAATGTATACAGCATTCCATCTGAACCAAGGTAACACTTTTTGACTCTGAGGATGATCAGCCACCGGAAGAGTTGCCAAGAGAGGTTGTGCAGTGTCCATGCCTGAAGATTTTCCAAACCTACCAAGCTAAGGCCTTGTAGAACCTGCTTGAGCTGGCTGTGCCTCAGCTGGGGAGTTTCACTGGGTGATCTCCAGAGGTCTCTTCCAATGTCAACACTTCTCTGCCATTCCGTGAGTATCAAGAACACAAGTAAGACAGAATGAAACGAACGCTGCAAAGATAGTGGGGTTCATGGAGAGGACCCACACTACAGCAGGGCAGAATTGTGAGCAGAAAGGAGCAGCAGAGGCGTTCTGTGCTATCAGCCCACTCTTCAACATCCCTCCGGCACCTCTCAGGGTGTGGGTGATTAGGTGGTTGGGAGCAATGGAGTAATTTGGCCCTGGAAGGACCTGTGAGGGGAATGGTCATATAATACTTTGGACATTGTTTCTCATAATCAAAATCCGTTTGAATTGGCAATAAATGAAATTGACCTTTGGCAAGACAACATCTAATTAGTCATTACAGGGATAGGTAAGTAATCTCTCTGTCTTCATCTTGACCCATGAACATTGCTGGTTCATTTCCTCCCTTGTCCTGTTGAGTCAGGGAAGTGAATGAGCAGCTGGGGCACTGGTAGGTTTCGGGCCAAGGTTAACCCACCACAGGACCACATCAGGACTGCTGTGCCCAGAATGTGGCTCCCCAGCACCAGAAAGACCCCGACAGATTGGAGCAGGTCCTGAAGAGGCCAGAGGGATGGGTGGGACCTGGAGCACATTATGGACAAGGAGGGGCTGAGAGAGTTGGGGTTTTATTTGAGGAATCGTTTAGAGTGAAAGGCCAGAGCGCTGGGCCCAGGGCTGCTGCTGGATGGCAATCCTTGGCCTGTTTCAATATTTGTCAAAACAAGGCCATGAGCACATGATCTGGCTGGAAGTCTCTGACCACGGCCTTGGCTGAGTGACCAACTGTGGCAAGAGCTATGGGACACTTGTGTGTAAGAAGTGTCTGTAGGAAAATGAATCACTTTATATTGAAAATGGCAATGGAGTTTGGTCTCACTAAGCCACCAAGAAGGATAGACGTGACAATGCAGCAAAGGTCCCTTGCTGGGGCTGGGGTCTATGACCACACAGGGAAATGAGCGGTGATTGGGACTTCTTGGGGAAATTTTCCCTGCTGCATCCTCCCTGGGGTCTCCAAGGAGCATGAAACAGTGCAGGCCCTCTCCTTTGGTGCCTTGCTTCCTTCACCATGACCCCTGGGTCTGCACCAGGACCACCCTGCTCTGTACCCCACCATGCACACTCACACAGCTGAGCTCTACACTGGTGTTTGCCTCTCCCAGGCCCTTCCCAGCCCAGCCCTGCCCCCTCCCTCCATGCTTTGCCCCCCTCCCCTGCCCTCTCCCCAGCCCAGGCAGACACAGCAGCCCACGCTGGGCTGGCCCCATGCAATTGCCCACCCAAAGGGGGCTGCAGAGCTCTGGGCACTCATCCCAAAGACCCAGCCTCTCTGAAAGGCACAGCAGATGCTGGTGATCAGAGAGGGGTCTCATCTTGCCAGACAGCCCCAGGGCTGACACCAGCCATGGCATGAGGGGACAGAGGCCAGTGTCCCCCTCTGCCTGCTGCTCTTCTCTCACACAGACCCTGATTGCCCACTCCCGGCAGCCCCTCTGGGCCAGTCCCTGTCCCCAGCACCAGACTGCTGGCCTGGGGGCTCCCCAGGCACCTCCTGGTGCACCAGGGACACAGCAGCCTGCCCCAGCTGGGGCGTGCAGAGAGACACCTGCTCTTGCCCAGGGATGTGGCCTCAGCCATGGCCCTGAGCAGGCGGTGCTGCTGTGCAGGGCAGCGGTGCCTGAAAGCCCAGGGAGATGGTCCCAGGCACATCCCTCTTGGTCACCCACCATTCCCATGGGCACTGGGCACCCACACGGGAAGGCTCAACACAGGCCCATTCCTTAACGCATTGACCCATGCCCTCCTCCCCTGAGCCATGGGGAACCCAAGCCCAGCAGCACGCTCCTGGGGGCAATTCCTTCAGCCTGTTCCTGAGCTCAGCTTTGGAAGAAGAGCCCAACCTCCAGACACGGGCACTGAGAAAAACCACCTTTATTACAGAGATGCAACACTGGAGGCCAGCTGTACCACCCTCCCATGCACAAAAAGTCCTCTGGGTCACGCAGGCTGGGTTCCTGCTTTTGAAGAAGTGCAATGGGTGCAGATATTGCAGGGAAAACAGGATTGTAACAGATACAGTCATAAATGTACAGGATGATCCAAAGATGAACAGGAAGTCCCTTGTGAAGAGACACAAAGCAGCTCATTTCTCCTGAGAGACACCTGACTGCAGCAGCTTCTTCACTGCACCTGTGAGCTCCTGGTTCCTCATGCTGTAGATGGCGGGGTTCACTGCTGGAGGCACCACCGAGTACTGCACTAACACCACCAGATCCAGGGATGGGGACGACATACGGGGGGGCTTCAGTTAGGCAAACATGACGGTGCTGAGAAAGATGGAGACCACGGCCAGGTGAGGGAGTCACGTGGAAAAGGCTTTGTGCCGTCCCTGCTCAGAGGGGATCCTCAGCACAGCCTTGAAGATCTGCATATAGGACAGCACAATGAAAATAAAACAACCAAATCTTCCTAAGGCACTAACCACTTCCCTGTAGTAGGTGTGCGAGCAGGAGAGCTTGCAAAGAGCCTGGCCCCATCCTCCTGACATTCACCCTTAAGGGATTTGTAGGCATTGGTAAGACACCCTCAGCCTTGTCTTCTCCAGGCTGAACACACCTAGCTCTTTCCACCTGTCCTCATAAGAAGGGGGATGCTCCAGACCCCTCATCCCCGTCGCACTTCTCTGGACCCTCTCCAACAGCTCCCTGTCTCTCCTGCACTGGGGAGCCCAGCACTGGACACAGCACTCCAGGTGGAGCCTCAGCAGGGCAGCGCGGAGGGCACCCCAGGCAGCCCTGCAGACACATTGGGTGCCTTTGTGCCAGCCACCGATACCACTGCTGCAGTGCAGTGAGCTCTGTCCTCCCTCTACCCAGCAGATGCAGAGCAGCCCAGGCACACAAGGCACATCACACCGGGGTCTCCACTCGTGTGCCTGCATTCTCAGGCTGCTGGGTTTTACCTCCAACAAGCCTTACTAGCCCCTGGATAATACAGTTGGGGAACACGCCAAGCAGTTTCACAGTGGGCCTGTCAGCAGCTCCATGGTGTGCCTGGAGATCTCCTTCTCCTCCACCAAAGGCCCTCAGGGCAGCAGATACCTTCAAGTCTGAAGAGAGCTTTGCAAGTTGGCCTTTGCAATACCAGCAATGTCTAATGAGGGCAGACGTGTTCTGCACAGGTCTGACAGAGCTTCCTAGGACCTGGAACGCCTGGCAGCTGGTTCTGGTCATGTTCCATGTTGGCTTTACTAAGAACTGCAGTCAAGTTTTTGTTGTCTGTTTTATTTCAGTCTGCCCTTTTTTATTATGTTTCCCTTTCTCCACTGCCCCTCCCTCCCCCTTTTTTATTTTTCTCCTCCAGGTAACTACTGGTTACAGTGTTTTGTTTAGTGCAATGCTACTAAAAAGCTAAATACGGAAAACCACTCTGAACAGGTCATCTCATGGACAAGATGCCTTTGTGAAGGGAGCCTGTCGGGGCACAGGAACTTTTCAGCCACGTTCACACAACCCATCCCACTGACTGCGGCATCTTGTGAAGCATAACGGTTCGCCATGTGCCCAAGCACAAGAGCTGTAGCTGAAGTGTGTGAGTGAGGAACGGGAGGAAGAGGCACAGCCTACTTGACATCCAGCTGCCGGGATCCTTCACTTCCCTGGGTGGCATTGGGTGCTGCCAGCTCCTGCGGCCTGGCCCTGCAGCCAGCTCAGCAGGGAAGGAAATTTGCACCTACGCCTGTCAGATGCCAGCTGGAGGAACAGCGCTGAAGGAGACTTGGAGCGGAGCTGACTTTGTCCTGAGCAGCAAGGTTGTGGTGTGACACTGAGATCCAGCCTGCGCTGGTAGTTGGTGCCAGGAAAACAGCACTGGAGTCCTGGTGTCCTGCTATGGCAGGGCAAAAACGGCTGCCCCCAGCAGGGGAGGGGCAGGGCAAGATGCCCTGAGCAGGACAGGGACAGAAGTCAATGCCCCCTGAGGGGCAGGAGCAAAGCTCGCCACCCCAATGAGGGCAGGGGCATAAAGAGCCCCCTGAGCAGGGCAGGAGTCAACCCAGGTACCTGGTGTGGACAAGGGGCAAAAGCAGCCTCCCCCGGCCAGGAGGGGAAACACCAGCCATCCCCAGGGGCACATGATGACAAAAAGCCACCCAAGCGAGGCTGTGGCCAAAGTGGATGTCCCAAGCACAGGCTGAGTCCTGGGGGCAGATGCAAGTCATGGGCAGGTGCTTTGCTCCACGAGTCTCACGCACACAGTCCTGTAGCTGGGATGAATGGCAAAGAAACCCTGCGCAACGCGACGGTGCCAGCCACAGCTGTGCACGGGCAGCTTCCAGCCCGGGGCAGGCGTTGACTCCTCTGGCTGTGCGCAGCGGGGAAGAGGTGGGAACTGTGCCGGCGGCCGAGCAGCCCTTCGCCAGCAGCACGTGGGGAAGCCCAGCGGCACCGGCTGCTGGCTGCAGGGGAGGTGCCCAGGCTGGGGCAGCTGCCTGGCCACAGTGTGTTGCCGTGCAGCCCCGTGCCACAAAGGGGCAGTGATGCAGCACCCACCCGGAACTTGTGACCTCACCTGGCCAGGGCTGGACATCCTGAGCAACGGGACGGCCAAAGCCAGTTGGGCTGAGCTGCCCGTCAGGATAACTCGGCTCCTTCTTGAGCTACTTGCGTGGCTACCTCTTTCTAAACATTTCTCCTTTCCTGCTGACTGCTCCTCAGCTTCCACCCTCTTCCAAGGGTAACTAGGACTTTGCTTGTGGGACAGGTCCTAGAAGAGGTAGGTTGGGGATAAAAGTGGAGGCTGCTCTCTACCTCCCAAGCTGTATGCTGAGCTTTTCCACCCTTCTAGCCTGGCCAGACAGGCGCTATGGGTAGAGTTCCTGTTTGGTAATTCCTATTTTTTTGCCGTTGCCAAGGCTAGGGAAGTAGTGAGGTGGCAGGCCGAGGCATTGAGCTCAGCGTAGCCTGACCCAAAGCCCACCTTGACTGATGGGTCAGGAAGGGAGACCAGAAACACAGCCCAGCAAAGGCAACCGTTATAGTAGCGGCCAGGCACCGGTCACTCCTGCAAACAGGGTGGGCAAGTGTGGGCTGGAGAGCCAGAGGGCTCTGCTGCTAACAGTCGCTACAGGCAGTTAAAGCGACCACTTGAACACTTTTGATGGCAAGTGTTGGCCTCTGTTTTTTATGGTGGTTGAATGATTTTCTTGAGCTCCACTTTCTTCATTGCAACCAGGTGACGGTATTGGTGCTGATCTTCTCTTTCTGGGCCGCATCTGGACATTCTTTGCCAGCCGAAGCTTCCTGCTCTGCTCCTGAGAGGAGCCACAGCCACAATGGGAAACGACTCCTGTGAGTAACAGCTTCACCAGCAGCCTTGGGCTTTGTGAGCCCCCAAATGCAATGGGCACGGCTCCTGCTCCATCCTGGAATGTTGATTGTGGGGACAACCTCGAGGGAATTCTGGGGTGTTTCCTGAGAGCAGCCAGGCCTACCCAGGGTTTTTTGATTGGACACAGCAATTGGTCATTTTGTCCCTCCTCTGCCATTCTACACAAGCATTTGGAAGATGACATTGCTCGTAGAACAAACTGACATCAGTAGGGTTCCCTTCTGGGCTTGGTGCCTGCTTGTTTTCGTCAAGTGACAGTCAGAAAAAGGGAAGGCTTGACCTGATCATTCAACACTCTAGATGGAAAGGCGGGTATCCCGAGCCCAGAAATCAGAGTGTGGGTTTGTTGGATTTCCAGCAAAAGAAGGAGGTGAACAGGCTTTTCCCAAACCTTTTCCAAGCAGTAAATGTCACAGGCAGCGTTGGGTTTCCCCTGTTCTGGCTTGGAGGTTGGAGCTGGTTGTCCTGGGTGCTCCTGCAGAGAACTTGGCTTTTCAGATACGCTTCTGTGCAACAAAACCATCATTTCCCTGCAGTCGTTGCCGAGGGAATGGCTCCACCACAAAGGATCCTCTTTTCCCCGGAGAAGATTTGCATGGACTGGCAGCAAAGGCAGAAAGCTGGAGCAGGCCTCTACAACGTGGGCAATACGTGCTTCCTCAACTCCGTGCTGCAGTGCCTGACGTACACACCCCCTCTTGCCAACTACCTGCTCTCTCATGAGCACAGCAGCTCCTGTGAGTACTTTTAGGAAGATCTCCTTGTCAGTCTGCTGGGCACTTCCCAAGCATCCCCAGAACCTGCAACGGGATGTAGGAGAAAAACAGCCCTTCTTTGTCAGCTGCCCCCAAGCTGGTGTTCTGGGAACACTCAAGCCTAGAAGCCGCTTGTCCTATCAAAGTGTGTTCGCTTTCACAAAGACGCCTCTTTCTAGTCCCGGGTGTTGTTCCCGATTCCTGCAGGTTAAACTCTTTCTGCTGGTTGCACAGAAAACTTCTGTCAGTGAAGCATCCCTCTCAAGAATGTTTTCTGTGTACTGAGATGTCCTGGGCATACTGGGCCATTGGCACCTGGGGAGGACTAGGAGACTGTCTAGGACAACTCCAAGATCTCCATGAGGTTTCCCATTCAATGGCTCTTTGACTAACCTGACTGGCTTGCTTCCCTCCCTCCCTCCCTCTTCAGGTCGCCAGCAAGGCTTCTGCCTGATGTGCATCATGGAAGCGCACGTTAACAATGCCTGGAACACCTCAGCCAGTGCCATCCAGCCCAGGGACGTCATCAGTGCCCTCCCACGTAGGTCACCTCAGCTACTTTGACGTGCTTTCCTCTGTTGGTAGAGGACTGAAGTACTACCTTCCTCTTGATTAGGAATAGGAGGACATTTCATGCTTGGCATGCAGGAAGACGCCCACGACTTCTTACGCTGTACTGTCACTGCCATGCAGAGAGCTTGTCTGGCTGGAAGCAGCGCGTAAGCACAAACAAATGACCTTTCAATGTTGCCCGGCCTTTTGGCTGCCTTGATGTACCCCCATCAAGGAAACACTACGCCCAGGGCTTGCAGGCAAAGGAAAACACTTGGAGGAGATAACTCTCTGCTTTACTGTTTCCTTCCAGCTGGGACACCTCTTCTCAATATTCTACCATCGTCCATCAAATATTTGGGGGCTTCCTGAGGTCCAGAGGTATGTTTCCACAACTGTTGCTCTCCTTACACTTGCCTGTGCCCTGCTGTGTGCCTGTGAGAAACAGATGAGCGTGTGGCTGGCTCTAGAAAAGATGAAAAGCATAAATGGGCACATCCTATTGACTTCACCTGTTGCTGAGCATTTCCGTTTGCCTTCCAGTCACGTGCTGCAGCTGCAAAGCAGTTTCCAATTCCTGCGAGGCCTTCCTGGATGTGCCTTTGGATATCGAAGTAAGAGGGTTTCTCACTGTGCTTCAAGACATCCCAAGCTCCTTGTGGCTTCCCAGAATGTGTGCAGCTGGCCTTGAAAAGTGCACTGTGAACACAGGAGAGCTTGGTGGGAGGTGGGAAGTGGTATGGGAGGTGTCCTGCAAAGGCCATGGCAGCGGTCTCCCTGTAGGTGCTGGGCAAGCACGCATTATACTCTCTGCACTGAGGGACTCTCAGCCACCATCTCTTTGCCTTCCCTCAACACCCACCTGGCTCCTAGGCTGATGGCTCGTGTTGTTTTCATTCCTGATGATGCTGCACACTATCGGCAGCTGAACTGAGCGGTGGCACGGTGAGGTAGCTCTTGATAGCGTCAGCCGGGAATCTCTGGGAAGTGAGGGAAATGTCCGATATCATACCCTCTTTCCTCCTCCCTCTGGCCACTCTTTGCAGGGTCACGGTGGGTCTCCTCAGCGTCATCCACCTGGGTCTTGTGGGCAACTCCTCCTGAGTGCTTGGGCGAGGGCATTTCTCCCAGCTCAGAGCTCTCCTTTCTCACCCCTCCAGGCAGCCTCATCTGTCACCGCAGCTCTGGAGAACTTTGTGAAACCTGAGCGGCTGGCTGGTGAAAACAGCTTTCAATGTAACAGGTAAGAGGATGTCTAACACCAGATTAAGACTTGTACCTGTGTGGAGATGCTGCCTGTCATCGAGCCTCAGGAGGTTCGATGTACAATCAGGAGGCACAGCTTTTCTTTCTTACGGCCTAATGGTTCTGAAGAGTCTTGAAATGGCGTGAGGACGTGTGAGGTGGAAAAGGTTGTCTGGCTGCCTTGGGGCAAGCTAGGGTGCATTTCAGTGCTTGGCTCTCTGCTTGCTTTCAAGGTGTGACGAGATGGTTACTGCCCTCAAGAGGTTTACAATCGATCGCGCGCCCAGGGTGCTCACGCTGTGCCTGAAACGCTTTGATTTCTATGGCAAGAAGATCGGCAAGGTGTGTACGCAATTGGAGGGCAACTCTCTTTCTCTTCCTGGAGCAGGAGATTTCCCAAAGCAGGATGCTCTGCCACAAGCTGTTCAGGTGGAGCTTTTGGTGTTCCCTTCTGGGCAGAGGAGAGCTCCTGTGGCAAGGCAAGCACATGCTCTGCTGCGACAGAGCTGCTCTGGCCGAGAACAGTTTCCTGCCACCCAAGGCGTTACCTGCTGCTTCAGGGACAAGAGGTGTTGATGAGCCCCAGAGATGTATTTTAACATAGCTGGGCCCTGGTCTTGGCAGGCTTTTTCACATGGTATGGCAGTATCCTTCCTGAGCCCTCTTGGTCTCTCCGCAGTTTGTGCAGTATCCCCAGTACTTGGATCTCTGGCCATACATGTCTCAGGGAGCTGCAGAACCGCTCCGCTACGCCTTATATGCTGTCCTGGTGCACAGCGGTGGCAGCTGTCAGGCAGGACACTATTTCTGCTACACAAAGGTAAAGAGCCACCTCCTTTGTCACGGGGAAGAATGTGTGCTGGGGAAGGCAAACTTTTCTGGTAGCCAAGCTTTTGGGGGAGAAGGTCTCCTGACTGGCTGGATGGGATTTGCACTGGTGGACTCTTGCTTCTGTAGTTTGCTGCCTGTGTTTTTCTGAAGAAACCACGCATTTCATCTCCAGATATCATTGCCTTTATTTACAGGCCAGCGATGGACTGTGGTACCAGATGAACGATACGTTGGTGGATCGTTGCGACATAAACACAGTTCTCGTGCAGCAAGCCTATTTACTTTTTTATGTCAGGTAATAGCCACTACCAAAATGTGTCGAGAATACATTTCCCTTTCCCGGTCTGGCTATTTTCCTTCTGATCCTCCTGAGTCTTTCTGTCCTAGCAGACAGTTACTACCTGCATCATTCAGTGCTGTCCAACGTGAACTGCCCCCCGTCAGTCCTTCCCCTCCCTTGCTGGGCTTTAGGCTGCTGCCCCGATGTAAACTGCTACTTGTCTGCTCTCTGTAGCTGTTTGATACAGAGAAGAGTCCCTAAAGCGGCCTACAGGGAAGATCTGGGGGACTCCTGATCAGGATGTGTAGTGATTGGGTGAGGGGCAGCAGTTTTAAACTTCAAGAGGGTAGATTTAGAGTCGATCTTAGGAAGAACTTGTTTACCGTGAGCGTGGAGAGACACTGGCAGAGGTTGCCCAGAGAAGCTGTGGATGCCCCGTCCCTGGAAGTGTTCAAGGCCAGGCTGGACAGGGCTTTGAGCAACCTGGTCTGTTGGAAGGTGCCCCTGCCCATGTCAGGTGATTGGAACTAGATGACCGTTAAGGTCCCTTCCAAGCCAAACCATCCTGTGATGCTATGATTCTATGAAATGGAGGCCGTAGGGGGTATGAAGGCGAGGTCTTGCTGTGACAGGGGCAGACCTAGTGGGAAGACCCCAACTGAATTTCCCATATTCTTGTCTTGACATGTCTTCTCTCTGTCATAGAAACCACTCCAAGTAAATGAGTGAACCCCAGAGGGGGCTGCAAAAGCAGCTCTAAACAAACATTGATCCTTGTTTGTTCTTTTTCTCCCGCAGATGCTCTGCACCCAGCGCTACTCGGGAGCAAACCCTGCTGAGGCAGAGAGAGATCAGATCCCCACGGCGCAGCTATGATCTCTGCAGCCAATTAGTGGAGCACAGAGAGTACCACCAGTCACCAAAGAGGAGGAGAATGAGTCCTCCAAGTCATCGTCATGCTCCCAGGATTGAAACAACTCAGGGGCTTTCCAACAGTTTTTCCGAGTCACCTCTTGCACCCAGGGCTGCTGGGGAGAAAAGCCTGCTGAGGCAGAGAGAGCGGAGCAGATCCCCATGGCATGGCTATGATCTCCGCAGCCAGTTTGTGGAGTACAAAGAGTACTACCCCTTAGCAAGGAGGAAGAGAAGAATGAGTCCTCCAAGTTATGACCATGCTCCCAATGATAACGCAACTCCAGGGACCTCTAACGGCAGCTCCCAAAATTCTGCACCCAGCGCTACTCGGGAGCAAACCCTGCTGAGGCAGAGAGAGATCAGATCCCCATGGCGCAGCTATGATCTCTGCAGCCAATTAGTGGAGCACAGAGAGTACCACCAGTCACCAAAGAGGAGGAGAACGAGTCCTCCAAGTCATCGTCATGCTCCCAGGATTGACACAACTCAGGGGCTTTCCAACAGTTTTTCCAAGTCACCTCTTGCACCCAGGGCTGCTGGAGAGAAAAGCCTGCTGAGGCAGAGAGAGCGGAGCAGATCCCCACGGCATGGCTATGATCTCCGCAGCCGGTTTGTGGAGTACACAGAGTACCACCACTCAGCAAGGAGGAGGAGGAGGGTTTCAGTGCACTACAGATGCAGCTGAGAGAAATACTCAGGGTGCTGTGGTGGAGACACAGGTGGTTTGCAACCCTGGATGAGCGTGGAGCACAGCATCTGGATCATGGAATATCAGAGAGGAGGAGGAGGAGGAAGATCCAGGAAGCACCGCAAGTGACCCCAACAGGGAACAAGCTGCACAAAAAGCAGCAACAGCCCACCCTGTCCCTCCTCCCAGTGCTGCCTGTGGTCACCAAGAGCTCAGAGGGAGCTTCCAGAGACTGGGACAGCTCCGCCAGCTGGCCCACCTGCCCACAGGACCATCGAGGAAGAGCTTTAATCTCTCTTCTGCTTTGGGGATCACCTTGCAAAAACAACACTCATTTGGAACCCACCGGCAGAGAAGCCAAAGCCAGAATTAAAAGCAGTTGCTGGCCTTGCACAAGTCACTGAGGGGGCATGTACTTCTCTAGGTTTTAGGGGAGTTGTGGAAATACTCAGTGTGGGAAGTTTATGCCATGGGGTTTTGAAAGCTGTGTGCTTGCATGGGCCCCTCTTGCAATCTCTTCCTTTTAAACATGGAGTTCAAGTCACTCAAATGGAAAAGGGCTAGGTGAGCCGACAGCGAGCGGGACTGAAAAGGACTGAACAGCCAGGCCCAGCGGGTGCTGCTCGGTGGCACCAAGTCTGGTGTGAGGCCAGGAACTAGCGGTGGCACCCAGGGGTCAGTACTGGCTGCAAACCTCTTTGACACCTTCCTTAATTAATGGTCTCCATGACGGGGCAGAAGGCACCCTCACTTTGGTAAATGACACCAAAGCGGGAGGAGCAGCACTTAGGCCAGGGCATCGTGGTGCCATCCCAAGGGACCTGGGCAGGCTGGAGAGAGGGGCTGACTGGGACCTCATCTAGTTCAGACCTCCTTCAGCATACACAAGCCAAGCCTGTGTATAACAACGAATATGCAATGTACCATGAAGCCTAAAGACTGAACAAAGGAGGGGAGAAGTTAGAGGAGAGTCCATCGTAACTTTGTCCCATGGGTCTCCAGGTACCCAGTGAAAGCACAGCAACTGCTTTGACTGCTCCGCCATGTCCCTGCACCATGACGCGCTCAGCAATTTTTCCAGGCAGAGTACAGAGGCGCTAAGGGGGCCAGAGGGACCCTGCAGGGCTCCCTGAGGGACTGTGGGACAAACAGAGTGCCTGGGTCACCCTGACTGCCTCAGGAGGGCTCCCATGATCTGGCTAGAGAGCTACACAAGGCTCTGGGGCATTACAGACACCTATGGAGGAGTGCCGTGGAGACTCAAGGGGAATGGTCGAATCTAGGGTCCAGGCCCCGAGTCCAGTGGGCTTTCTTTTGGTGCTAGAGTGCCTGCAGAGGGGTCTGGGGTGCAAGGAAGGGCTCAGGAGGCATCCTGGGTGGACTAGAGTGAGCCTAAGACAGCTCCAGGGCAAAGACAGCTCCAGCGCACCCTGGGGCAGAGGGTGCCCAGGGCCAGGTGGCCTCCACAGCCATCAGGGACCTGGCAACAGGCATTGTGATGTGTGGGGGGAGGGAGCGTGGCATGGGCTTGTTGTGCTCATCATCTCCCTGCCCCTTTGCAGTGCCTTGATGTTGCAGCTGGTACAGGCACTGCCCCCCACCAGCGCAGGGACCCTCACACAGCACTCCAACTAACATCACTGGCACAAGCTGCCCAGAGAGGCCTCTGGAGACGTTCCAATGCCACCTGCACAGAATTTTGTGCAATCTGCTCTAGCACAGCCTGCTTTTACAGGGGGGTGGACTAGATAATCTCCAGAGGTTCCCTCCAACAACGACCACTGTGTGATTCTGGGACTCGTGGCACTTTGGCTGAGGAAGAAGATGTCAGGATCCTCAGGCAACCCAACGTCTGACTGCCCTCCCAGTCTCCCTGTCCAAGAAACCTGCCAGTCCTCACTAGCAGAAATTGGAACTCCACACGTGGGCTTGCAGATGTGCATGAGCACTGCAGGGCAACAGCCTTCTCTCTCTTCCCCATCCTCCACTGCAGGGCAAGTGCAGATGTTCTGCGGAGGGACCACCAATCCCCACCAGCCCTGCTGCCCTCCCTGTCATGCAGTGGCTCCTCTACCCTGGGCTCCCTCTACCGCGTCCCAGACCACTGGCCTGCTGTGATGGCACAGTCAGTGGCACTAACCTGCATAGCACATTCCCAGTCCCTCAGGGCCAGTGGGTGCCAGTGGGGAAGCTGGGAATCGCCCCTGGCCAGGACCCAGCAGGAGTTCCTCATGGATGGCTGGGATGCCAAAGCATGAGGAATTCCCTACTGGATGTCAGTGAAAGAGCACAGAGCCCCATCCATGTGAAGCCACCCCCGGCAGCCCCTCAGCCATAGCTGTGGTTACACAGAACCTCACCAAGGAGCTCATCCGCATTGTGCAGGACACCGTCATAGTGACCAAGCAGTACAAAAAGTTTTTGCAAATCATGATGGCCAAGTTGCGAAAGGAAGCCTGTGGTAGGACGCCCCCCCGCAGTGCCCTCCTCCCCCCCGCCAGGAAAGAGGAGCAGCTCTAACCAGGCCTGCTGCAGCCCAGAGGGTGGCCCCAGGGCCTTTGAGTGGAGCTGCTGGGGGCAGATGTAGACTCAGGGAAGACAGCAGATGGGGACAAAGACCAAGGGCAGGACACGGTGCCAAGCAGAAGCAGCCCTATGCAGATGGGCAGAAGGAGCCCGGTGGGGGTGACGAAGAGGAGCCCCTTGGCGCCAGACAGAATCAGCTCCATGGGCCTAGGCAGCACCATCCATGTGGGGCCGGGCAGGAGCACCCCAGCAGAGCCCAGGCCCCAGCACCGGGGGCACGTGGGCAGGGCACGTGGGCAGGCGGCCTCAGGACTGTGCTGGGCAGGACTGTGCCTGCAGGAGGGCTGCTCCCGCCTGTGGGGCTGCTCAAAGCTTTGGTGGAGATGCGACTGCTGGCCCCACTGCATCTGCTTCTGCAAGCCCCCGTGGTGGCAGCGCTGCGCCCAGAAGAGCAATGGGTTTCCCTGCCAGTGAGCAGCTGGCAGGGTGCAGGGCTGGGAACCCCCTGGGCTGCCCCCCATCTGAAATGTTCAGTCTTTTTTCTATCCTGGTGCTGGGGCTCATCCATCCGTCCCGCAGCTGGGGCTGTGTCACTCTGAGTGCCTGAACCCAGTGGGGACAAGCAGGCATTGGGCATGGCTTGCACCCACAAAGCAGGGCGTGGGGGTGCCTGGTACCACAGTGGGTGGCGTGTGGGGATCGGGCTGGGCTGGAGAAAGGGGCCAGAAGAAACCTCATCAAGTCCAACAAGTGCCGAGTCTGGTGCCTGTGGAGGAACAAGCCCAGGCCCCGGCACAGTCAGGGGTCACCTTGCTGGAAAGCAGCTTGGCAGAGGAGGTCCTGGTGGGCCCCTCAACGAGATGCCTGCTGGGCAGGGGACTTGGACCCCTTGCAAAGGGGGGATCCAGTATGTATTGAGACGCCACAGTTAATCCATACACCACAAACTGACGTGCGGAATTAGACTCTATAACTCGAAAGTTATAAAGTAGGTATGTTTATTGCGCGCAGATGCACGGGGGATCGCTCCTCCACAAGCGTGCATACCCGAAGTGACGAACCATCTCACATTTATACAATGAACAAATGAATATTCAATTAACGCCTATACATATTCGTTACCTAAACCCCGCTTCGTATGTTAATTAGCTTATCAGTCCGTTGCCTGGAATGTGGTGGTCTTGCAGGTTTGTAGGTGATTCATGTTCTTGTGACCATCCGATCTTCTTCAGGTGATTCATGTCCTTGTGACCACCCGATCTTCTTCAGGTGATTGTGACCACCCAATCTTTTCCAGCAAGGAGACTTAGCACTCCCTCCCTCTAGATAGCATTTGAATGTCTCTCATCTTTTCTTATTCTCTTTTAAATAGCCCCTTTGTTAGAGGAAGAAGGGCAGGCGTCTCCCCTTTGTTAGAGGAAGAGGGGCAGGCATCTCCTCAAAACTGTAGTTGTCACCGCACCCATGACCAGTCACCATACCCACATTCCTTAAGCAGACACATACAATCACAATCCATGTCCATTATCCCCATTTCGCACTATTTCTCCATATCAATCCCCCCTTTTCTATTAAATTAAGTAAATTCTTTTACTTAAGCAGCCTTCCTGAATGATATAAAGCATCATACATAAGTGTTACCCTTTTAAACATTCTCCAAACACACAAATATAACATAATGGTTAGTATTAAGGAAATTCCTAAACTGATCAATAAGATCACAATGGGGTGTACCAGAGTGTTAAGAATTCCTGTTGCAGAGGGTGACCAGCCAAAGAGAGTATCCCACCAATTATGGTTTCCATCCTGTTCTACCTTTTTTAAAACTTTCTTGATCCCCTCTACATCATGATGGATCATAAGAAGAGTTTCATGTCCCTTTTCTTTGGTTTCTTCCAGTATACGTTGTAAATCTGCATGTCTTATTAGTTCTTTTATACTGCTTATATTTAGTCCTATGGGGGTAGGAATTATTATCTGTGATAGGGTAAAATTGGATTTTAAGAATTGATGACACTACTGGGGCTGAGTAACTAAAATCGCATCCTGTGATAGTAGTAAAATTACAAATACAATAATTTCAATACTGTGCAGTCTCTTTTACCTCCCCATCTATGGTTATTGTGTTACACTTAGTTCTCAAACACGCACATCCCTTCCCTGCATATATAATTACTGTTTTCAAGTTTGCATTTGGTCGGGCCTCGAAATGACATATTTTTTGATCTGTATCTAAACAAGTATCCTGAGCCATTATAGTATTGCTTTCACAGAGGAAGCCCTGCTGTTCTCGCATAATACAAGATTCTAAATCTACTGTTTGCCACTTGTCGCCTATCTTTCTGGCCCATGTTCTATGTTCAAAAGGGTATAGGAGCACCCCATTATGGTTAATTCCAAGGGCTACAATGGGGTGTATGGTAATTATTACTGCATTATGTATGGTTAACACAAAAGCTGTGATGGTGTGTGTGTTGGGGTCATAGGTAAAGTTCACCATATTCCACCATGACTGGAGTTTTCTTTCTACCTCCGTAGCATTGTCATAAAATTTGCCACCCACATTGTTCCCATTTGTCCGAGTAAATTTGAGTTTCAGTTCTTTTTTATCTGGGGTTACTTTCCAAGAAGTTGCAGGGGCTTTCTTAATCCGGGTATGGTGAATCCAAGAATTCTGTCCCTCAACCTTGATTGCAGTGTAGGTGGTGAGTAGGACTTGAAAAGGTCCGGTCCACTGTGGTTCCAGGGTTTTATCTGCAAAACACTTAACGTATACATAGTCTCCTGGTTGTATATCGTGAACAGGTCCATCCAGACCCCTACTGCGTGTTCCCATCACATGCTTCTCAATTCTTATTAATTGTTTTTTTAGTGCCACCATATAGGAAGTCATTGTTTCTTCACCAATCTGTGAAGACATCCCCTTTTGTACCCCATAGGGTCGTCCATATAAAATTTCGAATGGGCTAAGCCCCTCTTTTGCTCTCGGTCTAGTTCGAATTCGTGTAAGAGCTAATGGCAAAGACTGGGGCCAAGTTAGATTTGTTTCTTGGCCTAACTTGACAATCTGTTGTTTGATTAGATGATTCATCTTTTCCACCTGGCCACTCGATTGTGGTCGGTATGGGGTATGTAATTGCCAATCTATTCCTAGATGGTGGCTGATCTGTTGTACTATTCTGGACACAAAATGTGGTCCTCTATCCGAGGACATTACTGCTGGGACTCCAAACCTAGGTATTATCTCTTGGAGTAGTATTTTGGTCACTTCCCGGGCTTAAGCAGTTCTGCATGGGAAGGCTTCTGGCCAACCTGAAAAGGTATCCATTAGTACCAATATCGATACCCCCCTTTTCTAGGAAGTTCTGAGAAATCGATCTGCCAATGTTGCCCTAGAACATTCCCTCTGCTAATGTTCCCTAGTTTTATTTTATTTGCTGTATTGGGATTATTGCGTAAACACATTTCACATTGCTGAGTCACCTGTTTTATTACAGTATACAAGTTTCGCCCTTTCAATTTTTGATTTAGACTTTTATATAAAGTATCAGCTCCCCAATGCGTCTTATTAATAATAGGGCTGTGGTCCACATTAAATTGGATGGTACCACTATACAACCATCCCTTAAATAAATCCACTTACTTAATTTTATTTTATAATTCATGTCCTGAATTACCTTTAAGTTTTCTTTAGAATAGTTTGGCTCTTGATCTGTACTTACATTTTGGATTTTATCATCTGGTATTAAGGATAATTCCTCCTTTCCTACCTCCTCTGTTACTTGTCTGGCCTCATGGTCGGCCAGGCAGTTTCCAATTTCCAAATCAGTGCCTCTATGGGCCATCTTATGTTCTTCCTTCCTGGGTAACCCTCTTATAACAGAGGGGGCCATTCCTCACATCAAGGTCTGGCATGGCATTTGTTTCCACCGCTCAACGCCTGCTGGGTTGCAGCCAACAGCGGAGCTCAAGATTCTTCTTGGTGGCAAACACAGAGGCCAACCCAGTCTTGCCCTTGACTATGGTAGGAGGCACCTGACCAACCTTATTCCTTGTATTTCATTGTCAATGCAGTTTCATCTGCACATCCCATAACAAGTCACTGTCATGGCAAAACACACAGATTTACATTAGTAGAACTACTACAGAGTGTATTTTATTTCACTTTTTCTGCCAATATCCCCACAGCCTTGCTGACCAAGGGATATTGTTTTTATCTGAACTGAGCAAGCCTCCCCCTTATCATTTTACTGTATCAGGTAAAGCATTTTTCACCTTTCCTGGAATTTATTTTCAGATACACCTGGTTAAAAATTTCTCTTACTTCAGGGAGGTCCTCTTTTCCTCTTTTCTGCTGAATTAAAGATAAGCTCAATATTTCAATTACTTGATCATATTTAACTTTTAATTTCATTTCCCCTTCTTTAAATGTCTAGATGTTCTAATAAATCTCATCCCAACAAAGATTTTAGTGAATTTGGCATTCTTATTTGTTTTTTTTGTTTGTACTTTAAAGGTTTCAGGATGTTTTCCTGGTGGCCAGCAGCTCCCACAACTGTAACAAATTTATTTATTTATTTATTTATTACTGAAGTTTAACAAATAAGTTGGTTTTGTATTCACTAGAATTCCACCTCATACCCATTCCCTGCCCTAGAAGGGCCGTTACCGGTCCTGTTGTACTGCAAATGCTGCAGCAATTGGGGTGACATTGTCAGGTGCTCAATTGTCAGCATAAGCAACCCCCTCCTCCCCACCATCAGAAGGGTTCGGGGCAGGAGATGCTCTTCCTGCTCTGCAGGTTACACAAGCCTGCCTCTGCAGCAGCACTTCTGTTTTAACTCTTTCTTACCCTGAATGCAAATCTGCTACTTGTTGCTTTAAGTCTGTTGTTTTTACGTATCATGCCGTTGCAGGCAAACAGAAAACATCCTGCCATGCATTCCAGCATGATTCAGTCGCACCTTCGAGGGGGTACAGGGGTTTGTACAAACTCACCCCAATACTTCAACACTTTCACAGGGTCTTTGATTCTTCACACACACACGCATGCCTCAGGTTTTACATACATCAGTACAAGTTTTTATATCTTACAACGTGTTTCATTCTGGTTGCTCACACGCCTCAGGTTTTACATACATTAGTACAAGTTTTTATATCTTACAACGTGTTTCATTCTGGTTGCTCCACAGAAGGAACCGCAACCTGAGCTTTTTAACACAAAAATTTCAACAAGAACGTCCTTTTCTAGAGCCACAATCAAAGATCAGGTGATGTTAATCCCGCACTCTTTCTAGTGCTAGTACCATAGGATCCCGAGGGGGTACTAATCCACAGTCCTTTTGCCACTCAGGTTTGTCCTGGAGGACAAAGAACATGTCTGCATATAATACTTCATCCCATTTTCCCTCTGTCCTCAGAAACAACATTAATTGAAGGAGAGTGTTATAATCTAACGTTCCTCCCTCCTGAGGCCATTTCGCATCGCTCTCCAATTTATACAAAGGCCACCACTGATTACAATATTTAACCAATTTCCTTCTATTTTCGGTACCACCCTGTCCTACGATATCACTCCAATGTTTTAATATACAACCCAAAGGCGATTTTTCACAGGGCTTACTCCTTCCATTTCCCATTTTGCAATTTTAATTACTTTGTTTTTCTCCGGCCGCCTTAGCCACCCAAGGTTGGAAACGCGGATAGAGCTTTTTACTCGTTTTGCACTCAAACGCCTGTCTCAAGCACTCTTGCACTCACACTTAGTCAAAATAATTAAGCTATACACGGAAAATCAAAATGCGCATCTCAATCACACCATTCACACTCTCTGGGCAGCCCTCAGTCACACAAGCAGTATGTTATACGGTAGCGTGCACTTACGTACAACTTTTAGGAACACTAACAGTTCACAAAGTATGCATTTCAATGAACAATTGCCAAAAAACAAACAACAAATAAAACCCAATTTTTCCTGGTCTTAAGCAGAGATTAAAGTTTTCTGCTATTTGCCACGAATTACCAGAATATTAATATTTTTCAACATACATTTCATAACTCCGAGTTTTGAACATATAACAAGACAACACATAGAACAAACAAGACACAGAGCGCTATTTCAGCTGTTACATTCCAGGAATTCCCCAATTCTTAAGACAACCTAAAGGAAGTTTTTAGCTTCCTCTTTTTCCTACGCAAAAGTTTCCCTTTTACTTTTGCTGTGAGGTCCCTCTTGTTCCTGTGAGATTCCGCCTTATTCCGTCCCGCCCCCCGCTTTCCGTCACGAGGCCTCCGGGCTTTTAGGAATGGCAGTAACCTCGGGTTTGCTCGATCTGCCCTCAAGATCGCTAGCGGCCACCCCTTGGTCAGCAAACCCCCTCCCAAGGTACCTTTCCTCCTGGGGACTACGCTGCGCGCCGGACGTCTCCGTGCGTCTCACCAGCCGCCCCGTTACTAAACATACCGTTTTATCCGTGGATCCAGGGGTTTCTTTTCTGCTCCCGGGTGAACAGCTGAGAAGAGGAGGCTCCTCCGAGGAAATCTCCCGGGGCGCGCCTAGGAGCGTCCGCTCCGCAGCTGGTCCCTCAGCCGAGCAGAAATCCTCCTGCCTGGCTCGCCAAACTGACGTGCGGAATTAGACTCTATAACTCGAAAGTTATAAAGTAGGTATGTTTATTGCGCGCAGATGCACGGGGGATCGCTCCTCCACAAGCGTGCATACCCGAAGTGACGAACCATCTCACATTTATACAATGAACAAATGAATATTCAATTAACGCCTATACATATTCGTTACCTAAACCCCGCTTCGTATGTTAATTAGCTTATCAGTCCGTTGCCTGGAATGTGGTGGTCTTGCAGGTTTGTAGGTGATTCATGTTCTTGTGACCATCCGATCTTCTTCAGGTGATTCATGTCCTTGTGACCACCCGATCTTCTTCAGGTGATTGTGACCACCCAATCTTTTCCAGCAAGGAGACTTAGCACTCCCTCCCTCTAGATAGCATTTGAATGTCTCTCATCTTTTCTTATTCTCTTTTAAATAGCCCCTTTGTTAGAGGAAGAAGGGCAGGCGTCTCCCCTTTGTTAGAGGAAGAGGGGCAGGCATCTCCTCAAAACTGTAGTTGTCACCGCACCCATGACCAGTCACCATACCCACATTCCTTAAGCAGACACATACAATCACAATCCATGTCCATTATCCCCATTTCGCACTATTTCTCCATATCAAAACAAAAAGTCCTGTTGTCCCTGGGCTGGCATATTCAAATGCCTAACAAATGGGGTAGGGGCTTGGTCCCTTAAACACTTTTTGTCCAATACAGATAATAGAGTTGAAACACGGGAAATAAATCCCTTACCCCATGAGAATACTCTCCTCAGGAATTGTTTGTGAACAATTAGTTGTGAGTCGTGGAATAGAACCATGGTATACCCCAGACTTGCAAACCTTTATTCCAGACATGTGACCTTGTTGGGGTTTTCTTGCACCAGGGTTTAAACCTGGAGATCCCATATGTTAGGCAAAAACTACCAATCGAGAAAACACATTGAAATATGTGGTTTCGCTTACTATCAAAACAAAGTGGAGTTTTGTGAGGGAAGGAAAAGAAAAACCTGTGACCTACCAACATGCTCCACCGTTCAATATCCAGCCCCTCAGGGTCCTTTCTGGGCATGTTCAGATGGCAAGTTGTACTTCACACTAAATAGTTCCCTGAAATTATTTACATATGCATAAGGCACTTGTGTATGTCACTTTGCTCCTGTGGGGCTTTCTTGGGGTCTTTTGAGACTACTGGTGGTCAACAAGTTGCTGAACTTTCTTGGGGCACATGCACTCTGCTTGTATTACAGAACCTCATTTATTCTCGGTGCTATATGGTTTTGACAGCAGTGCTCTGTTACCCCACTTCCCTTGGCTATTGTTATAGCCCAGGTGCCTCAGAAGGCTTGCCACCCTTTGCTGAGTTTACTCAATAGGTCTAGTTAATCACTGCTTTAGCTGCAGCCTCTCCTGATGACTCTTTACAACTTAATCCTGTCAGCGAGAAGCATCCAGCTCTGCCACTGAAGGGCAGCAGGCTCCAGTCACCAGGCTGCTCCCCACGGGGCACAATCCCTACTGCCTGGATCTCGGTGGTGAGAGGCTGTATATAAAAATGAACTATTTTCCTGCAAGGGAAGCAAGGCTTGAACACGCATGCTCTGGCTGGTAATTCTCCCAGGCAGCTGCATATTCCCAGTCCCTCAAGGGGACTGGGCTTCCCCCAGGGCTGCCCCAGCCCAGCCTGACTCCAGCTGCCCAGGGGCCCGGCACACTGGGGGGTGGGAGCTCCCCCCCACACACACCCCCGGGCAGCCAGCAGGCAGGAGACACCCCTGCGCTGGCCCAAGGGCCTCCCTCGCCCCATGGCCGGCCCCAGCCCCCACTCAGCCTGGCCGCAGACCCAAAACAGGCTGCGACCCCCCAGCCCAACGTGGCTGCCAGGAGGCTGAGGGTGGGCAATTACAGCTGCCAGCACACCCCGGGAACAACATGGCCACCTGGCATCCCCAGGCCTACAGCTCCCAGCATGCCCTGGGAACAACATGGCCATGGGGTGGCCCCGGGCCTACAGCTCCCAGCATGCCCTGGGAACAACATGGCCATGGGGCATCCCCAGGCCTACAGCTGCCAGCACACCCTGGGAACAACATGGCCACCTGGCATCCCCAGGCCTACAGCTCCCAGCATGCCCTGGTATTTAAGGACAGAAAATAATATTGTCTCAACATCACTGTTTCACGACCGCCATTTTCCTGTTGCCGAGCAGAAGGGACTTTGTTTACCTACTCTGTGACCACAGCATCCTGTTGTTGGCCAGAAAAGCCTCAGTCGGGACGGCTGCTGCCGGAGACATGCTGCCCGTCGGAACTGGGGCTGGGGAGCCAGCACAGTAACACCTGGGAGCGTGGGCGAAAATTGTGCGAACTAAACTATTTTAGGAGAACTGGGTGGTTTTCCGGGGAAATGGTGTGGACTGAAACCTATAACTGCTGGGGCTCTGCTCACTCTTGTGCTCGGCGACTCGGAGGTCTCCACGGACTTCACCGACTCCACCTGCTCCACCCGCTCGCTCACCTCTACAGAGTCTGGGACTTGGACAACCGCGCCAAGACAATACATCACTGGAGTCCTATATTGGTGGTGGTGAATAGATGCGCCTCTCCCGTTCTCTTGCTTAGGGATTCTGACTTTCTCTTTCTCTTCCTCTCTGTCCTATCACAAGTATCAGTTGTTGTAGAGAATAAAACTTGTAAGCTTGTATGTCATCCGGCCTCGTTTGTGCCTTAATCTAATTCTTGGGATTGTTTAAGAACCGTCCCCGATATCGACTTCCAATATCGGATCGGGACAGTACCTCAGGTGGGACTGCAGTGTGAGCCCTGCGCTAGGAGCCGTGTATCCCAAGTGTGAATGTAGAGGTTGGGCCTTGTTTTTAGCTTGGTTCAAAGTGAACTGTGCTGACTGATTCTCTGATCAGAGCAGGCAAGTCTGATCCCTGAGAGAATATTGTCATGGGTGGAAGAGTTGAAGTGCAGGGATTGTGTCAACAAACAGGTGGTTTGAAAAGTCTTTGGTCAAGGATCTGGTACGGTTGTGTAACACCTTTTGCTTTTACAAAGGTGTCTAGTAAATCCAAGTGTTCCTGCCTGTGTCCTAGTAGTGCAGAGACCTCTGTACTTTCTTTGGACTGATTGATGTGTAAGATCTGGGGATTTTTTGGACAGCTCTGAAAATTGTTCAGAAGGTGGCTTGTATGTTGGGGTGAAATCAGTCGTCACTTCCATAAACCTCTCGCCTGGTCAGAAGACCTGTGGAAGCAAGGAGGGTTTCTTTTTTTTTTCCCCTTTTTTGTTTTTGGTTTGGTTTGGTTTGGTTGTTTTGTTTGGTTTGGTTTGGTGTGGTTTGGTGTGGTTTGGTGTGGTGTGCTTTGGTGTGCTTTGGTGTGCTTTGGTGTGCTTTGGTTTGGTTTGGTTTGGTTTGGTTTGGTTTGGTTTGGTTTGGTTTGGTTTGGTGTGGTTTGGTGTGGTGTGGTTTGGTGTGGTTTTGTGTGGTTTGGTGTGGTTTGGTGTGGTGTGCTTTGGTGTGCTTTGGTGTGCTTTGGTGTGGTTTTGTGTGGTTTGGTGTGGTGTAGTTTGGTGTGGTTTGGTGTGGTTTGTGTGGTTTGGTGTGGTTTGGTTTGGTGTGGTGTGGTTTGGTTTGGTTTGGTTTGGTTTGGTTTGGTTTGGTTTGGTTTGGTTGGGTTGGGTTGGGTTGGGTTGGGTTGGGTTGGGTTGGGTTGGGTTTGGTTTGATTGGGTTGGGTTGGGTTTGTTATTACTGGGAGGAAAAGCAGTGATTAAGTATCACTCTGTGATACCCCCAGGTGCAGGCTGTGTAGTGCATTTGAGGTGGGTCGTTCCTGTACAGCCAAGACGGAGCCCAGACTCCTCAATGCTTTGCGCACTGGCAGTGGAAGCCTTTGTGCAGCTGTGGGGACTGGCTTTCTGTGCTGCAGCATGAAAAATAAGAAACACTAGGGTAAGGCTGACAGAGAAGTGGAAAGGAATGGAATATTTTTTGCTGAAAAGAGTATGTCCTGTAGTTTTCAAGCTCTCAATATCTCCACGTGGAATTTAAAACCTGCTTTTAACTATGCTGTTCTGTTTCAATGAGAGGGAAGGTGTCTTGTAGTCACAGATGATCCGTTCTGTTAATAAGGTTCTTTGCCTTGTGAGTTGAGCTTTCTTGGCTTTACATGAAAAGTGCCTCAAGCTGTACGATTTCAGGAATTACATCTACATGGGGATTTAGAGACAAATGAAAAAGTATGTCATCTTTTTGTTTCAGTATATGAATACTTTTAAACAGTATTTGCTGTGTTTTGAGCAACAGACCTGCTTCCCATGCACCTGCATAAACCCCAGTTTCTCGTGAAGCCACATGCAGTATGGTTTGTGATGTGATATTTACTTGATTCGTAAGCCGTACTATGCTGTGCTCTTCTGGGCTTGTCATAGGCCTTTGAAACACAGCCCTGCACATCAAACGAGCAAGCTGTGTAATCTGCTTTCCCTCATAATGTAGAGCCATGTAACTGTCATCAATACAGGCAGAACAAATCTAGTTGAGGGATTTGTGGGCTACTGTGCGAATCGTGGTGTGCCAGGAATTAGCCCATGCTTACTAATAAGTTCCTGTATTTGAATAGGAATGGGAACATGATGGTACCACAGAGCTGATCAGATGTCCACTGCCATGATTTTCTCTTTTTTAACAAATTATACCAGGGCTGAGCAATGACAGAAAAGGCAAGAATACGGTTACACCAGAATGCAAACTTGTAGTTCCAGCATACTAGATGGATTGTGCCCAGATGCTTTCTGTTCCAGTGTCTCTGGTGCAACAGAGGCAGCTCCTCTAACCCACCAGACTCCTTGGAATCTACCTTCTTGTGCTGGCCCTTGGCACTTTGATTCTGGGACTTTGAGTCCAACTTGATCAGTGTTTCCCAAATGGTTTTCATTGTCTCTCTAATGCTTTCTGTCCCTTCTCACCCGCTGAGGATTCCATCAATGTACCGATACACTGTGATGCCAGGTGGAATAGATCTGTGCTAAGACTACAGCCAGAGTACTGTGAGCAATAGCAGGGCAGTGTTTATATCCTTACAGAGGCCTACTGAGAACGTACTGAGTCCCTTTCCAGGTAAAGGCACACTGGGCTTTATCTTGGATGTGGAGCGGAATCTAGAGGAACATATCTCCCATATCAAAAGGAGCCTTCCAAATCAGGGAGGCTCCCTGTATTTGTGTCACCAGCTGGGTCTTGTTGGGCACTGCCACACTAAAAGGGAGTTAGCATTTAGCTTGCAGCTATCGAGAGTTAGGTGCCATTGCCCGTAAGGCTTTCTGACTGGTCAAAGCAGAAAACTGTATGGAGAGTGGGCTCTAGTGCTGATACCTCTCTTTTCTAAATGTGCCACCACCCCATCCATAGCAGAGCTTGCTGCTGCTGGCAAGGGACATTGTTTTAACTGGTAACTGGAGAGCGAGGAAGAGGTGTGGATGGTTGTAACAGACAAATTAATTTCCCTGTTCCATTTTTCTCCCACATCCACCCAGTAGTTATGTGGGGCTCCCCATCGTCTTCCTCATCTGCTGTCACCAGAGAAGCAAAAGACCATACAGACCAGCCAGGCGTTTTCCTGCACCGACCATATGGCAGGACAGATCCCAAAATGTAACTCTCAGCTTCTCCAGCGAGCACTTCTGCATCTGCCATTTGTTTTTCCTGGCCGGGGTAGCCATAAATTAATTTTGGCCACTTAGCTTTCCTTACTTACTCCCTCTATTCCGGTATACCTTACTTTGCGGCAGCCAGGTTGTGTATGTAATGCCTTGGCCGGGTCAGCAGTGACTACTGACATTTGGACAGCTCCATCAATTAAAAAGCACACAGAAATTTTTTTGATCCAATTGGAATACTGAGAAGGGGTTCAGGGCCTTTCTCAGAGTGCCATACATTGCATAGTCATGTGTCATACACAGGTTTGGTTACTGGTTTTTCACTTCTAATGCAAATACGTATGCATCCTCAATAGCACTACTGACGTGTTTTGCCAAACTACGCATGTTCTCCAAGCAGGGTCTTGGCCTCTTTCAGGTGGAACTATTTGAGTTGGAGGTCGCCATCTCCCACTGCCGCAATTATCTTTGTCCTATTTTTAACTCATTTTCTGTTGGTGTCAGTGGATCCCAAGACCTGATCAGCTTGTGTTCTCTTGCTGCCAGAACTTTCCTCATTGGAAGGCTTCTTCCTGCGTAACTTAGCTAACGGTGTTCTTTTCACGACCTGGTCCTTGTTTCTCACCCCTGCCAAGGCTGCCTCCCTTGATGGGAAGTCCCTTCATTTGAAACTGCTTTAGAGAGTGAGTCATGTCGGTGGAGGTGTCACCTAGACAGAGGGGAGTGTGGAAGGTCGGTTCTCTGCATGTGGCAGGGGCTGCATTAATCCCTGTCTCCCACTGCGTGAATGACCGCAAGCAGAGGCACTGTGCACGGAACATCAAGCCTTTAATGAATTAAGAAGGAGAGATATGGGAGAGGGCTGGGGCTGCAGTGGGCGGGTGCAGGTCACACGTCACAGGGATCTGTGCTCCACACCTTCTCTATCAATATATCAACAGCGGTCAGGGCGGTGTGGGGCACTTTGTCTCCTGGAGTCCCTCAGGGTTCTGGCTCACTTGGTGAGCACGGAGTCGCTGTTGGATGCCCTCTGCTTGCTGCCGCCCACCTGCTGCCCACTACAGCCCGCAGTTGTGCCGTCCCTGTCCAGGTTCCCCTCCCAGAGGGTTTTGGAGCTTTTTGCCACCTAGCAGACCACCATCTTCTTGCACTTCCTGGGTGTCATGCTGTCTCATAGGGAGGTCTTTAGCATCCTGAGGGTACCAGCCAGTGCAGGGTGCTTGGCTTTTTTGCCAGCAGCCTTGCTCGATCTGGGCACCACCCGTCTGGAGAGGACACCCAGTGGTGACTGCAAGTGGGTCAAAATGACCCGGGGCTGCCTCTGCAGTGCCTCCTCCACCAATTGCGCCATGTGGGGCAGATGATGCTGAGCGGCAGCCGTGGGTCTGGCCAGGGGACTCTGCAGCAGGATCTGCAGGAGACTCCCTGGGGGACCATTCTGGGGACCCTCTGGTCTTCTGGTCTTTTGGACCCTTCTGGTTTTCTGGACACTTAGCTCTCCTCTGAAGTGTCCATCGTACCCACCTGAGAGAGCTCCATGGGACTCCCTGGCAGGCAGGTGGGGAGGAGCGCTGCCAGCCCACCCTGCTTCCCCTTGGGGTCCAGCAAGGGGGTGTGAGAAACTGCACCGGTGAGACCCACCATCGCCATAGCAGATGTGTTTTCTCAACATTGCTATGGCAGGAAGCTCATGCCATCACCACAGTGAACGATCTGTATGTCGTTAAGGCAGGAAGATATCACTGCTACAGAAGAGGTTTAAGGCAGGAAGATCACACCACTGCCACTGCAGAGGTTTAAGGAGGAAGCTGACTGACGCCATGGAGCAACAGGGGAGGCTGATCCTGCAAAACTTAACCAAACCCCTGTGCTTGTGCCCAGACCAGGGGTCAGGGGGATAAAGGTACCTGGAGGCCCCTGAGGAATGTTGGGCACGTACACCATTGCCGGGTGGAAGGTGTGGTGTAGCAGAACAGCTTGCAACAACTCTATAAAAAATGGAACCACCTAACATTGGACGGAACGTTCTGCCACTGGACTTGGAAACGAATCGGACTGTTGGGATGCTGCAGCTCCGGGTGGTAGCTATTGCTCTGAACTCTTTTCTTTATTTTTCCTTCTTTCTTTCCTTTCTTTCTGTCTTTCTCTCTCGCTCTCTCTCCCTTTGCATTCGCAGACTGATTGTTGGGCAAATAAAGTTCCTTGGCTCTTGACTCTGTTTTGAGTCTTAATTCTGTTCCCGAGAAGACAAACAGAACAATGCTCCGGTCTCAGACCAGCATGCGACAGGGGGATGTTGCCACCTTCCACCAGGAGGAATTGGTGTCCTCCTGCGTCACGGCTGCCAATTTTTTCTTTTGGACATTCGCCCTCCATCATGTACTCCAAGAGGTCAGGTGAGGGTGGTGGTCAAGACATGGACATCAGGGACACCACTGTCTGTGTCTTTGCTGTCCCCTAGCCCTGCAGTCACTGTCTGCTCTATGGAGCAGCCACCATTTGCCACGTTTTCTGAGAGCTCTGGGAGCTTGTTGAGAAGGGTTGTCAAACAGCAGCTGTTGAGAACTTTAGGGAGCTCCAGGATGCTGTCAAGCCACGTGAGCGGGTCACTGCTGTCCATGGTGGACAAATGCTCACCCTGAAACTGCAGGTTGTCCTCTGCCAGCTCAGGAGAGGCCTCATTGAAGGCATCTGGCCACAGCTCAGGCAGGTCCAGGGGCTTCTCTGGGCTTGCTGGGGTGGTCCCCACTTCTCAAAAATGACAACAAATCCAAGCCACCTCCAGGGCAATGCAAGCTTTCTTTGGCACGGCCACCCATCTACGGGCTCTGCCACTCCCAGACCTCACCTTGGGGCTTTGTTGTGGTTTTGGCAGAGGGCAGCATGCCAGCAGTGACTGGTGGTGGCATGGTCGGAGTGTTGAAGCTCATGCCGAGCACCTCTGACACCATCGGCAGCTGGAGGGGGAACCTCTCTCTTAGGGGAAGCAAAGGGGGGTGATGGGGTGAGATTCTGGCCGGCAGAGCTGGTTGGGGGTTACCCGGAGGGCAGGAGCACCACGAGGAGTTTGCTGCAATATGTGCCGTGGCGGCTGGCCAGTTGGCATTTGTTGGGGCAAACAGTGTTCTGTCCCCATGGCGATCATTCTACCAGCACCTGCTTCAGCCAGCGTTGTGATGGTTTGACTTTTAATTCTGGAACAACTTCCCATCTCAATGGTTTCCCACCCTGCTGATGCTTTCCTGTGCTCAGTGCAGATTTCCCATTCCCACCGTAGTTTCCTACTTCAGCTGTGTTTTGTTTTGGGAGTTGAATTTCATGTGAAAGGGGAAGACACGGGGCCAGCACCACCAGCCCTGCAATGCCAACATCTGTGTGCTGGCCAGCCTTCCTTGAGGGTGGAGTTGGGAGGGGACCTTGGGGTACTTTTGGGTTGTTTTTGTCCTCTCCACTCTCTGGTCTGGGCCAGAGGTCAATCTTGGTCTTGCTGTCAGGGTAGCAAAGCTGTGTGGCGTTCACATGCCCCTTCCTGGGGAACGCTGGTGGGGCTGTACTGGGGGTCTGTCCTGGCTGTGGAGAAGCATCATGGGGTAGTGGGCAAGCACCCTTCCCTACGGGGTCTGCCAGTGCAAGGGGTCCACCAGTGGTGAGTGAGAGCTGCAAGGAGCCTTCCCCTGCCCCTCAACGTTTCTCTTGAAGTGAGGGGCCCAAAATGACAACACAGTGTCTTAGGTTTGGCTTCAGCCATTTACAAGGGGTCGAACACTGCCTTGGTCCTGCTGGCCACACTGTTTCTGGTACGCCTTTGTTCTGATACCAGCCAGGATGAAATTGGCCACCTGGGCACACTGCTGGCTCATGCTCAACCATCTGTCAACCTGCACCCTCTGGGTACTTTCCCACCAGGCAGCCTTCCAGCCACTCTGCCCCATGCCTGTAGCGTTGTGTGGGCTTGTTGTGACCCGAGTGCAGAACTGGCACTTCTCCTGGTTGAACTTCATACAACTTGACTCACTGAAATTGTCCAACCCGTGCAGATCCCTCTGCAGAACCTTCCTGCCCTCAAGAACATCAGCCCTCCCACCCAACTTGTTGTTGTATGCAAACTCACTGAGGGTGCACGCAATCCCTCTGGCCGGATCATTGATAAAGTTCTGGAGCAGGACTGACCCCAACACTGAGCCCTGGAGAACACCGCTCCTTATGGGCCGTCACCTGGATGTCACTCCATTTACTACCACTCCTGGGGCTTGGCTGTCCAGCCAGCTTTAACCCAGCATAGAGAGTTTCCCCTCCCAGGAAAGTGTTCCAGCCCCTGAGCATCTCAGTGACTCTTCACTGACCTCACTCCCAGTCATACACATCTTCCTTGCTGTTATGGGGAGAAAGATTGTCTCCCCTTGCTTCAGCTGATGCCCATTGCCTTCATCCTCCCATCATGCACAAGAGGCATAAACCTGTTTGCCTTTTCTTGCTGATATGACCCAAGAACACATGGGAAAGCTGTTATCAGGTGTCCCCAAAACCTCTTCTTCTCCTGGCTTTGCACCTTTCAAATAAGGCCAATGGCATCCAGGGCTGCATTAGGAAGAGCTCTGCCCAGGGGTTGGTGGAGGTGATCTTTCCTCTATACTCAGCCCTTCTACAATTTGTCTTGCTGACTTGCCCTTCATTTCTACTTTACCAGATTCCCCCATACTTGACTCAAAGATGTTGTCCAGAATTTTCACCCCTCCTACATTGTCTTTTTGTTCAAAACAAGTCCATGAGAGCATTTGTGCCATGTTGGTGAGGGGTCATCTTCCACTTTCTCTTCAACCAAGGCCTTCAAGTAAAGGTCTCTTTCCCTAGCAGTCTAAAGGAGATGTTGTTCTCCTTCTAACCTTCATCAGGAGGTTCAGAGAATGTGAGCAGAAGACCTTTGTACATGAAGGAGTTAGTGATGAGTGTCACAGGAAACCTGAGCAGGCCTGTGCTGTGCTCCACGTACCTCTTGGCCTTCAGGCTGGGCTGTGCTGAGTGTGTCCCTGGGTTGCAGAACAAGCCATATTGGAAGAAGAAATCTGCAGGAAGCTGCTGGTGAATGGCCAACCGCTCGCCCTTACCTTTACCTGGGACTGCAGTTACCAACTCCCAAGTGAACATCTCCTCTTAGAACACGAAAAGTGATGACTAGAATGGGTTTCCCTGGCAGAAAGCACTTCAAGGTCTCACAGGAGACAATGTGGGATAAGCCTTCTGCAGGCAGGATCTGCACAACTTGCTGCACCACTCTCCCAACACTGTAAACTCTGTGTTTCCAGCCTCAGAAGGGATGGAATACAGCTGACACGATTGTCTCCGTGTGAGGAGAGTTTGCTCTAACAAAGGCCATTTGAAATGACACTTTGTCTCAGAGTCCAAGTGCCTTTCTTACTGCAGCCATAACCAGCTGGGCTGCTGATGGCCAGTCCCCCAGGGAACTGGACACTCCAGGGACCTCAAATTTGCCTTCATGGCCACGTGCCTCCTAGTGGCCTATGAGCTTCTCAGATGTCATGGGTGTCATAATGATAGCCCAGATCATCAGCCTTCTTGTGGCCTTGGTTACTCCTTGGTTAGCGGTTCCTGAATTGGAGAAGGCAGTGATAAAGAGATGCACAGGAATGGAAGAGATGGCCAAGGACCCTGCAGGTGCCATGAAGGCTTTTCAGGAAGAAGTTAGAAAAATAGCCACTATAGCTGTTCAAAATGGAATGACATTAGATATGAAGCTGGCATCTCAAGGCAGACTCTGTACTGTTGTTAATACCATTCATTGCGTATATGTAGATCAAAGTGGGGGAAAACCTACAGATATAAAAAAGATCTGAAACATCCTAATATTTGTCATGAGTTCCCGAAAGTTCACACCTTCTATGGAACTCAGAAATTTGGAATATGCAGATGTCCTGGTTTCCTGATCTACAGCTCTGGGTTAAGAAGTTCATCTCCAGATGCCTTTCTCCTCTTCCTCTATGATCACCCCAATCCATTTTACCTATGCAGCTTCTCCTTTAAGGTTCAGAGAGGAAAAGCTGGACTGTCTTTCAGTAGTGTCTCTAATATTCCCTATGGGCAACTCTTCAGCTGTGGCAATAGACCTCATGGGGATCTGCTTGAGTATCTGAGAAATGTATTTTTTATTTAGTAATTTCTAATCCTCTCCCCCACACACCCCTTGATAAGCAATCCCACTTTTATTTCTGTTTATACCCCGTTCTCTAAGGAAAGCAGGCAATAATTACTGCCAAGCACTTGCTATATTCATCTGCAGAGTTGGTTGAAGAAGTCTCATGTAAAGCGATGTAAGTCCCATGGGGCTGAGGACTAAAATAGTGGGGCTGTAGAGTTGAGGAGCAAGGCTGTCCACACAGTGTTTAGCTCCAGGGACTGCTTTTCCCACCTGGCCACACCTATTAAGGAGACACTCTGCATCAAGAGCAATTGGAAAAGTCTTCTATCACTTCTCCAGAGTGGTCATTACCTGCTTTCCTCTCTCACTGTACTTCTGAAACTTATCTCATTACCTGTGCAAGCAAGACTTGAAGACCAGATGTCCCTGATGGGAGAGACATGGCTTGTCAGGGCTTCCTGATTCGTAATGAGCCCAGGGTGTCTTTGGTGCTGTGAACTTGAGATCATGAGAGGAGACTGAAGAAACCTCTCAAGAACACCTAGTCAGAATCAAACCCCAATGTCCCTGGAAGCATTAACAAGCCCCGCTGAGGACCATGACTGAGAAAACCTCCCCATGGCCTTGTTAGAGCCCATCCTTGGAGGCTGTGAGTGCAGGTAGGCAAAGGCGCTGTGCAGGCAGCTCTGCTGCTGAGCAAAGCCTTGGCTTGCTTGATGAAGCAGAAAGGCCAAGCCATGGCCTGCAGCCTGTGGGAAGGTCGGTGCTGTCCCTCACACAGGGCTCAGGGCTCTTCCTGGGGACCATGGAAGGTGGGGGATCCAATGCAATGTTAAGGACAACAATGGCACAACGACTTCCAGCTTCCCCATGGGGCTGCAAGGAGGCAACGATGACCCAGTGCCATGAGGACAACATGTCTTCTCACAGGCCTCAGTGTCAGAAACAGCTGCCATAGCCAAGAGGACAAAGAGCTGGGTTCTCTTCAAGCTTTCCAGCCTTGCTAAAACCCTTTTCCATCTCCACCACAGGCTGTTCTACATGGTTGGACACCTGCCCCTGTTTCCCTGCAGGCTGTAGGCACCATCTCGCTGCCCTACCTTGCTCTCACCCCAACAGTTCCATCTGTTCACTGATGTACCTCCACTCTCACTTGCTGTTCCTTGAAACACAAAGCCACGGGCTGATCCAGATTCCCTCTGGCTGAGCTCTTGCACCACAGCAGGACCCTTGGAGTGACAGTTCTTCCTCCAGACAGTCACTCTCCATTTTCAATATTACACTTTGTGAAATCTTTTCCTCTCTCCTGCTTTTTCCCACTACCCAGGAAAGCTTTACGGTCGCAGGACCCCCCCCTTTATGCAGGGAACCAACAATGTTTGCTTTTTCTCGTGGTCTTTCCCCTCAACAAAGTGAAGTCACCTGCACATGGTCTTCTACACCACGTGACTCCTGCTGGCCTTTCAGCTTCTCCAGGGACATGACCAAGCCACATGCCTGCTGCTGTCCTGTTGTGTCCACAGGCAAAATGGACATGACAGCCTGTACCCCAGCCCTTTTCCTGGAGAGGACCTATGCTGTACCTTGGCAGAGGGACTTCCCCAGCCACATGTTCCTGTTGCTGGCCTGTCACCTCCAGAGACAGAACTGGCCTCATAGGCCCCTTCACAGCCATGCCCTTCTTCCTGCGTTAGGGGTTCCTGAGACCCAGTTGCCCTCCTAATACCATACCTCCCCATCACCCTCATTCTGGCCCACCACCTGACCACAGAAAAGCAGGCTTGCTTCTCCCTGATTGGTCAAATACATTTCACAGAAGTAATTTGAATGGAGAAACATTCTTCACATGAACTCCTGTATTGGTGCTGACACAATTTATATATGTTCTTTTAGCTCTATGGCTTTTTTTCAGATTGGACTGACCTCTGGAGATCATCTAGTCCAACCCCCATGCTGAGGCAGGCTAAGCTGGACCAGCTTTCTCAGCATCTGGTCTAGGTAGGCTTGCAGTGTCATAGAATCATGGAAACAGAATGATTTAGGATGGAAAAGACCATAAAGATCATCAAATCCAAACATTACCACAGGATAGTCAATTCCATCACTGAATCATGTCCCCAAGCACTGCGTCTATGTATTTCTGAAACACCTCCAGGGCTGGTGATTCCACCGCCTCCCTGGGCAGCCTCTTCCAATGCTTGACCACCCTTGTAGTGAAGATGTTTTGCCTCATGCCCAACGTAAACCTCTCCTGGTGCAAATTGAGGCCGTTTCCTTTTTTCCCTTTTCTCTTGTTATGCGGGAGAAGAGACCTACCCCCACCCATCTACAACATCCTTTCAGGTACTTCTAGAGAGCAGTAAGAACCCCCCTGAGACTCCTCTTCTCCACAGTAAAGAACCCAAGTCCTCTCAGCTGCTCCTCAACCTACCAGGGCTCCAGACCCTTCACCAGCTTTGTTGCTCATCTCTGGACATACTCCAGCACGTCAAGGTTTCTCTTGAAGTAAGGAGTCCAAGACAGAAACATGGTGTTCGAGGTTTGGCTTCAGGAGTGCCGAGTACAGGGAAGCAATTCTGACTACAGGGGGTCGATCACTGCCCTGGTCCTGCTGGCCACACTGTTTCTGATACCAGCCAGGATGAAATTGGCCACCTGGGCACACTGCTGGCTCATGCTCAACCATCTGTCAACCTGCACCCTCTGGGTACTTTCCCACCAGGCAGCCTTCCAGCCACTCTGCCCCATGCCTGTAGCGTTGTGTGGGCTTGTTGTGACCCGAGTGCAGAACTGGCACTTCTCCTGGTTGAACTTCATACAACTTTGCGGCGAATGAAGAGACGGGACGCAGCTTGATGCAAGCAAATGTCGGTTTATTGTACAGGAGCACAACTTTATATACACTTTCAAAGGCTGCGCGTCTAAAACCAATTGGTTCCTGAGGCTAAGCCTTGCATACTAGGCAATCCCTGATTGGCGGCTAATTAACAGCAAGGAGTTGCCTTTCCTTGGCGCCAACTATGGCGCCATCCGTTTCCCGCTCCCCTGTGCTCTGCAAACAGGCCTCATCATGTTAATTGTTGTCTAGACAAGCTCATCATGTTGATTGTTGTCTAGACAAGCCCGAGCACATTCCCCTCAGCTAACTGATTGCCACGCATGGTCCTAGTTTGCAGCCTGCTCCTGCATCTCCCCCTTCCTGTTGCACAAAAGAACCCCTGAAACCGAGCAAAAACAAGGCACAAGTAATAGAACAAATAAAAAACCAACTAAGACACATTATCAATGTCAACATAACCCACTGTCTTTGTTCCGTACAATTTTACAATTTCCCCTTTTTGTTTTTGAACAGCTAGTACCAGGTTTGCCATGTTCTGCAGGGCCCTTGCAAACATGACAGCAACCAAGGTAATAGCAAACAAACAATACTGCCAATTGAGTGAATGGATGCCAAAAAGGCTGAAATTTTCTCAGATTTTGATAACATGTTGCTGCAATGGGGCGCCTAAAATGCACGCAGCACATACCATCAAAATCCTCACAGCCATGTCCTTGAACCAACAACAAAAAGCAGTGGCAATTTTGACTCACATTCTTAACTGCCTACCAAACAAGGTGATTTAACTCTTTAATGCTTTCCCTGCTGTTACTCTGGATAAGAGCAGAACCGCTGCGACACGTTCCCATCATAGCCTCCTACTACATTAGCATCCACAGAAAGACAATTATCGACATTCAAAGTGTAAACAATATCAGCTTCTTTTGGATTAACATTATACATAGGTGGAAGGGCACACCAAACAAGAACTGGTTCAGTCAAAAATTTGGAAACATCGCATGCCTTCTCTGAACATACCTCGGGGTCATTCCCTTCATTCCTTCTCTTTTTTATGCAAAGAGAGACACTTTTACCATAACAGAGAAGCCCCTATTTACATCTCTGAGCCCGGACACAAACCGCAGCTGTATGCTCCACCAGGCTCAGGGCAGGAATCGTTCATGCAGTTACATAGCTATGTATCACTACAAGCATGCAGACACCTATTAGACACTAGATAACCATGTTTATCTTTCCTAGTCTCCTTCACAATACCTAGCTGTTCTCTCATCTCTTGTTAGGTCAAATATTCTCCAGCTTCCTCTCCTACATCTCTCTTCAGACATTCTCTATCCTCCTCTTTTTTGCTTGTTAATTGCGACAAGGCAAAGGTTGTGTGTAGCTGGGTGACCATGACCTGATTTATGTTACAATCAACTAAACACTGAACACAGGAAAAAAAAAAAAAAAAAGTATGGGAGACATAAGGCAAACATCAATAAGGTGGTTAAAGATAATTATAATAAATCCTGTAATACTATTGAGTCATGGCCCAAAGTTTCCCAGCCGTGAGAAGAGACCAAAGGCATCCCGCCCCTGGCTCTGTTGCAGATCTTTGTTTTAAGGCTTTTGACTTTTGTATACTTTTGTAAATTAATTCACAGTGGTCACTCAGATTCACATAACACATCCTATCAAAGTCTTCACACTTGTGTCCCTGTGCTAATAATGAAAATCAATAGCAACTCGGTTCTGTAGCAACATATGATGGACAGAATCAACATCTGTTAATAAGCCAGAAAAAAAATATGGTATTTGTAGTATTACTTTGTTTAGCAAGCTAGCAGCCTAATTTACTAAGCAAGTTAAAAGCGTGTACTATTCTTACAGAAGAGATTAGAGAAGCAAAAATGTGTTATGCTGCATTCCAGAACTCAGCCTGAGAATTACAGTCTGCTGTGAGTTCTGCGTTACAATCATTTGACACATGTTGGGGTTGCGATTGTGAAAGTTGCCCGTTTACAATTTTCATTGGCATTATCACAGCTAGTTGTTTTAAAAGCAACCCTTGAGCTTCCTGATGTTCGACTTGTTGCAAAATATTCTGAAGCCAATCAATCAAGTTAGTATTAAAGTTAGTGACTCTCTAGGACCCTGCAAGACTGTGCCAAGACTCCCCCATCCTGACTGCCTTAATAGCCGTCTCATTCATTTGCAAACAGCTGTCCCTGGGATACCTTGCCTGAGTCACAGAATCGGCACAGTTAATTGCTCCAGCCAACTGCTCATAGTTAACAGCAATTCCCCGATTAAGGTTTTCAGTCAAGGCCACTACACATAGCTCACAAAAATCAAATAACCACATCATATACTGTATCAGTTAGTACCATACAAAGCAATGACTTCCAATCATGCAGTGTGAGCGTATAAGGCTCTGCCATCACTTCAGGAAGGGACACAGCAAATGTATTATAAATCCTCCCTTCCCGCACTGCTTTGCTTAACCCTTTAACAGCCTCGTATTGCACAGGCTGCCGCTCTGCAGGTTGATTTGTCTGACAAAATACTGAACATGCCCTAGCGACTCCCAAAACCCATCACTGAAGTGTTTCCCACTTGCATTCCTGCCACCAGTCCCTCAGACCCCCTTTCTCCCTCCCCCAAAATACAATCAATGCATCAGGAGAGACGAGGGGGTGGGGGAAAGGTCTAGCTCCTTTTCCAGATCTATAGGACCTGGATCAAAAGGTTTATCAGTGTCAATGGAATCATTGTCCGAGTTGTCCTGTTCCCGTGCTTGGTCCTGTGTTGTGAGGGTCGCTGCAGTCAGTGACAGAAGCTTTGGGGGCAGAGGAGGTGTGGACAGAATCACCATCGCTGACGGTGTCTTGAGAAGAGTCGTGCTGTCGGTGGAATTTACAGCTTCCTCTGGTTTAGCACCGTTAGTAGAATTAGTCCACACTTGGCAAAGAGGAGTCAGAATTTGCCACCAAGGTGCTAAATGCATTCCCAACGCAGAGTTCCCCTCTGCAGCAGCATCATACAATTGTCTGCTGACCGCTTTAATTTCTTTCAAAGTCTCTAAAGTTTCTTGGCTGCTCGCCTGTCTCAATGAGTACAGGTTTCTAAAGCTTCTTAAAATTTCTTCAAATATTTAAAATCTCTAAGGTTTCTTGGCTGCTCACCTGTCTCGATGAATACAGGTGTTATCCTCGGAGTTTAGGTTGTCCGCCTGGTCCAGACAGCAAGACGATCGTTCAGCCAAGCCGTCTCCTCCGGAACGCAGCCCTCTCCCATGAGCTGTCTTTTTTCCGTCCTTATTCTTCCAAGGCTTGGGAACACCACCATAGGGGTCACCATTTGAGGAGACTGAGGCACGGACTCCCTGATCTGACTAGAAGACCCTTTATGAGTCCATATACGTCTCTTTCTGGGGACGAAGCCTGATTCCCCGTTACAGATTTCCCACATCTCACCTCTCACCTCCGGAGGGATTTCAGGCCGGCTCCTGCTTCCTTTCAGCAGATCATTCAAAGTTCTGTGGGATTCGCTGCATGTCGCTCAGATAGGCGATTCGAGAGCCCTTCACGTTAGATCCTTAAACGCATCACGTCGGGGTCACCAATTTGCGGTGAATGAGGAGACGGGACGCAGCTTGATGCAAGCAAGTGTCCATTTATTAGTGATTTTCTTACAATTATATATGTTTCTACCTTCTACATATTACACACTGATTGGTTAAATCTTAAGCATAAAAAACACTGATTGGTTAAATATTTAAGGCACACCGTTAGAACAATAGGAACTTACTAGTTTATCTTGACCTAGCAATAATTTTTATTCCAAGGTTAGGGAGTTTCTTTCTACGCGGCTTTCTTGATTACATATCGGCGCCATCCGTTCCCTTATCTGGCTACTTGTTTCTCTGTCCGTCTGCTTGCCTCCTCAACTGTGACGGCTCAGGGGTCTGCAGTTAGCTGGTTCCTTTGCTCCCAGGGCTTGTGCCCTACAAGTTCTAACAAGTCTCTATTCATCAGGCTATCAGTACTTGGACTCTTGTCCTTGAGGCCTTGTCCTACACACTAGAAATGGATGACAAGTTTCAAAGCTATTTTTAGGAGGTCTTTGACTTGAGGAAAGGAAATAAGCAATCAGTGAGGTAACTCACTGCCACACATGGAACCAGCTAATGTATGAAGATAACAGAGGCAAAAAATGTTGTCAGTCTCTAAAGTGGTATATCAAGTAACTTTTGGACTGGATAAGAGAGTTTTAAATTCCACCTCATCCCAGGTTTGACAACACTGATTAAAATAACCCCAAATCCTACAAATTACTGATCACCAGCTCCATCGGTGACAAAAGGAACTAGTTGTTAGACCATGTCCAGATATTTTCAGCACCATGTTGTCTTCTGAATGTGGTGCCGTTTACTCTATACCTTTCAGTATGGCTATCACCAACCATTATTAGAAGTGAGTCAGGGACTGCACATTTGCTAGTGCAGATCCACGTTCACCATTCCAAAGAAAACATGTCCATAATGACAGATTAGTGAGAATGCAGGAATAAAGGCATTTTTATAGATATATCTGTTTTCAGAAAGGAATTCAGTTTATTAATAAGACTATTTTTGTTGAAGTTTAGCAGCAGATAGACAAAATTAGCTGGAGGGTTACTTACTTTCAAGTAGATCCAGTGTTCCACTCCTCTCCTGGCAGAAAAGAAAAGTACCTTCAGGTTTTCAAGGCACAGATTGTGTAGTTCTTGTGGTATGAACTAATTTCTTTTAACATTCAGCTGTGCAACTCACCAGTTCCAAGGACTGCGTGTTATAGTTTGCATTCTGAACAAAGCTAAGTACCTTCCCTTCCAGGGCTCTTTTGTCTTCTAAATGCATCCTCCTTGGTTGTATTTCATGTTACTGTGTTCTCACTGCTTCTCTATAAATGAACATACTAATCCTTAATTTTCTAGGTTTCTTGCTCCATTTGCCAAAGAAGCATTTTTCTTCTCTCAGGAGCTGCAGATGCAGATTACCACTGTGCCAGCTTCTTCCTGTCTGGAGTGGTTTGGCAAAAGGAATTAGTTCAGGAAAGTTCATAAACGTCTATTTTCTTTTCACTTCTACTACACTTCACAGCTGTCTCACTGTGCTCTTGTCACTTTTCTTTTGAGTGTACTTATGAAAAACCATCACAGCAGCTAAGGTCTGCAGGGTTGGAAAGCTGACCTTCCAACACAAGGGGCAGAAATACGGGAGGCAATCTTTCTCCCATCAAATAACAGTTCCTCCACAACCCTTTTACTGTTTGGGATATCCCTGAGAAAATGCAAAGCCTCAATTTTGGCTTGTTGCAGCATTCACAATGATGGAGAAAAAGCTGTCAGGTTTCACTTGTCAGCAGCTTAGGCAGTTGTGGAACTTGAGGTCCATTTGAAAATACTTCAGTTATTTGTATGCAGTAGACCTAAACGCAAGGGCATTAAAATCTGACATGAAAGCCTATATGAGCAGGATATGCTCTAGTCTGAAAGAAAACAGGTTTTGATTGAGATAAGATGAAACACAGACAACTAGAAAGAAGCACAAGTGCAATACTGCTGGTTGACTTCATGTTTAAAAACATGGCACATCAGTGCAGAGAAAAACTAGTCTGTAGCATCCCATTAGAGCTGCTGCATTTTTCTAAGCTGTCCGGCTTACTCTGCATCCAGGCAAAACAATTCACAGAAATAGTATATTCCCTTCTTTACGTATCACTTCAGGAGAAAAGGAAAGAAAAAACAACAGACAAGACGACACACAAACCCCCAAAACTGTTGCTATAGAGGTATCATCTACAGAGATAAAGAAGGCCTAAAATGAAGCAAGAATTCATAGAATCACCTTTCTAAATCTTCAGTTGCTCGGTCTTGAAAATATGGGGGAAGAAAACTGAAATGCACGTGAGTTAGCATGCAGTTGCATAAAGCTATCCATGAGATCAACTAGGACTCTAGGAATTTCCAGAGAAGTTGATCCCACCACATCTGCTTTCTCCCTACCTGTGAGAAAGGACATCATGAAAATCAACCTTCAGACAGATGAGATTCCTTCTCCCTTTGAGTACTGCATCATCACAGAGAGCCCAGCACCCCCAAAACAGCAAGAGAGATGAAGGAACTGGCACTTACTGCCACAGAGCATTTCCAATTGGTTTGATACTGCAGGTCAGCTACAAGCAACAGGATCCAACTCACGTTCAAAGAGCTCCAGCTCTACGTCTTATTGAACAATGGAAGTGGTGCACTCTGGAAACTCTAATTTAGATGTCCCACTATATATGCTGGTAAAAGCATATATATATATATATACACACATACATACATATATATATATATATATATATACACATACATATATATACACACACACACACTGATTATTAAGACATAATCTGGGGTTTGCCTCACACCTCCTGCAATGAAGCTACTGATACTTACCTATCGTCACGCATATAGGGCATTGCAAACCATCCTTGAAACAACTCATCAGCAACTAGTGGACTCTGTATTAAAACTGTAGCAGTATTAATATTTGATGTTTTCACAACAGTAAAGATTTATTTATTTTTTAAAAAGCAGAAAAGTCTGAGAAAGCCATTATTTGTCATGGGATGATCCAAAGGCTGTTAATCTCCTGTCTACACCTTAAAGAAAGAAAAGAGGAGAAAAATCTAATTTAAACAAGTGTTATTAGGGATAAAAAATTCAGACTGATGTTACATTAAATTGTTTGGGAGGCTGAGGTATCAAGCCATGGTCTTCAGTATAAAAGAAAATTATAGGGTCTATCAACCAGAGAAGCGGTGCTCTGAGCCTATATGCTGGCATGCTTACAGTTTTTTTCATGTCTGGCAGGTTGTTTTACAAACTAAACTCAGCAAGATGACAATTCCACTAGAAGGTGCTTCAGATGGTTTTGCTAATAATTTTGATCAGCTGAAATGGAGAAAAACATAACTTCATTTATTTGGCTTTTCCAGAACCTGTCAAGTCTGAGCAGAACCATTAATTTCCCCCTTCTGCATCTCCCCCACCTTCTTCCAGAAAAGTCGCACTTCAATTTTATTTTTTTTCTACAAGTATTCTGCATAATCAGCCTTTGTTCCCAAAACAAACTTTGGTCATTCTTTGTTCACTTCCTTTGCTAGAAGGAAGTGCCATTTCTTGAGAATATTCATTGGAGGCTGGTACTGCTACCGCTGCAAACATGGAAGTGCTAACCACATCTATTGGCTTTTGTTTTAAGAGCCTTTTAACCAACTTTGTTAATGGACTGAATGCAATTTAGATATGGAACTTGGCTAAAATGTAGCTTCAATTGGCTATTAAAATTTAAGAGCCAACTAAGACAGCTAATTACAAAAAAGCTCCAGTGATAATGCTAAGCAGAACTAGTAATAGCAAATGACAGTCTGTCTAGTCTTATTCCCAAAGGGAAAGAAACTCTTAACTAAGAAGTCAACCACACAATGTGCAGAAAACCTAACTGCATTAGTGTTATTATGGCATCCCAAATCTGGCAGCTCACTAGGATAAAACAGTGAGTAAAGTCTGTCAAACTACTCAGGAAAGCAACTGACCCCCTTCTTAATGCTAGCTGTAACAGACATTGGGAATTACGTTATCATTTTATATTAACTTATTGGCAAATATTCCTATAAAAATTAGCAAAGCAGCACCATCTAAAAAATATCTTATACCCATCCTGAATTTGATTCTTTCTCCAGATATTTTAGGTTAAGGAAAAAAAATAGAAACAATCTGTCTGCAAAGTGTTCAAGCACTAAAAGAAGCATTCTGTGCTTCATTATCAATAGCCTCATTACACCATCAGCTGAAGTGCCGACTAGTTCTCCTGTGAAGATTTATCATGTATAGTGGCCACTTTGAAACATAGGTAGCGGAGTCTTTAACATTCCCTACTCAAGAGTCTCCCTGCTGTGCCTGTAAATGTCAGTCCGGTTTTTTCACGGCTGTGCGCACAGATTGGAAACAGCAGGAGAGCTTGGGAGTATGACTGCAATACCAGTAAGGACACTTGTCTTCACGGCACTGCTCAAGTGATTCTGGGAATGCAGGACCCTGCTGTTCTCTAATATTTACACACACCTGCAGTCATCAGGAGCAGTAGATGCAGTCTAAAGGCAGCTTGCTTCTTTTGTGTTGGGGGCTTTACTTTCAAACAGGGATGGCAACAAAATCCTACCGTTTCCCTATCCCTGTTTTGCAAAACAACACATACGTGTGCAAGCACATACAGTACGCAGTAAGTACAGTAGTACTGCAGGGATTATCACAGCCTTCCACTTCGCTTATCCTGACCATCCCACACTTTAAAACATCATTGCAGTTCACAGTGAGCCAAAGACATTCTTGCTTGCCAAGACTGTAGTTTTGCAGTCTCTTGTGAGCAACGGCAAGCCCTGAAACAACATTCACCTAGGATGGAAAGCACCCTTTTTCTTCGCAGAACACTTGCCAGTACAAACTTTTTCCAGGACTTTTTTGGGGTGGGAAGAGGCAGGGATGGCTTACGAAATCTGCACCTCAGAACATTCTTTTCAAATATATGAAAATATCTGTGTTCCCTGCATTTGGCTTTGGCAGTCTCAAAAGAAAACACACTGCTTTTAAACTTCAAAATAAAGAGAGAAAGTTTACTGGTAAATGAGTTTCTAAAACAATTAAAATGTCAAACAACTAAAGTACAAAAGAATGACATTAACTTTGAGTATGCAAGACAGCAAGAGAATACAATATGCTTTCCTGACAACAGTTCTTCAGAATAGTATAACATACTTTTTGAACAAAATGATTAAATGAAGTCATTAAAATGATAGTTTGGTTTGAGGAGTTTTAAATATGAGAGAGGCTTTAGCAGTCCTATTTTTGCATCTGAAATTAAAAGAATGCTATGCTTAAAGTCACCAGCCACACTTTGCTGATTGAGTCTGTATAGCAGTCAGAGTAGAAACGAACTTTTAAATGTTATTCCAGTTTCATTTCCAAAATATGGATTCCCTTGTTTTCAAAACATAACCTCTGCATTCATTCAACATTTTATGCTACAACATATTTATTTCAGTAGCGATTCGGACATAAAATCAAGCTAGCAGAGCACTGGACATCCACACAAATACACCACCCACTGGCTCACATGCATTCGTTTTGGTTTGCCGAACTTCATAAAGCACTCTCCCTGATAAGAATAATGTTCATGCCCTAACATTTTTTTTTCTTTTTTGCAGTATCTAAATGTAAAGTAGTGGTATTTCACACCAAAATTAAACACTGCATTTTTTTACTTACAACTCTGAAAACAAGACTCAAAGCCAGGCAAGGAAGTACTTTTAAGAAAGGTTTTGTAAGGTTACATGCTTCTCAACTATGAAAAAAAGGTAAACCATTATTTTGTTATGAGAAGCACATGTGAGTCAAGCTTCCACTGGAACTAGACACTTTACAAAATTATTAATAATTACAGCTTTTCACTAACATAAAAAGAAAACCTGAGGGGGCGGTTGAGAATGGACCTTGGGTTTTGGTTTGTCCTCTTCTTTGCCCTGGGCCCTATGTCTGAAATTCTGGTCTCCTCCTTTCCAGAGAAAATCTGAATAATTAGAAAAGTGACACAAACACAAATACCATGAAAAAAATAACTAACATTCACTACCTGTTCTCCAAATAATTGTTTAAACATATTTTGTAACAAACTGGAATGCAAGGATGTGATTTTTGTCTTACATTCTCTTTTTTTAATTCAAACACTTGAAAAATATTTAAAAGGTGTCTCTACCATTTCAGACTTCCTCTTGGTGTACATCTAAGTGGCACTCAATAGGACTTACTCAAAATTAGAAGAAATCAGATGCAACACCACTGTTCTTTATAAAGTACCCACAACAAAAGTAAATAAAGCTTTATTTCTACACTATAAAGCAGAAAAAAGCACTTTAGTTTGCCTTTAAGATATGAATTTGTGTATATAAAGAAAACACATCCTCACTTCAAAGTTGGCAAAACTTTGCATTCGTATCGAAGTATTCATAAATTGTGCAAATATTTTAATAAAACATGTATTCTTCAAAACAGGTACAAACATCATTTCAGGATTCATCACTTTAAAAGGAATGAAATAGATTCCAGTGCTACAGTAACTGAAAAAAAAAGACAACACAGAGGTAAGCCACAGAGCAACTTAATCTGTTGTTCCATCTATAGTTTACTTCTGGACTCCCCTTCTGGATGCTGTGCCTTTCTTGGCTTTGGTGAGGTCACCTTCACCTTCTGGTAGCTACTGCATCAGCAATTCAAATAACAACAACAACAAAAAAAAGACAAGACTTTCTAAAAAAATAACAGAAACATATCAGAAGAAAATATGTATAGTCTTAAAGAGGACAGATCGACTCAGATCATGCATTTAGTTTTGACTGGGGGGCAGGCGAACACATGATAGGGACGCAGAAGAATTTACCACAACTTCTGGGCACAACATTTTTTCCTGAAAAACATGTTGTACAATTGAGCTTCTCAAACGGTAGCATTACATACCTTGGAGCCAACTTAATAGCTCAGGTCCACTAAAGGATGAAGAATCAGATCCTCTTCAAAACCTAACCCCCTCCTTCCTCCCCATGCACCAACTTTTAGTTCCATGATCCCTCCCAGCATTAAGCCATTTTTGGTGCTCTTTAGCCCTTCTGCTAAGCTGATCCAGCTCCACAATCTGGCAAAGAACTTTTCTTTGGTCTAATAGTCTAGTGAGCTGCAGCATTTTACGAGCATTCTGAATGAAGCTTATACAAGGGGTGGTGGAAGGCACACAGGTAGAAAAAAGGAAGATTTTTGTTTGGCACTGTTGAGCTGTTAAATCAGCTCAGCTATCAGTGCAACTTCACCTACAAATTTCAAGCTATTATTTGGCAATATTTTATTAGCAAGTGCAGCAAACAGTGCCATCTAAGTAAGATTCCTAACAAACTTGGCAGGCAGGTTGTTCAAAAAGACCATACTCAAATGCAGCAATAAAAAACTCCCTGCACTTTGATTCTTTCCTGCCCACTAACATGGGAAAGGGGGAAAAAGCCCAACAAAACACCACAGCTCATTTCTGTAAATCACATTCAACTGTAGTCACTTTGAGAAAAAAATATTACTTACCATAAAAATTGCTACCATTTTCACAAATGCAGTAGCAGTAATATGTTTTTCATCTCTTAGCCACAGTATTACTTGGTTTACATTTTTTTTTTATCCTGACTTCACCCTTGAAGTCAGTATGCCTAACTATTTAAGTTCTTGCTTGTAAAACTATATGTAACTCTACAGTTCCTGTTAACCTTTTAATCTGGATTACTGACAAAGAAAAAAAGATAAAATTGAGTTTCATGGAAGTCTGTAAGAAAGAAGCTGTTTGCGTAAGACAACAGCCTTTGAGCAGTATGAGTCACTGATTGTTCAAGCTCAATGAGTATGTCTGGGGGAAAGTAAGAGGTAGAGAACAATACAAAGCAAACCCAAACAGTTTTGAGTCTACCCAAAGCCAAAACCACACCAAGAAAAGCAGCAAACTACTGCAAACAGTTTTGCTTTCCTGTTTGCTTAATTTTACATAACTTAATTTGCTCTGAAAATGTTGATTTGAAATTAAAAATACCAAAATTTGCTCTGAAGAATTCTAGTCTTGAAAATAAAATGGAGAATAAAAAAATATTCTTGTTCCTTTTTTGTCCAAAAGCACTTGCTGCATTCAACACATAACTATAAAAAAATTGCCAGACAATACATCTTTGATTAACAAATCACTTTAAAAAAAACAACACAATGGACAGCTCTGGTGATAGTCTCTCATTGAGCAGAGCAGCTTTACCAATGAAAAATATGTTCTGGCAAAACACACCTCTGCCTCCCCCCCCAGCTGCTACGTAAAAATCGAATCCATTCTGGTACCCTTACATAACTAAAAGATATACAAGCAGGTATCATAAAAGGAAGTAGTAAATTAACTATGTAAATCTTTCCTTCTCTCAGCTAAATTCTGGCATATGTTCAAGAATTATTTTATAATTTTCAGAGTCACAAAAGTATTTCAGCTACTATAACTGAATTCTAGCAATAGACGGTTTCCTGATATTTCAAATGGAGTATTCAGTGGTATGTAGGTCAAGCGGTCCTACCAATTGCATGAGCTGTAAGTTTTCCTCTCTCCACCCCTCCCGAGATTTTTTTTTCCTGGAATCTTTGTATTGCAACAGAAAGCAGAGAACGACCCAAGTTTTCTCTTCAAGAAAATACAATAACCTGATCTTTTCCCCTTTCATTAATCCTCACTGGTTATGACTGAGGTAACCGTGATTTTTCTTCTCATCCAATCATAAGACTGTGTGATCAAACACGCCAAGGACAGGTCAAGTTCATGGTTCTGCTATCACAAAGATGGTCAATATGAAAATGATGAACTTCAGCAGGAAGGTGTCGGTTTATAGAGAAAAAAGAAATGAGTTACCAGATTTTCGCATTTGTATTTCAAGAAGGTAGTATTTCATGGTTGTCACAGGCAATACAAGCAACTGCAGCTCACCCATTCCTCATTCAGCAAGAGCTTACCCATTTCTAGTGCCTATGCTGGAACATCAAAAAGGAGAAGACAGCTGCCCTGTCTCTGATTTGTCCTTTATGTTTATTGCATTAATGAATTGTTTTCAGGACTTTTCTAAACAAACTATGATCATGGAGAATCTCCAAGTGAATCATAACAAAAAAGGGAAAAAATCCTTGTCGTGGTCCCTCTATTCATAATTTCAAACTTAAGCAGCAGAAAGACTCTCTTAAACTAAGTTAATTATGTTCAAGTCAAAATGACTGCTCTGAACCCAGGTTTATCTTCAAACTTTTCAGCTATTTCAGAACTAAAGGTCTTCTGTACCAAAAAGCTTGTCTGTGTTTTCAAAATTAATTAGTTTGATAACATATACTGCCCCCTCCCCACAAACTTTTCGGGTGGGAGAAACGCCAGCTCCATTCCTGAAAACAGGAGAAGTCCTGTGTAAGCAGCACCAAATGAGGACACAAATCTATTACAAGGAAAGGAGAGAGTTTATATAAAGCAGCTTAAACTGAATTAGGTTGAAACAGCAATTTAAATGCGGAAGAACTATATAGGCAAAAACAAACCAGATGGTGTCACTGCACAGCTTGTTTTGAGACTGGAAAAAAGTTCAGCAGAGGCATAGAGTCTCACAGGCTCTAGAGGAATTATTAGACGAGTTGACTGTGATATCTGTGTAAACAATATTATAAAGCAACTTTAGAAAAGAAGCCCAGCAGTACTGCGTATAGTTTTGGGCTCTATCCTTCAATAAAGTTATGGGCAAAATGGAGGTAGGGGAAATACCAGGGGTGGTGATCATGGCTTCTAGATTTAGGAAAATATAATAAATAAATTGAATTTAACCAGTTTATCTGAAGAAAGGAAAAAATTAGAGAGAGATGTGATGTGCAAATGTGTACCACGTGCAAAAGGTTGCTGCATAAAATGAGAGCAATTTTCATGTCCACAGCGGATAGGACAACTAATAACCATAAGGGAAATTTGTATTAGGTACTGAAGATATCAAAAGAAGATACTCAGCCTTATGAAATCCTTTTTAGTAGAAAGGACAGTAAAGTATTACAAGTGGTGTTGACCTGGGCTGTTTTAAAACCTTAATCATAGAGGTTTTAACAGAAAATATTGGCACCCATGTAGAGAGATAAGCCTGTCCTTATCTACCCTGTTCAATACTCCATCAGGGAAGGTGTCAGAAAGGAGTTCTGTTGGTAGTTCTCACACTGCCCCGGTAGGCACCTGAAAGGCACCACAAAAGTTGTTCTACCTGCTTTCTGGGCTGAGATGGGGAACTGCTGAATTTTGGACTCGGCTGGAGACAAAATGTTCCAAGGCACACCCATGCACAACTCCAACAGGGAAGGTGGCAGAAAGGAATTATTTAAGTAGTTCTCACACTGCCCTGGTAGCCAGATGAAAGGCACCACAAAAGGTGTTCTACCTGCTTTCTGGGCTGAGGTGGGGAACCGCTGACTATTGGACTCGGCTGGAGACAAACTGTTCCAAGGCACACCCCATGCACAACTCCACAGGGGAAGGTGCCAGAAAAGAGTTCTCTTGATAGTTCTCACACTGCCCCTGTAACCAGCTGAAAGACACCAGAATAGTAGGGCTACCTGCTTTCTGGGCTGAGATGGGAACAGCTGACTTTTGGACTAGGACGGAGATAAACTGTTTGAAGGCACTACCTATGCACAACTCCACCGGAGAAGGTGCCAAAAAGGAATTCTTTTGGTAGTACTGGCACTGCTCCGGTAGCCAGCTGAAAGGCACCACAAAAGTTGTGCTACCTGCCTTCTGAGCTGAGATGGGGAACCGCTGAATTTTGGACTTGGACGGAGAAAAACTGTTCCAAGGCACTACCTATGCACAACTCCACCGGGGAAGGTGCCAGGAAAGAATTCTATCAAAAGTTCTCCCACTACCTTGATACCCAGATGAAAGGCACCACAAAAGTTGGGCTACTTGATTTCTGGGCTGATATGCGGAACCGCTGACTTTTGGACTCGGCTGGAGAAACACTGTTACGAGGCACACCCCATGCACAACTCCACCGGGGAAGGTGCCAGAAAGGAGTTCTGTTGGTAGTTCTCACACTGCCCCTGTAGCCATATGAAAGACACCACAAAAGTTGTGCTACCTGCTTTCCCGGCTGATATGGGGAATCGCTGACTTTTGGACTCAGCTGGAGAAAAACTCTTCCAAGGCACAACCCATGCACAACTCCACCGGGGAAGGTGTCAGGAAAGAATTCTTTTTCTAGTTCTCACACTGCCCCGGTAGCCAGATGGAAGGCACCACAAAAGTTGTGCTACCTGCTTTCGGGGCTGAGATGGGAACCGCTGACTTTGGACTCGGACGGAGAAAACTGTTCCAAGGCACTACCTATGCACAACTCCACCGGGGAAGGTGCCAGAAAGGAGTTCTGTTGGTAGTTCTCACACTTTCCCAACAGCCAGATGAAAGTCACCAGAAAAGTAGGACTACATGCTTTCTGGGCTGAGATGGTGAATCGCTGACTTTTGGACTCGGCTGGTGACAAAATGTTCCAAACACACCCCATGCACAACTCCACCGGCGAAGGTGCCAGAGAAAGGATTTCTGTTGGTAGTTCTCACACTGCCCTGGAAGCCAGATGAAAGGCACCACAAAAGTTGTTCTACCTGCTTTCTGGGCTGAGATGGGGAACCGCTGACCTTTGGACTCGGCTGGAGACAAACTGTTCCAAGGCAAAACTCCATTGTGGAATGTGCCAGAAAGGAGTTCTGTTGGTAGTTCTCATATTGCTCTGGTAGCCAGATGAAAGACACCACAAAAGTTGTCCTACCTGCTTTCTGGGCTGAGATGGGGAACCTCTGAATTTTGGACTTGGCTAGAGAAAAACTGTTCGAAGGCACTACCTATGCACAACTCCACCGGGGAAGGTTCCAGAAAGGCGTTCTGTTGGTAGTTCTCACACTGCCCCGGTAGCCAGATGAAAGATTTAAAAAAAGTTGTTCTACCTGCTTTCTGGGCTGAGATTAGGAACCGCTGACTTTTGGACTTGGCTGGAGACAAACTGTTCCAAGTCACACCCATGCACATCTCCACCAAGGAAGGTGCCAGGAAGGAATTCTTTAATAGTTCTCACACTGCCCCGGTAGCCAGATGAAAGGCACCACAAAAGTTGGGCTACCTGCTTTCTGGGCTCAGATGGGAACAGCTGACTTTAGGACTCGGACTGAGAAAACAGTTCCAAGGCACTACCTATGCAGAACTCCACCGGGGAAGGTGCCCAAAAGGAGTTCTGTTGGTAGTTCTCACACTGCAAAGGTAGCCACATGGAAGACACAACGAAAGTTGTTCTACCTGCTTTGTGGGCTGAGATGGGGAACCGCTGACTTTTGGACTCGGCTTGTGACAAACTGTTACAAGGCACACCCCATGCACAACTCCACCGGGGAAGGTGTCAGGAGAGAATTCTTTTTCTAGTTCTCACACTGCCCCGGTAGCCAGATGGAAGGCACCACAAAAGGTTCTCTACCTGCTTTCTGGGCTGAGATGGGGAACCGCTGACTTTGGACTCGGACGGAGAAAACTGTTCCAAGGCACTACCTATGCACAGCTCCAGCGGAGAAGGTGCCAGGAAGGAATTCTATCGATTGTTCTCCAGCTGCCCCGGTAGCCAGATGAAAGGCACCACTAAAGTTGTGCTACCTGATTTCTGGGCTGAGGTGGGCAACCGCCTGCAGGAGCGGGCTGGAAACTAGGACCATGCATGGCAGTCAGTTAGCTGAGGGGAATGTGCTCGAGCTTGTCTAGACAACAATCAACATGATGGGGCATATTTACAGAGCACAGGGGAGTGGGGGGCGGATGGCGCCAAGGAAAGGCAACACCTTGCTGTTAATTGCTGGTAGTTAGCCACCAATCAGGGATTGCCTAGTATGCAAGGCTTAGCTTCAAGAACCAATCGGTTTAAAACGCGCAGCTTCTGAAAGTGTATACAAACTCGTGCTTCTGTGCAATAAATTGACATTTGCTTGCATCAAGCTGCGTCCCGTCTCCTCATTCGCCGCAAATTGGTGACCCCAACGTGATGCGTTTAAGGATCTAACGTGAAGGGCTCTCGAATCGCCTATCTGAGCGACATGCAGCGAATCCCACAGAACTGTGAATGATCTGCTGAAAGGAAGCAGGAGCCGGCCAGAAATCCCTCCGGAGGTGAGAGGTGAGCTGTGGGAAATCCGTAATGGGGAATCAGGCTTCGTCCCCAGAAAGAGACGTATATGGACTCATAAAGGGTCTTCTAGTCAGATCAGGGAGTCCGTGCCTCAGTCTCCTCAAATGGTGACCCCTATGGTGGTGTTCCCAAGCCTTGGAAGAATAAGGACGGAAAAAAGACAGCTCATGGGAGAGGGCTGCGTTCCGGAGGAGACGGCTTGGCTGAACGATCGTCTTGCTGTCTGGACCAGGCGGACAACCTAAACCCCGAGGATAACACCTGTATGCATCGAGACAGGTGAGCAGCCAAGAAACTTTAGAGACTTTGAAAGAATGAAAGTGTGTACAGACAGCAGCCAATTGTATGATGCTGCCGCGGAGGGGAACACCGTGTCGGGAATGCATTTAGCACCTTGGTGGCAAATTCTGACTCCTCTTTGCCAAGTGTGGACTAATTCTACTAACGGTGCTAAACCAGAGGAAGCTGTAAATTCCACCGACAGCACGACTCTTCTCAAGACACCGTCAGCGATGGCGATTCTGTCCACACCTCCTCTGCCCCCAAAGCTTCTGTCACTGACTGCAGCGACCCTCACAACACAGGACCAAGCACGGGAACAGGACAACTCGGACAATGATTTTATTGACCCTGAGAAACCTTTTGATCCAGGTCCTATAGATCTGGAAAAGGAGCTAGACCTTTCCCCCACCCCCTTGTCTCTCCTGATGCATTGATTGTATTTTGGGGGAGGGAGAAAGGGGGTCTGAGGGACTGGTGGCAGGAATGCAAGTGGGAAACACTTCAGTGATGGGTTTTGGGAGTCGCTAGGGCATGTTCAGTATTTTGTCAGACAAATCAACCTGCAGAGCGGCAGCCTGTGCAATACGAGGCTGTTAAAGGGTTAAGCAAAGCAGTGCGGGAAGGGAGGATTTATAATACATTTGCTGTGTCCCTTCTTGAAGTGATGGCAGAGCCTTATACACTCACACTGCATGATTGGAAGTCATTGCTTTGTATGGTACTAACTGATACAGTATATGATGTGGTTATCTGATTTTTGTGAGCTATGTGTAGTGGCCTTGACTGAAAACCTTAATCGGGGAATTGCTGTTAACTATGAGCAGTTGGCTGGAGCAATTAACTGTGCCGATTCTGTGACTCAGGCAAGGTATGCCAAGGACAGCTGTTTGCAAATGAATGAGACGGCTATTAAGGCAGTCAGGATGGGGGAGTCTTGCCACAGTCTTGCAGGGTCCTAGAGAGTCACTAACTTTAATACTAACTTGATTGATTGGCTTCAGAATATTTTGCAACAAGTCGAACATCAGGAAGCTCAAGGGTTGCTTTTAAAACAACTAGCTGTGATAATGCCAATGAAAATTGTAAACGGGCAACTTTCACAATCGCAACCCCAACATGTGTCAAATGATTGTAACGCAGAACTCACAGCAGACTGTAATTCTCAGGCTGAGTTCTGGAATGCAGCATAACACATTTTTGCTTCTCTACTCTCTTCTGTAAGAATAGTACACGCTTTTAACTTGCTTAGTAAATTAGGCTGCTAGCTTGCTAAACAAAGTAATACTACAAATACTATTATTTTTTTCTGGCTTATTAACAGATGTTGATTCTGTCCATCATATGTTGCTACAGAACCGAGTTGCTATTGATTTTCATTATTAGCACAGGGACACAAGTGTGAAGACTTTGATAGGATGTGTTACGTGAATCTGAGTGACCACTGTGAATTAATTTACAAAAGTATACAAAAGTCAAAAGCCTTAAAACAAAGCTCTGCAACAGAGCCAGGGGCGGGATGCCTTTGGTCTCTTCTCACGGCTGGGAAACTTTGGGCCATGACTCAAAAGTATTACAGCTTTTATTATCTTTAACCACCTTATTGATGTTTGCCTTATGTCTCCCATACCTTTTTTTCCTGTATTCAGTGTTTAGTTGATTGTAACATAAATCAGGTCATGGTCACCCAGCTACACACAACCATTGCCTTGTTAATTGCTTGTTAATTACAAGCAAAAAAGAGGAGGATAGAGAATGTCTGAAGTGTAAAACTGTACGGAACAAAGACAGTGGGTTATTTTGACATTGATAATATGTCTTAGTTGGTTTTTTATTTGTTCTATTTCTTGTGCCTTGTTTTTGCTCGGTTTCAGGGGTTCTTTTGTGCAACAGGAAGGGGGAGATGCAGGAGCAGGCTGCAAACTAGGACCATGCGTGGCAATCAGTTAACTGAGGGGAGTGTGCTCGAGCTTGTCTAGACAGCAATCAACATGATGAGCTTGTCTAGACAGCAGTTAACATGATGAGGCCTGTTTGCAGAGCACAGGGGGGCGGGAAACGGATGGCGCCAACGTTGGAGCCAAGGAAAGGCAACACCTTGCTGTTAATTAACCACCAATCAGGGATTGGCTAGTATGCAAGCCTTAGCCTCAAGAACCAATTAGTTTAAAACGCGCAGCTTCTGAAAGTGTATATAAAGTCGTGCTCCTGTACAATAAACCGACATTTGCTTGCATCAAGCTGCGTCCCGTCTCCTCATTCGCCGCAAATTGGTGACCCCGACGTGATGCGTTTAAGGATCTAACGTGAAGGGCTCTCGAATCGCCTATCTGAGCGACATGCAGCGAATCCCACAGAACTGTGAATGATCTGCTGAAAGGAAGCAGGAGCCGGCCGGCCATAAATCCCTCCGGAGGTGAGAGGTGAGCTGTGGGAAATCCGTAATGGGGAATCAGGTTTCGTCCCCAGAAGGAGACGTTTATGAGCTTATGAAAGGTCTTCTTAATAAACATAAGAAAAATATCTCTGGACAAGACCTTAAAGCAATGCTCAGGTGGGTGCAAGTAAATATGCCCACAGTGACTGCATCTACAATTTTTACGCGGGAACTTTGGGACGACAGAGGGGTGAAATTATGGGATTCTGCAACGAAAGGCAATATTGAGTCCCACCGTCTGCTTTCTTCATGGAGAGTTATTTTTGAGACTATGAAAGCAGAGGAAGGAGAGGAGGAGGAATCGCAAGCTCCTACAGCTCTTTCCTCATCAGCCTCTAAGTCACAGTGCTCTAGACCCCTGGGTGTCAATGCAGTGGGGTATCCACCAGAAGAAGATCCTTTTGACCCAGGACCGATAGACCATGAAAAAGAACCTGATTTACACCCTCCTGATGTACGTGATGTGTGGACAAAAATAAAGAAACAAGCCTTAAAGGAGGGGGATTTGGACATGGCTAAAACTATAGTTGCTCCGGTCTTGTATTCTCAGGGTCGGGCAGGGGGAGCACGATGGGAGGCTCTTTCTTTTTCGGTTGTTAAAGAACTGCGCCGCACAGTTACGGAACATGGTATTTCTTCTCCCTATTTTATAAGCCTGTTATCTTCTGTGTTTGATACTTATATCATGACTCCTCATGATTTGAAACCTTTAGCACGATTGCTGCTAACCCCGACTCAGTACACGTTATGGGAGTCGCACTGGAGAGGAGGACTGCAAGCACTCCTGCTCACGTACGTTAACCGTAATGATGCTGCATTAGCTGCACTGACAATAGAGCATCTTATGGGCACCGGGGCACGTGCTGATCCGGTAACACAGGCTCAACACTGCCCCCGTGCGGCTCTCGAGGCAATTAGAGAAGAGGCAAAAAAGGCTTTTTTCCAGGTTCCTGATGTACAAAAGCCACAAAAACCTTTTACTAACATCACTCAGGAGTCTCGAGAACCTTATATGCAGTTTATTGATAGACTAAAACAGGCTTTGGAACGTCAAGTAGATAATGCGGAAGCTTGGGATATATTGCTAACAAAACTAGCTGTTGAAAATGCTAATGCTGATTGTAAAAGGCTCTTGAAGTCTCTTCCCAACCCAAACCCCACTCTGGTGGAAATGGTGGAAGCATGTAACCGAATCGGTACGGTTGACCATAAGTTTGAAGCTATGGCTGCTGCTTTTGCAACAATGCATGGTGTGGGGAATTGCTATGGTTGTGGTAAGCCTGGCCATTTAAAGAGAAATTGTCTTGCGCGGGCTGCAGGGCATAAACAACAACCTCCTGGTCCTGGAGTTTGTCCGACATGTCGGAAAGGGCGTCATTATGCTAATCAATGTCGATCTAAGTATGATTTCCAGGGACAACCGATACAGGGAAACCGACCACAGAGCGCGGGGCAGCGACGCGCGCAGACACAAGTGCCACAGCTGACATTTCAACAAGCTCGGAGAGAAGCACCGACACCTCAAGTCTCTGTCCAGCAACCTCAGGCAGCGCAGGATTGGACCTGGCAACCTCACACACAGTAACGTTGCTCGATTCCTTGGTTCATTTATTATCAACAAATGTCAAAGGACCATTACCCCCTGATACACAGGCTCTATTAATTGGTAGATCTTCCACAACATTGTCTGGTCTATTTGTTTTACCAGGTGTTATTGACTCTGACAGTGTGGACGAAATCAAAATTATGGCATGGACTCCATTTCCACCTTGTACAATACCTCAAGGTAGTAGAATAGCGCAATTGATTTTGATCCCGGCAGGGGTGAGCTCTCTTAGCTCTGATCACCCTCCGCAGAGGAGAGGAGGTTTTGGATCTACAGGGTTACCTCACATTTTGTGGGTACAATCTAATTCTCCACAGCGACCTATGTATCAGTGTACCCTTATTTACAATGACCAACAAATAGCACTAAATGGGATCATTGACACTGGAGCTGATGTCACAGTAATTTCTCAAGCCAAATGGCCTCCGCAATGGCCACTGACTAATGTCTCTCAGGCACTGGCTGGGATAGGGGGGACCGGTAATAGTCATCAGTTTAGAACTAATTCAAATTCAAGGACCAGAGGGACATGTGGCTTCTGTTAAACCTTTTGTGCTACCTGTCCCTATGGTTTTGTGGGGACGTGATGTATTGTCACAATGGGGAATGTCTATCCGTACACATTTTTAGATGGGGCCATTGAAGTGCGTGACACCCTAAAAATAACCTGGAAGACTGATGTTCCTATTTGGGTGGATCAATGGCCCCTTCCTTTGGAAAAACTTCATGCACTTCAAAACTTAGTCTCAGAACAACTGTCCAAAGGACACATTGTGCCCTCTACCAGCCCATGGAATTCACCAGTTTTTGTTATTAAAAAACAAACTGGCAAGTGGCGCTTGCTCCATGATCTCAGAAAAATTAATGATGCTATGGAAGATATGGGAGCCCTCCAACCCGGGCTCCCGTCTCCAACTATGATCCCTCGACACTGGCATCTAACTGTCATAGATCTTAAAGATTGTTTTTTCAGTATCCCGTTACATCCAGATGATGCCCCGAAATTTGCCTTTTCAATTCCAAGCATCAACATGCAAGCTCTGTTGCAGAGATATCAGTGGGTTGTACTGCCACAAGGTATGAAAAATAGCCCTGCAATGTGTCAATGGTATGTTGCGAAAATACTCAGTCCTGTCCGAAATGCTATGCCTACTGTGTTATTGTATCATTATATGGATGACCTTTTAGTGGCAGCACAACATCACGAAGTCATGGAGAAAGCTGTAGCCCTTGTCACAGATGCCGTGAATTCGGCAGGTCTCTGTATAGCAACAGAAAAGGTCCAAAAGTTTCCCCCTTGGAAATATCTGGGCTGGCGAATAAGAGCACAAACTATTGTTCCTCAACCATTGCAGATCAATACCAATGTAAGAAACCTGCATGATGCACAAAAATTACTGGGAACAATAAATTGGGTTCGACCATTATTGGGAATTTCTAATACAGACTTGGGTCCTCTGTTTGACCTACTAAAAGGGGACACTAATCTTTGTTCTCCACGTAATCTTAACCCTGAAGCAGATACATCTTTACAAAAAGTTGCCTCAGCTATCGCTTCTCGACAGGCCCACCGATGGGCCCCTGAACTACCTTTTTACTTGATTATTTTAAACCCTGTACGACAGCCATATGCCCTGATATTTCAATGGGACCTTCAGAACTCAGACCCCCTGTTAATTATTGAATGGATCTTTTTACCTAACCAGCCTACAAAAACTATTTTGACACAACATGAAATGTTTGCCTCTCTGATTGTTAAAGCTAGATCACGCCTGTTAACCTTATCAGGGAAGGATTTTGTCTGTATTTGTCTACCAATAACAACAGTATACTTAAAATGGCTTTATCAGCAATCAGACACCTTTGTTATGGCACTTGCCGACTATACAGGCCAAATAACTTCTCATCCACCTTCACACAAACTGTTTAACATTGATTTTCGTCTGATGTTAAAACCCAGAAGAAGCGAACAACCCTTACAGGCGCTTACTGTCTTTACAGATGGATCAGGGAAATCACATAAATCTGTTCTTCTGTGGTGGGATGATCAACGGAGACGATGGGATTCGGATATAGAGACAGTCTCCGGTTCACCTCAAACAGTAGAACTGAATGCAGTTGTTCGTGTTTTCCGAAAATGGAACGTACCACTCAACCTTGTTACTGATTCTGCTTATGTTGCAGGTATTGTTACACGAGCTGAAGCTTCTGTGCTGCGGAATGTTTCACATTCACAACCCTTTACCCTGTTACAGGAACTTGTTTTCCTTTTGGACTCTCGATCTGCGCCTTATTTTGTTATGCATATTAGATCTCACACCTCACTACCTGGTTTTCTTGCAGAAGGCAATCGACAAGCTGATCTTTGACGTTACCAGTTCAAGTACTGCCAGACCGTATTGCACAACTAAGTCACTCTTTTTTCCATCAAAATGCTGGAGCTCTTAAGCGACAGTTTGACCTTACTTCTCAACAAGCATCAAATATTATTGCTGTCTGTCCTGATTGCCAAAAACATTCTTTCCCATCAATTGCTACAGGAGTTAATCCTAGAGGATTACAAAGCCTACAATTATGGCAAACAGATGTCACACATTATTCTGAATTTGGTAACCTTAAATATATCCACTCTTCCATTGATACATTTTCAGGTGCCTTGTTTGCCTCGTGTCACACAGGAGAAAAGGCACGAGATGTTCGTAGACATTTAATGCGTGCTTTTGCTACATTGGGTATTCCCTTAAAGATAAAGACAGATAATGGTCCAGCTTATGTTTCAACCACTATAAAAACCTCTTTTGCCCTATGGGGTATAATTCATATTACTGGCATTCCTCATTCCCCCACCGGTCAATCTCTCATTGAACGGTCTCATCAGTCTCTAAAGCGTTTATTACAACAACAAAAAGGGGGAATGGGAATGGCTATTCCAGAGGAACGGTTACAGAAAGCATTGTATGTTTTTAATTTTTTGAATTGTTCTTTAATAGATAACAACCCACCGATAGTTCGACATTTCACTGCAAATGCCTCCTTCGAGGCACGGGTTAAAGCCCCAGTATTGGTCCGAGATCCAGAAACAGGTAAAATTATGGGACAATATCCTCTTGTTACATGGGGAAAAGGTTATGCTTGTGTCTCTACAGAAAAAGGACCTAGATGGATCCCAGCGAAGAATGTACGACCTTTCCGTGAACCTTTAATTCAGACAACTGATACCGACACCGACCCTACAGAATGAAATAAAAACTGTGTGAAGATTACTGTTTAGATATATAGTTATGTAACTACATGAATGGTTTCTGCCCTGACCCTGGTGGCGCATACAGCTGCGGTTTGTGTCCGGGCTCAGAGATGTAAATAGGGGCTTCTCTGTTGTGGTAAAGTGTCTCTCTTTGCATAAAAAAGAGAAGGAATGAAGGGAATGACCCAGGGGTATGTTCAGAGAAGGCATGCGATGTTTCCAAATTTTCGATTGAACCAGTTCTTGTTTGGAGTGCCCTTCCATCTATGTATAATGTTAATTTAAAAGAAGCTGATATTGTTTACACTTTGTCGATAATTGTCTTTCTGTAGATGCTAATGTAGTAGGAGGCTATGATGGGAACGTGTCGCACGGTTCTTCTCTTATCCAGAGTAACAGCAGGGAAAGCATTAAAGAGTTAAATCACCTTGTTTGGTAGACAGTTAAGAATGTGAGTCAAAATTGCCACTGCCTTTGTTGTTGGTTCAGGGACATGGCTGTGAGGATTTTGATGGTATGTGCTGCGTGCATTTTAGGCGCCCCATTACAGCAACATGTTATCAAAATCTGAGAAAATTTCAGCCTTTTTGGCATCCATTCACTCAATTGGCAGTATTGTTTGTTTGCTATTACCTTGGTTGCTGTCATGTTTGCAAGGGCCCTGCAGAACATGGCAAACCTGGTACTAGCTGTTCAAAAAGCAAAAAGTGGAAATTGTAAAATTGTACGGAACAAAGACAGTGGGTTATTTTGACATTAATAATATGTCTTAGTTGGTTTTTTATTTGTTCTATTACTTGTGCCTTGTTTTTGCTCGGTTTCAGGGGTTCTTTTGTGCAACAGGAAGGGGGAGATGCAGGAGCAGGCTGCAAACTAGGACCATGCGTGGCAAAGAGTTAACTGAGGGGAGTGTGCTCGAGCTTGTCTAGAAAGCAATCAACATGATGGGGCATGTTTGCAGAGCACAGGGGAGCGGGAAACGGATGGCACCAAAGTTGGCGCCAAGAAAAGGCAACACCTTGCTGTTAATTAACCACCAATCAGGGATTGGCTAGTATGCAAGCCTTAGCCTCAAGAACCAATTAGCTTAAAACACGCAGCCTTTGAAAGTGTATATAAAGTCGTGCTCCTGTACAATAAACCGACATTTGCTTGCATCAAGCTGCGTCCCGTCTCCTCATTCGCCGCACTGAAGAGAGAGATAGGAGAGGAAGCTGGAGAATATTTGACCTAACAAGAGATGAGAGAACAGCTAGGTATTGTGAAGGAGACTAGGAAAGATAAACATGGTTATCTAGTGTCTAATAGGTGTCTGCATGCTTGTAGTGATACATAGCTATGTAACTACATGAACGATTCCTGCCCTGAGCCTGGTGGAGCATACAGCTGCGGTTTGTGTCCGGGCTCAGAGATGTAAATAGGGGCTTCTCTGTTATGGTAAAAGTGTTTCTCTTTGCATAAAAAAAAGAGGGAATGAGGAGACCCCAGAGGTATGTTCAGAGAAGGCATGCGATGTTTCCAAATTTTTGACTGGACCAGTTCTTGTTTGGTGTGCCCTTCCACCTATGTATAATGTTAATCCAAAAGAAGCTGATATTGTTTACACTTTGAATGTCGATAATTGTCTTTCTGTAGATGCTAATGTAGTAGGAGGCTATGATGGGAACGTGTCGCAGCGGTTCTTCTCTTACCCAGAGTAACAGCAGGGAAAGCATTGAAGAGTTAAATCACCTTGTTTGGTAGGCAGTTAAGAATGTGAGTCAAAATTGCCGCTGCTTTTTGTTGTTGGTTCAAGGACATGGCTGTGAGGATTTTGATGGTATGTGCTGCGTGGATTTTAGGCGCCCCATTGCAGCAACATGTTATCAAAATCTGAGAAAATTTCAGCCTTTTTGGCATCCATTCACTCAATTGGCAGTATTGTTTGTTTGCTATTACCTTGGTTGCTGTCATGTTTGCAAGGGCCCTGCAGAACATGGCAAACCTGGTACTAGCTGTTCAAAAACAAAAAGGGGAAATTGTAAAATTGTACGGAACAAAGACAGTGGGTTATGTTGACATTGATAATGTGTCTTAGTTGTTTTTTTATTTGTTCTATTACTTATACCTTGTTTTTACTCATTCGGTTTCAAAGGTTCTTTTTGTGCAACAGGAAGGGGGAGATGCAGGAGCGGGCTGGAAACTAGGACCATGCGTGGCAATCAGTTAGCTGAGGGGAATGTGCTCGAGCTTGTCTAGACAACAATTAACATGATGGGGCATATTTACAGAGCACAGGGGAGTGGGGGGCGGATGGCGCCAAGGAAAGGCAACACCTTGCTGTTAATTGCTGGTAGTTAGCCACCAATCAGGGATTGCCTAGTATGCAAGGCTTAGCTTCAAGAACCAATCGGTTTAAAACGCGCAGCTTCTGAAAGTGTATACAAACTCGTGCTTCTGTGCAATAAATTGACATTTTCTTGCATCAAGCTGCGTCCCGTCTCTTCATTCGCCGCAAATTGGTGACCCCAACGTGATGCGTTTAAGGATCTAACGTGAAGGGCTCTCGAATCGCCTATCTGAGCGACATGCAGCGAATCCCAAAGAACTGTGAATGATCTGCTGAAAGGAAGCAGGAGCCGGCCTGAAATCCCTCCGGAGGTGAGAGGTGAGCTGTGGGAAATCCGTAATGGGGAATCAGGCTTCGTCCCCAGAAAGAGACGTATATGGACTCATAAAGGGTCTTCTAGTCAGATCAGGGAGTCCGTGCCTCAGTCTCCTCAAATGGTGACCCCTATGGTGGTGTTCCCAAGCCTTGGAAGAATAAGGACGGAAAAAAGACAGCTCGTGGAAGAGGGCTGCGTTCCGGAGGAGACGGCTTGGCTGAACGATCGTCTTGCTGTCTGGACCAGGCGGACAACCTAAACCCCGAGGATAACACCTGTATGCATCGAGACAGGTGAGCAGCCAAGATTTAGAGACTTTGAAAGAATGAAAGTGTATACAGACAGCAGCCAATTGTATGATGCTGCCGCGGAGGGGAACACCGTGTCGGGAATGCATTTAACATCTTGGTGGCAAATTCTGACTCCTCTTTGCCAAGTGTGGACTAATTCTACTAACGGTGCTAAACCAGAGGAAGCTGTAAATTCCACCGACAGCACGACTCTTCTCAAGACACCGTCAGCGATGGCGATTCTGTCCACACCTCCTCTGCCCCCAAAGCTTCTGTCACTGACTGCAGCGACCCTCACAACACAGGACCAAGCACGGGAACAGGACAACTCGGACAATGATTTTATTGACACTGATAAACCTTTTGATCCAGGTCCTATAGATCTGGAAAAGGAGCTAGACCTTTCCCCCACCCCCTTGTCTCTCCTGATGCATTGATTGTATTTTGGGGGAGGGAGAAAGGGGGTCTGAGGGACTGGTGGCAGGAATGCAAGTGGGAAACACTTCAGTGATGGGTTTTGGGAGTCGCTAGGGCATGTTCAGTATTTTGTCAGACAAATCAACCTGCAGAGCGGCAGCCTGTGCAATACGAGGCTGTTAAAGGGTTAAGCAAAGCAGTGCGGGAAGGGAGGATTTATAATACATTTGCTGTGTCCCTTCCTGAAGTGATGGCAGAGCCTTATACGCTCACACTGCATGATTGGAAGTCATTGCTTTGTATGGTACTAACTGATACAGTATATGATGTGGTTATTTGATTTTTGTGAGCTATGTGTAGTGGCCTTGACTGAAAACCTTAATCGGGGAATTGCTGTTAACTATGAGCAGTTGGCTGGAGCAATTAACTGTGCCGATTCTGTGACTCAGGCAAGGTATGCCAGGGACAGCTGTTTGCAAATGAATGAGACGGCTATTAAGGCAGTCAGGATGGGGGAGTCTTGGCACAGTCTTGCAGGGTCCTAGAGAGTCACTAACTTTAATACTAACTTGATTGATTGGCTTCAGAATATTTTGCAACAAGTCGAACATCAGGAAGCTCAAGGGTTGCTTTTAAAACAACTAGCTGTGATAATGCCAATGAAAATTGTAAACGGGCAACTTTCACAATCGCAACCCCAACATGTGTCAAATGATTGTAACGCAGAACTCACAGCGGACTGTAATTCTCAGGCTGAGTTCTGGAATGCAGCATAACACATTTTTGCTTCTCTACTCTCTTCTGTAAGAATAGTACACGCTTTTAACTTGCTTAGTAAATTAGGCTGCTAGCTTGCTAAACAAAGTAATACTACAAATACTATTATTTTTTTCTGGCTTATTAACAGATGTTGATTCTGTCCATCATATGTTGCTACAGAACCGAGTTGCTATTGATTTTTATTATTAGCACAGTGACACAAGTGTGAAGACTTTGATAGGATGTGTTACGTGAATCTGAGTGACCACTGTGAATTAATTTACAAAAGTATACAAAAGTCAAAAGCCTTAAAACAAAGATCTGCAACAGAGCCAGGGGCGGGATGCCTTTGGTCTCTTCTCATGGCTGGGAAACTTTGGGCCATGACTCAAAAGTATTACAGCTTTTATTATAATTATCTTTAACCACCATATTGATGTTTGCCTTATGTCTCCCATGCCTTTTTTTTTTTTTTTCCTGTATTCAGTGTTTAGTTGATTGTAACTTAAAGCAGGTCATGGTCACCCAGCTACACACACCCTTTGCCTTGTTGCAATTAACAAGCAAAAAAGAGGAGGATAGAGAATGTCTGAAGAGAGAGATAGGAGAGGAAACTGGAGAATATTTGACCTAACAAGAGATGAGAGAACAGCTAGGTATTGTGAAGGAGACTAGGAAAGATAAACATGGTTATCTAGTGTCTAATAGGTGTCTGCATGCTTGTAGTGATATATAGCTATGTAACTACATGAACGATTTCTGCCCTGAGCCTGGTGGAGCATACAGCTGCGGTTTGTGTCCGAGCTCAGAGATGTAAATAGGGGCTTCTCTGTTATGGTAAAAGTGTTTCTCTTTGCATAAAAAAGAGAAGGAATGAAGGGAATGACCCCAGAGGTATGTTCAGAGAAGGCATGCGATGTTCTGAACTTTTTGACTGAACCAGTTCTTGTTTGGTGTGCCCTTCCACCTATGTATAATGTTAATCCAAAAGAAGCTGATATTGTTTACACTTTGAATGTCGATAATTGTCTTTCTGTGGATGCTAATGTAGTAGGAGGCTATGATGGGAACATGTCGCAGCGGTTCTGCTCTTACCCAGAGTAACAGCAGGGAAAGCATTAAAGAGTTAAATCACCTTGTTTGGTAGGCAGTTAAGAATGTGAGTCAAAATTGCCACTGCTTTTTGTTGTTGGTTCAAGGACATGGCTGTGAGGATTTTGATGGTATGTGCTGCGTGCATTTTAGGCACCCCATTACAGCAACATGTTATCAAAATCTGAGAAAATTTCAGCCTTTTTGGCATCCATTCACTCAATTGGCAGTATTGTTTGTTTGCTATTACCTTGGTTGCTGTCATGTTTGCAAGGGCCCTGCAGAACATGGCAAACCTGGTACTAGCTGTTCAAAAACAAAAAGGGGAAATTGTAAAATTGTACGGAACAAAGACAGTGGGTTATTTTGACATTGATAATATGTCTTAGTTGTTTTTTTATTTGTTCTATTACTTGTGCCTTGTTTTTACTCATTCGGTTTCAAAGGTTCTTTTTGTGCAACAGGAAGGGGGAGATGCAGGAGCGGGCTGGAAACTAGGACCATGCGTGGCAATCAGTTAGCTGAGGGGAATGTGCTCGAGCTTGTCTAGACAACAATTAACATGATGAGACGTGTTTACAGAGCACAGGGGAGTGGGAGACGGATGGCGCCAAGGAAAGGCAACACCTTGCTGTTAATTGCTGGTAGTTAGCCACCAATCAGGGATTGCCTAGTATGCAAGGCTTAGCTTCAAGAACCAATCGGTTTAAAACGCGCAGCTTCTGAAAGTGTATACAAACTCGTGCTTCTGTGCAATAAATTGACATTTGCTTGCATCAAGCTGCGTCCCGTCTCTTCATTCGCCGCAACCACTGACTTTTGGACTCGGCTGGAGACAAACTGTTCCAAGGCACACCCATGCACAACTCCACCGGGGAAGGTGCCAGGAGAGAATTCTTTGGTAGTCCTCACACAGCCCTGGTAGCCAGATGAAAGACACCGCAAAAGTTCTTTTCCCTGCTTTCTGGGCTGAGATGGGGAACTGCTGAATTTTGGACTTGGCTGGAGACAAACTGTTACAAGGCACACCCCATGCACAATTCCACCGGGGAAGGTGCCTGGAAGGAATTCTGCTTATAGTTCTCATACTGCACCGTTAGGCAGCTGAAAGGCACCACAATAGTTGTGCTACCTGCTTTCTGGGCTGAGATGGGGAACTGCTGACTTATGGACTCGGCTGGAGACAAACTTTTCCAAGTCACACCCATGTACGTCTTTATCGGGGAAGGAGCCAGGAAGGAATTCTTTAAGTAGTTCTCACACTGCCCTGGTAGCCAGATGAAAGGCACCACAAAAGTTGTTTCTCCCTGCTTTCTGGGCTGAGATGGGGAACAGCTGACTTTTGGACTCGGCTGGAGACAAAATGTTCCAAACACACCCCATGCACAACTCCACCGGCGAAGGTGCCAGGAAGGAGTTCTGATGGTAGTTCTCTAAGTACCCTGGTAGCCAAATGAAAGACACCACAAAAGTAGTGTTATGAAGTAAGAAATTTATGTAGTAAGAAAGTTAACCAAAAAAAGGTTAGTTTTATGTTAGGATTAGTGTATGGGTTTGGGTTAGGTTTAAGGTGAGGGTTAGGGTTAGGTTTAGGGTTGCGTACATGCCATGCACAGCTGAGGTTTAGAGTTCTGGTTAGGATTAGGCCACTTTAGGGTTAGGTTTAGGGTTATGGTTAAAGATAGGGTTAGGTTTTAGTTTTAGGGTTGGGTTACTGTTATGATTAGGGTTAGGGATAGGGTTATGGTTAAGGTTAGGCCTCTTCGGGTGAAGTCCTTTAGGCCTAGGCCTCTTAGGGTTAGTTCTCTTAGGATTAGGGTGAGGGTTTTGTTAAAGTTAGACCTTTAGCATTAGGTCTCTTAGGGTTAGGGTTAGGATTAGGGTTAGGGTTAAGGTTATGGTTAGGTTTAGGGTTAGAGTTAGGGTTAATGTAAGGCCTCTTAGGGTTAGGCCCCCTAGAGTAAGGGTTAGGATTAGGTTTAGAGTTAGGGGTTAGGTTTACGGTTAGGGTTAGGGTTCCCAAATAACTAATCCACTACTACAACCAAAGATGAGGTAAGTCGTAACAAGGTAAGTGTACCGGAAGGTGTACTTAGTATACCAGGGCCTAGCTATAAGACTAAAGCACTCAGCTTACACCTGAAAGATGTCTGTCACCAACCAGATCGCCCTGAGCCTCCTCTAGCCCAACCACAACACCCAAAAAATTAATTAAAAATTCACCCCTCCATCACTAAACTAAAACATTTTTTACCTTAGTATAGGCGATAGAAAAGGCCCACTGGGGCAATAGAGCTTTGTATCGCAAGGGATAGGTGAAATAAAAGTGAAACCTCAAGCAATAAACAGCAAAGATATGCCCTATGAGGCACAGAAGAAAAGTTCTGCTCCCTGCCTTCTGTAGTGAGCAAAATTAACCTTTCAGAGTTGCAGTTGTTATGAACCCAAAAAAGGCACCTTGGGAAAGTACAGCACTCCTCCCATACAGAAGGTACCAGGAAAAAATTCTCTTGCTGTTGTCCACCCTGCCCTGGCAGCCATGTGAGGAACAGCACGAAAGTTCTTCTCCCTGCTTTCTGTGGTGAGAACATTGACCCAAACCTTTTGCACTCATGCAGAACTAAAAGAAAAAATAAGTCTTGGGAAAGTGCAGCACAGCTCCCCTGGAGAAGGTGCCAGGAAGGAATTCTCTTGCTGCTTCTCACCCTGCCCTGGCAGCCATGTGAGGCACAGCACAAAAGTTCTGCTCCCTGCTCTTTGGGGTGAGAAAATTGACACAGCACATTTGCAATAATACATAGATTTGGACACCCAGTCATTTCATTCATAATAGGGGGAATCTAGATGGAATAGACCTTCCCATTCTCTTTCTTCAACGATTTCCTGACTTGCTGGTCTCCTTCCCTCCTTCAGGTGCCCACCTTTTCTTTTCTAGTTAGTCAGACTAGATGCCTTTCTCAACACAAACAGAGCATTGCCATTTATTAATTTATTTATTAAGACCTTGAGCTGTTTCACAGGTGCAGCAGCTGTTTCTTGGCTTTCTCCCCACCCTGGGCTGGGCCCCTGATGGTCACGGTGTCACTGCCAGAGCCCTTGGTGGGGAAGTGGATGTGGACTCCACCACAGTCCTCCAGGATGGAGCAGACAAAGTGGCCTTTGGCACCAATGAGGGAACTGTGCAGTTTGGAAGGAATAGAGACCTCCACCTCTGTGCTGTTGGCCTAAGGGAGGACAGTACCAGCCTCTTGAGTCAGGATGCAGAAACGTGTTTGCACCCACTCTGCTTACCCTCTTAACTCCCACCTTGCTAGGAGCTTTATAGATCTGGAAGAAATGCCTGAGCAGAGGGCTTGGAGACTGGCTACTCCTGACAGGAGCAGTCACAAACTTTGGTTTACAAGTCAAGAACAGATTGAAACGTTTGTCTCCACCCTCCCCTCACCCATTACAACCACGTCTGTATCTGTGTCTTCTAGCAACATAGTCAAGTCCCTGAGCTACAAAAGGCCAGTTGCTTCACTAACCAGCTCCTTCTGGATGGCAAGAATCCTGTGGCAAGCAGCCTCACAGTTTGCCCTCTTGCCTGTGATAGCAATCGTCTCCGAGTTGCTGTTCTTTGCTGGGAGATCAATTTTGGTGTTGCTTTCTTTACGGATGTGCCACAAAGGAAAAAAAAAAAAAATCATCTCAGAAGTGTCCCATGTCAGAAGAAAAGCCCTTGCAGGCTATATTGGACATCACCAATGAGCAGGAGAGAGCATCCAGTGGGATTTTGCTGCAGGCAGTGATCATCACGAGCACTTGAGTTAGGAACAATATCTCACCTTCTTGATGTTGGCACCTCCTTTCCCTATGATGTTCTTGTGGAACTGTTTGAAGATGGGGACAGAAATAGAAAAGCTGTTTTCAACCTAAGGGAGAAAGGAAGGGAGAACTGAAGATGACACTGTCGTGGCAAGTGAGGCCCGACTTCAGGAACTCTGATAAACGAGCTTTTGAAAATAGGCTTAGACCCAAGGAAGTTGTCTATACGAGGGACTTGTAAGAATAAACAAAGGCAAGTACGTTCCCCTATAGCCTTCACATAACAGGTACTACCCCCCTGCCTCCATTCAGCCAAAACAGCGTCGACAGCTCCCTCCTCTTGAGGTGTTTTCGCTCTACCCAAGCCAGTAGAGCTCTGCTTTGCCCCAGGGTTATCCAGGCACGTAGGAGGGAACAGCAGGCAGAAGACCTCCTTACCAGGTCTGCCACCATCTTTTGCATGTACTCAGTGCACTTCTCCACCTCATTTTTGGGACCTTGGAGCTGGACGATGTCACTCTTGTGTGCAGGGTCTGGGAAGTTGATGATAACCTGCAGGAGTGGTCATTTATAGTTAGCTCAAGCAAAAGCAAGAACCCTTGTGTCAGACACATGCAGAGGTTGGGGGGATCCTACACATCCCCTTTTCCCATTCAGAAAAGGGGAACCGTGTTAGCGGCCTCTGGCAAAAAGAGCTATCTTCTCAGACACTTGCGCTACAGAGCCACTAAAGTTACGACTTCTGTGACGACAGGCCTACTACCCATGTAGGAAAGAACCCCTCTGGATTCCTCATCTCCTAAAAAGCCTTACCTCTGGGAATTTCTCCCGGATTTCCCAGATCCGCTCACCCTTCTGCCCAATGATGGTCCGGTGGAATTTCTGCTCAATGATTAGGTCCGCAGTGTGTTCATTTTCCTGATGGGAACAGAGGGCACACCCCTAGTACGGAGATGGATTAGATGCAACTGCTAACGCCCCAAAAACAAAACTCACCCCTAAAAAAACCCACAAAATAAGTCATGACTATTCTCGCCCCGCAACTCCCTGGGACCTACAGCTTGAAAAATTATTGTTGTACAATTCAACCACGAGAACCTCTAACACCTTTACCACTCAAACCTAGCCTTCTCCTTAACATCTTATATATCCCATAAACACCACCTACCCAACACCTCAACACTAAAATCATTTTAACCCAAACCCCCCAGACACACACGCCCCTAAGACTTTAGGCGCCCAAACAGCCAACGAAACAAACGAAACAAATGAAACAAACGAAACAAACAAAACAAATGAAACAAATGAAACAAACGAAACAACAAACGAAACAACGTCCCCGTAGCTTACAATCCAAAGCGTGGCACTGAAGATGCCAAGATGGCGTACAATATGAAAGCCGAGGACAAAAGACTTAGTCCTAACCTTACAGTTGGCTCCTGCTAGACATATACATGCAAGTATCTGCGGCCCAGTGTAAATGCCCTAGGCCTCTTGCTAAGACCAAAGGAGCAGGCATCAGGCACACACTACCAACTGTAGCCCAAGACGCCTTGCTCAGCCACACCCCCACGGGCACTCAGCAGTAATTAACATTAAGCAATAAGCGCAAGCTTGACTTAGTCACAGCAACCTTCAGGGCTGGTAAATCTTGTGCCAGCCACCGAGGTCACACAAGAAACCCAAGCCAACAGTCACGCGGCGTAGAGAGTGGACTAGAGCCTGTCACAATAACTAGGAAACCGAAACACAACTAAGCTGTCATAAGCCCAAGATACCCCTAAGGCCAACCTAAAGATGATCCTAGTAAACCTGACAGACCAGGCCCCACGAAAGCTAGGGCTCAAACTGGGATTAGATACCCCACTATGCCTAGCCCTAAATCCTGATGTACACCATACCAAAACACATCCACCCGAGAATTACGAGCACAAACGCTTGAAACTCTAAGGACAGGACCCACCTAGAGGAGCCTGTTCTGTAAACGACACCCCACGCTACACCCTACCACTCCTTGCCAGAAAGAGCCTACATACCGCCGTCGCCAGCTCACCCTAATTGAGGGACGCACAGTGAGCACAATAACCACCCCGTTAACACGACAGGTCAAGGTATAGCCCACGGAGTGGAAGTAATGGGCTACATTTTCTAAGACAGAACACTTCAATGGAAGGAAGCATGAAATTCTTTTCGGAAGGTGGATTTAGCAGTAAAGCAGGATAACATAAGCCTACTTTAAGTCGGCCCTGAGGCACGTACATACCGCCCATCACCCTCCTCACAAGCTACCAACCCCAAATAACTAATCCACCACTATAGCCAAAGATGAGGTAAGTCGTAACAAGGTAAGTGTACCGGAAGGTGTACTTAGTATACCGGGGCGTAGCTATAAGACTAAAGCACTCAGCTTACGCCTGAAAGATGTCTGTCACCAACCAGATCGCCCTGAGCCTCCTCTAGCCCAACCACAACACCCAAAAAATTAATTAAAAATTCACCCCTTCATCACTAAACTAAAACATTTTCTTACCTTAGTATAGGCGATAGAAAAGGCCCACTGGCGCAACAGAGCTCTGTACCGCAAGGGATAGGTGAAATAAAAGTGAAACCTCAAGCAATAAACAGCAAAGATACGCCCTTTTACCTTCTGCATCATGGTTTAGCAAGAACAACCAAGCAAAGCAAACTTAAGCTTGCCCCCCCGAAACCCATGCGAGCTACTTACAAGCAGCTGCCCCTGAGTGAACCCGTCTCTGTTGCAAAAGAGTGGGATGACTTGCCAGTAGAGGTGAAAAGCCAACCGAGCTGGGTGATAGCTGGTTACCTGTGAAGCGAATCTAAGTTCACCCTTAGCCTCTCCCCTAGGGACTCCCAACAGCCCAAACTGAAGTGAGCTAAGAGCCATTTAAAGGGGGTACAGCTCCTTTAAGAAAGAATACAGCCTTCACTAGTGGATAACTCAAAAACTTTTTCAAAATTGTAGGCCTTCAAGCAGCCACCAACAAAGAATGCGTCAAAGCTCCATGTAAAAAAATCCAAAAACACGACTCCCTTCAAAACTAGCAGGTCAATCTATCAACAATAGAAGAGCTAATGCTAAAATAAGTAACTAGGTAATCTACTACCTCTCAAGCGCAAACTTAATACCAAATACCATTAACAGAAAAATTAATGTCCCAACTACAACAAGATCAAGCATTCTAGCACGCTGTTAACCCAACCCAGGTGCGCCCACTAGAAAGATTAAAATCTGTAAAAGGAACTCAGCAAACACAAGGCCCGACTGTTTACCAAAAACATAGCCTCCAGCCTGACAAGTATTGGAGGTGATGCCTGCCCAGCGACACTACATTCAACGGCCGCGGTATCCTAACCGTGCAAAGGTAGCGCAATCAATTGTCCCATAAATCGAGACCTGTATGAATGGCTAAACGAGGTCTTAACTGTCTCTTACAGATAATCAGCGAAATTGATCTTCCTGTGCAAAAGCAGGAATAAAACCATAAGACGAGAAGACCCCGTGGAACTTAAAAATCAATGGCCACCACGCACCAAACCTAAACCTATCAGGCACACTACGCCCACAACACTGGCCTATAATTTTTTGGTTGGGGCAACCTTGGAGTAAAACACACCCTCCAAAAATAAGACCACCTATCTTAACCAAGAACCACCCATCAACGTGCAAACAGCAACCAGACCCAATACAGTTGAACAATGGACCAAGCTACCCCAGGGATAACAGCACAATCTCTCGCAAGAGCCCCCATTGACAGAGAGGTTTACGACCTCGATGTTGGATCAGGACATCCCAATGGTGCAGCCGCTATTAAGGGTTCATTTGTTCAACGATTAACAGTCCTACGTGATCTGAGTTCAGACCGGAGTAATCCAGGTCGGTTTCTATCTATCACAAACCCTTCCCAGTACGAAAGGACCAGAAAGGTGGGGCCAATACTTCCAGGCATGCCCCCTCTCCCCAAGCAATGACCTCAACTAAATTGCTCAGGGGACTACCTACCTCAAACCCCTAAAAAAGGGCCGCTAGTGTAGCAAAGCCTGGCAAATGCAAAAGGCTTAAGCCCTTTAACTAGAGGTTCAAATCCTCTCCCTAGCTCCCCACAACTCAACCATGACCCAACCAACACCTCTAATACACCTTATCATGTTTTCAGCCTATGCTCTTCCAGTCCTAATCACCGTAGCCTTCCTAACATTAGTAGAACGAAAAATCCTAAGCTATATACAAGCCCGAAAGGGCCCAAACATTGTCGGCCCCTTTGGACTTCTACAGCCTGTAGCAGACAGCGTAAAACTATTTACCAAAGAACCCATCCGACCATCAACCTCCTCCCCCCTGCTCTTCACCCTGACCCCAGTACTAGCCCTCCTTCTTGCAATCTCCATCTGAACTCCCCTCCCCCTGCCCTTCTCCCTTGCAGACTTGAATTTAGGCTTACTATTCCTTTTAGCCATATCAAGCTTAGCAGTATATTCAATCTTGTGATCAGGCTGAGCTTCAAACTCGAAATACGCCCTGATCAGTGCCCTCCAAGCAGTCGCACAGACCATCTCATATGAAGTGACACTGGCCATCATCCTCCTCTCCGTAATCATACTAAGCGGAAACTACACCCTAAACACCCTTGCTACCACCCAAGAGCCCTTATACCTAATCTTCTCCACCTGACCTCTCACGATAATATGATACATTTCTACCCTTGCCGAAACCAACCGCGCCCCATTCGATCTGACAGAGGGAGAATCTGAACTGGTTTCGGGCTTCAATGTAGAATACGCCGCAGGTCCATTCGCCTTATTCTTCCTAGCTGAGTAAGCAAACATTATACTAATAAACGCACTCACCACCATTCTATTCATCAACCCCAGCTCCTTAGGCCTCCCCTTAGAACTATTCCCAATAATCCTCGCCACAAAAACCCTCCTCCTCTCCTCTGGCTTCCTCTGAGTCCGCGCCTCGTACCCATGATTTCGTTATGACCAACTCATACACCTTCTCTGAAAAAACTTCCTACCACTAGCATTAGCCCTATGTCTCTGACACACTAGCATACCAATCTGCTACGCAGGTCTCCCCCCCGCTTAAAAACACACCCACATAAGGAAATGTGCCTGAATGTCTAAGGGTCACTATGATAAAGTGAACACAGAGGTCTACCAACCCTCTCATTTCCTTGCAAAACCTTAGGAAGACAGCAATTGAACCTGCACAGAAGAGATCAAAGCGCTCCATACTCCCCTTATATTACTTCCTAGTAGGGTCAGCTAAACAAAAGCTATCGGGCCCATACCCCGAAAATGATGGTTTAACCCCTTCCTCTACTAAATGAGCCCCCTCACAAAACTAACATTCTCCTTAAGCCTGCTACTAGGAACAACCATCACAATTTCAAGCAACCACTGAATACTAGCCTGGACTGGACTAGAAATCAACACCCTTGCCATTATCCCCTTCATTTCAAAATCACACCACCCTCGAGCTATCGAAGCTGCAATCAAATACTTTCTCATCCAAGCAACCGCCTCCGCATTAATCCCCTTCTCAAGCACAATCAACACACAATTCACCAGACAATGAGACATTACCCGACTAACCCACCCAACAGCCTCCCTACTACTAACTACAGCAATCGCAATAAAACTAGGCCTAGTACCCTTTCACTTCTGATTTCCAGAGGTCATACAAGGCTCACCTATAACCACTGCTCTACTCCTCTCTACATTAATAAAACTCCCCCCCATCACTATTCTTTTCTTAACTGCCCCCTCACTGAACCCACTCCTACTGACAACCATGGCCATTGCATCCGCAGCCATCGGAGGGTGAATAGGACTTAACCAAACACAAATCCGAAAAGTCCTAGCTTTCTCATCAATCGCCCACCTAGGCTGAATAACCATCATCCTCATATACAACCCCAAGCTAACATTAATAACCTTCTACCTATACTCCATAATAACCGCCTCCATTTTCTTAGCCCTCAACACAACCAACTCATCAAAACTATCCACAATAATAACCTCCTGAACAAAAATACCATCACTAAACGCATCCTTGATGCTAGCACTACTATCCCTAGCCAGCCTACCCCCACTCACTGGCTTTTTACCAAAATGACTCATTATCCAGGAGCTAACTAAGCAAGAGATATCAACCGCAGCCATAATTATTTCAATACTCTCCCTACTAGGTTTATTTTTCTACCTACGCCTTGCATATTGCTCCACAATCACACTCCCACCAAACACTACAAACTTCATAAAACAATGATACAATAACAAATCCACAGGCACACCAATTGCTACCTTAATTTCCCTGTTAGTCCTCCTTCTCCCCCTTTCTCCCGCGATCTTGACCATTACCTAAGAAACTTAGGATACCCTGCCTACCAAACCGAAGGCCTTCAAAGCCTTAAATAAGATTAAATCCTCTTAGTTTCTGCCCACACCACTAAGGCCCGCAGGACACTAAACCTGCACCATCTAAATGCAACTCAGATACTCTAATTAAGCTAGGGCCTCCACGATAAGCCTAGACAGATGGGCCTCGATCCCATAAACTTCTAGTTAACAGCTAGACGCTCAAACCAACAAGCTTCTGTCTACCGGACTCCGGCACACTCTCAGTGTACATCAATGAGTTTGCAACTCAACATGAACTTCACCACAGAGTCGATAAGAGGAATTAAACCTCTGTAAAAAGGACTACAGCCTAACACCTAAACACTCAGCCATCTTACCCATGACCTTCATCAACCGATTACTATTTTCAACAAACCACAAAGACATTGGTACCCTATACCTACTCTTCAGAGCATGGGCAGGCATAGCCGGTATGGTACCGCCCTCAGCCTCCTTATTCGAGCAGAACTTGGCCAACCAGGAACTCTCCTAGGAGACGACCAAATCATCGTCACCACCCATGCCTTCGTAATAATCTTCTTCATAGTTATACCCATTATAATCGGAGGGTTTGGAAACTGACTAGTGCCCCTTATGATTGGAGCCCCAGACATAGCATTCCCCCGCATAAACAACATAAGTTTCTGACTACTTCCTCCGTCCTTCCTACTGCTCCTAGCATCCTCCGCAGTAGAAGCTGGAGTCGGAACAGGATGAACCGTATACCCGCCCCTAGCAGGCAACCTAGCCCATGCTGGCGCCTCAGTAGACCTAGCCATCTTCTCCCTACACCTCGCAGGTGTCTCTTCCATCTTAGGGGCCATCAACTTTATCACAACAGCCATTAACATAAACTCCCCTGCCTTATCGCAATATCAAACTCCCCTATTCGTATGATCCATACTCATCACCGCCGTACTCCTATTGCTCTCACTTCCAGTCCTGGCCGCCGGCATCACCATACTACTGACCGACCAAAACCTAAACACTACATTCTTTGACCCCGCTGGAGGAGGAGACCCCATTCTCTACCAGCACCTGTTCTGATTCTTTGGCCACCCAGAAGTTTACGTCTTAATCCTTCCCGGCTTTGGAATCATCTCACACGTTGTAACGTATTACGCAGGCAAAAAAGAACCATTCGGCTACATAGGAATAGTCTGAGCTATACTATCGATTGGATTCCTCGGCTTTATCGTATGAGCCCACCACATATTCACTGTCGGAATAGACGTAGACAGCCGAGCATACTTCACCTCTGCCACTATAATCATCGCCATCCCAACTGGCATTCAGGTATTCAGCTGACTGGCCACACTACACGGAGGCACCATCAAATGAGATCCACCGATACTGTGAGCCTTGGGCTTCATCTTCCTCTTCACAATTGGAGGACTAACAGGTATTGTACTAGCAAACTCCTTATTAGACATTGCCTTACACGACACATACTATGTAGTCGCCCACTTTCATTACGTCCTCTCAATAGGAGCTGTATTTGCCATCCTCGCTGGATTTACCCACTGATTCCCACTATTTACTGGATACACCCTCCACCCCACATGATCTAAAACCCACTTCGGAATTATATTCACAGGCGTAAACCTAACATTCTTCCCACAACATTTCCTAGGTCTAGCCAGCATACCACGACGTTACTCAGACTACCCCGACGCCTACACCCTATGAAACACCCTATCCTCTATTGGCTCCCTAATTTCAATAACAGCCGTAATCTTACTAATATTCATCATCTGAGAGGCATTTGCAGCAAAACGAAAAGTCCTCCAAACAGAATTAACAGCTACCAACATCGAGTGAATCTACGGCTGCCCACCCCCCTATCACACCTTTGAAGAACCAACCTTCGTCCAAACCCAAGAAAGGAAGGAATCAAACCCTCACACGCTGGTTTCAAGCCAACTGCATCAAACCACTTATGCTTCTTTCTTATGGAGTGTTAGTAAACCCATTACACAGCTTTGTCAAAGCTAAATCACAGGTGAAACCCCTGTACACCCCTACCATGGCCAGCCAATCCCAACTCGGATTCCAAGACGCCTCCTCACCGATCATAGAAGAACTCGTAGAATTCCACGACCACGCCCTAATAGTTGCACTCACAATCTGCAGCCCAGTTCTCTGTTTGCTGACAATTACACTAGCAGAAAAACTATCCTCCAACACCGTAGATGCACAAGAAGTAGAACTCATCTGAACAATCCTACCCGCCATCGTCCTCATCCTACTCGCCCTACCATCTCTACAAATTCTATACATAATAGACGAAATTGACGAGCCCGATTTAACTCTGAAAGCCATCGGACACCAATGTTATTGAGCCTACGAATACACAGACTTCAAAGACCTAATATTCGACTCCTACACAATCCCAACCACAGAACTCCCTCCAGGGCACTTCCGACTACTAGAAGTAGACCATCGCATTGTAATCCCAATGGAATCCCCCATCCGTATCATCATCACCGCCAACGACGTACTCCACTCATGGGCTGTCCCATCCCTGGGGGTAAAGACTGATGCAATCCCAGGGCGACTTAACCAAACATCCTTCATCACAACCCGACTGGGCATCTTCTACGACCAATGCTCAGAGATCTGTGGAGCCAACCATAGCTACATACCAATCCTGGTAGAATCAACCCCCCTAGCCCATTTCGAACGCTGATCCACACTCCTATCATCCTAATCATTGAGAAGCTATGTACCAGCACTAGCCTTTTAAGCTAGAGAAAGAGGACAACCCACCCCTCCTTAACGACATGCCCCAACTAAACCCAAATCCATGATTCCTAACCATGCTTGCCACCTGAACGATCTTCTCGCTAATCATCCAACCTAAACTCCTACCATTCACCCCCACCAACCACCCCCCAAACAAAACCAACGTCCCTGACAAATCCACCCCCTGAACCTGACCATGAACCTAAGCTTCTTTGACCAATTCTCAAATCCCTGTTTAATAGGCATACCCTTAGCCCTCCTCTCTATTCTCTTTCCCACCCTATTATTCCCCTGCCCCAACACCCGATGAATCAACGACCGCCTCACCACCCTTCAATTATGACTAATTCACCTAATCACAAAACAACTAATAATACCCCTAGACAAAAAGGGCCACAAATGAGCGCTAATCCTCACATCCCTAATAATACTACTCCTTACAATCAACCTCCTAGGCCTACTACCATACACATTCACCCCCACTACCCAACATAAACATAGCACTAGCCTCCCCACTCTGACTCGCCACCCTCCTCACAGGATTACAAAACCAACCCACAGTCTCCCTAGGACACCTACTGCCCGAAGGCACCCCCACCCCGCTTATTCCCGCCTTAATTATAATTGAAACCACAAGCCTACTTACCCGCCCACTAGCACTTGGAGTCCGACTTACAGCAAACCTAACAGCAGGACACCTACTTATCCAACTCATTTCCACAGCCACCGCCACCCTTCTTCCCATCATACCCGCACTCTCCGCTCTAACCATACTAGTCCTTCTACTACTCACCATTCTAGAAGCAGCAGTAGCTCAACACAATTCCTTCCTGGAACCTTCCCCAGTGGAGTTGTGCATGGGTTATGAATTGGAACATTTTGTCTCCGGACAAGTTCAAAAATCAGCGGTTCCCCATCTCAGCCCAGAAAACAGGTAGAACAACTTTTGTTGTGCCTTTCATCTGGCTACCGGGGCAGTGTGAGAACCACCAACAGAACTCCTTTCTGGCACCTTCCCCGGTGGAGTTGTGCATGGGGTGTGCCTTGGAACAGTTTGTCTCCAGCCGAGTCCAAATGTTTAGCTGTTCCCAACCTCAGCCCAGAAAGCAGGTAGCCCAACTTTTGTGGTGCCTTTCATCTGGCTGTTGGGGCAGTGTGAGAGCTAACAACAAAACTCCTTCCTGGCACCTTCCCCAGTGGAGTTGTGCATGGGGTGTGCCATGGAACATTTTGTCTCCAGTCGAGTCCAAAAGTCAGCTGTTCCCCATCTCAGCCCAGAAAGCAGGTAGAACAACTTTTGTGGTGCCTGTCATCTGGCTACCGGGCCAGTGTGAGAACTACCTACACAATTTCTTCCTGGCACCTTCCCCGGTGGAGTTGTGCATGGGGTGTGCCTTGGAACAGTTTGTCTGCAGCCGCATACAAATGTCAGCAGTTCCCCACCTCTAGACCTGGACCCAGGTAGCCCAACGTTTGTGGTGCCTTAGAACAGTTTGTCTATAGCCGAGTACAAATGTTTAGCTGTTCCCAACCTCAGCCCAGAAAGCAGGTAGCCCAACTTTTGTGGTGTCTTTCATCTGGCTGTTGGGGCAGTGTGAGAACTAACAACAGAACTCCTTCCTGGCACCTTCCCCAGTGGAGTTGTGCATTGGGTGTGCCTTGGAACAATTGGTCGCCAGCCCAGTACAAAAGTCAGCGGTTCCCCATCTCAGCCCAGAAAGCAGGTAGCCCAACTTTCGTGGTGCCTTTCAGCTGCCTACCAGGGCAGTGTGAGAACTACTTAAAGAATTCCTTCCTGGCACCTTCCCCGGTGGAGCTGTGCATGGGGTGTGCCTTGAAACAGTTTGACTGTAGCCAAGTCCAAATGTCAGCGGTTCCCCATCTCAGCCCAGAAAGCAGGTAGAACAAATTTTGTGGTGCCTTTCATCTGGCTGTTGGGGCAGTGTGAGAACTAACAACAGAACTCCTTCCTGGCACCTGCCCCGGTGGAGTTGTGCCTGGGGTGTGCCTTGGAACAGTTGGTTGCTGGCGCAGTACGAAAGTCAGCAGTTCCCCATATCAGCCCAGAAAGCAGGTAGCCCAACCTTTGTGGTGCCTTTCATCTGGTAACCGGGGCAGTCTGAGAACTACCAACAGAATTCCATCCTGTCACCTTCCCCGGTGGAGTTGTGCGTAGGGTGTGCCTTGGAACAGTTTGTCTCCGGCCGCGTACAAAAGTCAGCAGTTCACCATCTCATCCCAGAAAGCAGGTAGCCCAGCTTTTGGAACCGCTGACTTTTGGACTCGGCTGGAGACAAACTGTTCCAAGGCACACCCCATGCACAACTCCACCGGGGAAGGTGCCAGAAAGGAGTTCTGTTGGTAGTTCTCACACTGCCCCAGTGGGCAGCTGAAAGGCACCACAAAAGTTGTTCTACCTGCTTTCTGGGCTGAGATGGGGAACCGCTGACTTTTGGACTCGGCTGGAGACAAAATGTTCCAAACACACCCTATGCACAACTCCACCGGGGAAGGTGCCAGAAAGGAGTTCTGTTGGTAGTTCTTACACTGCCCCAACAGCCAGCTGAAAGACACCACAAAAGTTGGGCTACCTGCTTTCTGGGCTGAGATGGGGAACCGCTGACTTTTGGACTTGGCTACAGACAAAATGTTCCAAACACACCCAATGCACAACTCCACTGGGGAAGGTGCCAGACAGGAGTTCTGCTGGTATTTCTCACACTGCCTCGGTAGCCAGCTGAAAGACACCACAAATGTTGTTCTACCTGATTTCTGCGTTGAGAATGGGAACTGCTGAATTTTGGACTTGGCTGGAGACAAACTGTTCCAAGGCACACCCCATGCACAACTTTGTATAATTATATATATAAGCAAATCATTTTCTAAAAAAGTAGTATACCATTCATCACTCATTTTTCGTAGCTCATTATTCAATCCCCCCTGTTCTAAAAACTATCATTATGCTCTCTGATCATTCTTCGACAGCACCAAACAGAACATTAAAGTAATAAGGAGTATGTAATTGCCAATCTATTCACAATACTGTACTCACTTGTTGTACTATTTTGGCACAAAAGTGTGAGTCTCTATTGGAAGAGATTATTGCTGGAACACCAAAGCGGGGGATAATTTCATTTAACAATCCCTTCGTTACCTCTCTTGCTTCTTTTGTTCGACAAGGAAAGTTTTTTGGCCAATCTGAAAACATATCAGACATAACTAATAAATATTGGTACCCCCCCTTTTCTTGGGAATTCGTAAAATCAGCTTGCCACTGTTGCCCTGGATAATTCCCTCTACTAATGTTCCCTAGTTTTATTTTATTTGCTGTATTGGGATTATTGCGTAAACACATTTCACATTGCTGAGTCACCTGTTTTATTACAGTATACAAGTTTCGCCCTTTCAATTTTTGATTTAGACTTTTATATAAAGTATCAGCTCCCCAATGCGTCTTATTAATAATAGGGCTGTGGTCCATATTAAATTGGATGGTACCACTATACAACCATCCCTTAAATAAATCCACTTATTTATTTTTATTTTATCATTCATGTCCTGAATTACCTTTAAGTTTTCTTTAGAATAGTTTGGCTCCTGATCTGTACTTACAGTTTGGATTTTATCGTCTTGTATTAAGGATAATTCCTCCTTTCCTACCTCCTCTGTTACTTGTCTGGCCTCATGGTCAGCCAGGCGGTTTCCAATTTCCAAATCAGTGCCTCAATGGGCCATCTTATCTTCTTCCTTCCTGGATGACCCTCTTATAACAGAGGGGGCCATTCCTCACATCAAGGTCTGGCATGGCACATGTTCCCACCGCTCAACGCCTACTGGGTTGCAGCCAACAGCGGAGCTCAAGATTCTTCTTGGTGGCAAACACAGAGGCCAACCCAGTCTTGCCCTTGACTATGGTAGGAGGCACCCGACCAACCTTATTCCTTGTACTTCGTTGTCAATGCAGAGTTTCATCTGCGCATCCCATAACAAGTCACTGTCATGGTAAAACACACAGATTTACATTAGTAGAACTACTACAGAGTGTATTTTATTTCACTTTTTCTGCCAATATCCCCCACAGCCTTGCTGACCAAGGGATATTGTTATATCTGAACTGGGCAGGCCTCCCCCTTATCATTTTTACTGTAACAGGTAAAGCATTTTTCACCTTTCCTGGAATTTATTTTCAGATACACCTGGTTAAAAATTTCTCTTACTTCAGGGAGGTCCTCTTTTCCTCTTTTATGCTGAATTAAAAATAAGCTCAATATTTCAATTACTTGATAACTTTTAGTTTCATTTCTCCTTCTTTAAACGTCTAGATGTTCTAATAAATCTCATCCCAACAAAGATTTTGGTGAATTTGGCATTATTTGTTTTCTTAGTTTGTACTTTAAAGGTTTCAGGATGTTTTCCTGGTGGCCAGCAGCTCCCACAACTGTAACAAATTCTGTTCACTGTAGTTTAACACCAAGTAAGTTGGTTTTGTATTCACTAAAATTCCACCTCATTTTTCTTAGTCCCTAGTTCACCAGAACCCCTTGATAGTTCTTTAGCTTAGGGCAATCTCGCTTCCAGTGTCCACTTTCCCTACAATATGCACAGTGATCCGATCCCATAGGAGAGGGATTCACTTTTCACTTCAGCCTGACATTCCTCCTGTCTCTGCCTCATCTCCTCTACCAGTTCAGCACGACCCAGCTCTTCTTCTCTTACCTTCTGTACACGTTCCCTGTTCCTTCTATCAACTTTTTTATATCACACTTACCTAGTAACTCGAACCTTTACCTAGGCCTATTAGATCATCCTGACAAATCTTCCATAACCAACTTTCAAACATCTAAATTTCCCATCAAAGACTCACCTTTATTCTCCTCAGACCCACTGCCTGCCCTAAAGGGGCCGTTACCGGTCCTGTTGTACTGCAAATGCTGCAGCAATCGGGGTGACATTGTCAGGTCCTTCTGCTCAATTGTCAGCAACAGCAACCCCCTCCTCCTCACCATCAGAAGGATTCGGGGCAGGAGATGCTCTTCCTGCTCTGCAGGTTACACAAGCCTGCCTCTGCAACAGCACTTCTGTTTTAACTCTTTCTGACCCTGAATGCAAATCTGCTACTTGTTGCTTTAAGTCTGTTATTACATATCATGCCTTTGCAGGCAAACAGCAAACATCCTGCCATGCATCCCAGCATGATTCAGTCGCACCTTCGAGGGGGTACGGGGGTTTGTACAAACTCACCCCAATACTTCAACACTTTCACAAGGTCTTTGATTCTCCACCCACCCCCGTCTTCAGGTTTTACATACATTAGTACAAGTTTTTATCTTACAACGTGTTTCATTCTGGTTGCTCCACAGAAGGAACCGCAACCTGAGCTTTTTAACACAAAAATTTCAACAAGAACATCTTTCTAGTTTAGGTCTCAGGTTTTTTTCTATCCTTTTCGGGAGCCATAATCAAAGATCAGGTGATGTTAATCCCGCACTCTTTCTAGTGCTAGTACCATAGGATCCCGAGGGGGTACTAATCCACAGTCCTTTTGCCACTCGGGTTTGTCCCGGAGGATGAAGAACATGTCTGCATATGATACTTTGTCCCATTTTCCCTCTCTTCTCAGAAACAACATTAATTGCAGGAGAGTGTTGTAATCTAACGTTCCTCCCTCCTGAGGCCATTTCGCATCACTCCCCAATTTATACAAAGGCCACCACTGATTACAATATTTAATCAATTTAATTCTATTTTCGGTACCACCCTGTCCTACGATATCCCTCCAATGTTTTAATATACAACCCAAGGGCGATTTTTCACAGGGCTTACTCCTTCCATTTCTTATTTCGCAATTTTAATTACTTTGTTTTTCTCCGGCCGCCTTGACGTGCGGAATTAGACTCTATAACTCGAAAGTTATAAAGTAGGTATGTTTATTGCGCGCAGATGCACAGGGATCGCTCCTCCACAAGTGTGCATACCCGAAGTGAAGAACCATCTCACATTTATACAATAAAAGAAATGAATAATCAATTAACGCCTATACATATTCGTTACCTAAACCCGCTTACTCTCGCTTTGTATGTTAATTAGCTTATCAGTCCATTGCCTAGAATGTGGTGGTCTTGCAGGTTTGTAGGTGATTCATGTTCATGTGACCATCCGATCTTCTCCAGCAAGGAGACTTAGCACTCCCTTCCTCTAGATAACATTGAAATGTCTCTCATCCTTTTCTCCTTTTTATAAATAGCCCCTTTGTTAGAGAAAGAAGGGTAGGTGTCTCCTCAAAGCTGTGTGACTATGTGACCATACACCACACCCATGACCAGTCACCATACCCACATTCCTTGAGCAGACATATACAATCACGATCGATGTCCATTGTCCCCATTTCACACTATTTCTCCATATCAAGACAATAAAGGAGTTAGAAGAGGAGCCAGTGTGTCCCATTCAGTATTCTCTGTGTATCTGCGTGCACCGCTTCCCCTGTTTGGTTTCTGATCTAGACGGGAAGGACAGGGAGGGTGTAAGGACATTGCAACTCTCGAGAGAGAAGATAGGCTTTTGTGCTGGCTTCAGCCAGTTCTGAGCTCTTTGGGGCTTAAATCTCCCCAGAATGGGTGTGATGTTGAGTTCGTCTACTCCAGGGCAAATGGAGAGGAGGAGGGGCGCCTGGAGGGAGGACCACTGGCGCAGGTGACACCCTGAGCATCAGAAGTTGTTGGAACCACTGATGACTAGAGCTGTGAACAAGGGGGACCTCTCAGATTTCTCTGCATGGGGTACCCCAGTTGCTGGGACATACATTAAGCAGAGATTGTGCCGTGTGGTGGGAGGGTGACTTGGTTTGCAAAGGGGGAGCTCAGGCCAGGCCCCTGCAAGGCAGGTAGAACTGCAGATCCTCCCTGTGCTTCGTGTTCACCTTGCCTGTGACAACCTGCTGCAGAAAAGCTGAGCACAGCCCTTTGCTGATACCCAGCAGCTTGTGCTCCCTCTGAAATTTTTTGGTTGATCGTTATTTCATGGAGAGCTCTATTGTCCCCCCAGCCAGGGATACTGCAGCAATAGCAAACCAGGGCTTCTAGTTACTCCCGGACGCCTGCCTTCCTGCCCCCTCTACATCTCCCCAGCTCTCACAGAGGAGGGGTTGCCAGTGGTGCCTTCTTCAGGCAGGGCAATCTGCAGCTTCCCATTGAATACCCTCCTTTCCTTTGAAAGCCCTGCCTCTTTCTGGCGGGTGGGGTTTGCTCATTTCCGTGAGCGCTTTTACAGGTGGTGGTGATATGGAGAAATAGTGTGAAATGGGGATAATGGACATCGATTGTGATTGTATGTGTCCGCTCAAGGAATGTGGGTATGGTGACTAGTCATGGGTGCGGTGTCTGGTCACATAGGCACACAGCTCTGAGGAGACAACTACAGTTTTGGGGAGACGCCTGCCCTTCTTTCTCTAACAAAGGGGCTATTTAAAAGAGAATGAGAAAAAGATGAGAGACATTCAAATGCTATCTAGAGGGAGGGAGTGCTAAGTCTCCTTGCTGGAGAAGATTGGATGGTCACAAGGACATGAATCACCTTTTCTTGCTGAAGAAGATCGGATGGTCACAAGAACATGAATCACCTACAAACCTGCAAGACCACCACATTCCAGGCAACGGACTGATAAGCTAATTAACATATGAAGCGGGGTTTAGGTAACGAATATGTATAGGCATTAATTGAATATTCATTTGTTTTATTGTATAAATGTGAGATGGTTCCTCACTTCGGGTATGCATACTTGTGGAGGAGCGATCCCCCGTGCATCTGCGCGCAATAAACATACCTACTTTATAACTTTCGAGTTATAGAGTCTAATTCCGTACGTCATTTTGGCGAGCCAGGCAGGAGGATTTCTGCTCGGCTGAGGGACCAGCTGCGGAGCGGACGCTCCTAGGCGCGCCCCGGGAGATTTCCTCGGAGGAGCCTCCTCTTCTCAGCTGTTCACCCGGGAGCAGAAGAGAAACCCCTGGATCCACGGATAAAATGGTATGTTTAGTAACGGGGCGGCTGGTAAGACACACGGAGACGTCCAGCACGCAGCGTAGTCCCCAGGAGGAAAGGTACCTTGGGAGGGGGTTTGCTGACCAAGGGGTGGCCGCTAGCAATCTTGAGGGCAGATCGAGCAAACCCGAGGTTACTGCCATTCCTAAAAGCCCGGAGGCCTCGTGACGGAAAGCGGGGGGCGGGACGGAATAAGGCGGAATCTCACAGGAACAAGAGGGACCTCACAGCAAAAGTAAAAGGGAAACTTTTGCATAGGAAAAAGAGGAAGCTAAAAACTTCCTTTAGGTTGTCTTAAGAATTGGGGAATTCCTGGAATGTAACAGCTGAAATAGCGCTCTGTGTCTTGTTTGTTCTATGTGTTGTCTTGTTATATGTTCAAAACTCGGAGTTATGAAATGTATGTTGAAAAATATTAATATTCTGGTAATTCGTGGCAAATAGCAGAAAACTTTAATCTCTGCTTAAGACCAGGAAAAATTGGGTTTTATTTGTTGTTTGTTTTTTGGCAATTGTTCATTGAAATGCATACTTTGTGAACTGTTAGTGTTCCTAAAAGTTGTACGTAAGTGCACGCTACCGTATAACATACTGCTTGTGTGACTGAGGGCTGCCCAGAGAGTGTGAATGGTGTGATTGAGATGCGCATTTTGATTTTCCGTGTATAGCTTAATTATTTTGACTAAGTGTGAGTGCAAGAGTGCTTGAGACAGGTGTTTGAGTGCAAAACGAGTAAGAAGCTCTATCCACATTTCCAACCTTGGGTGGCTAAGGCGGCCGGAGAAAAACAAAGTAATTAAAATTGCAAAATGGGAAATGGAAGGAGTAAGCCCTGTGAAAAATCGCCCTTGGGTTGTATATTAAAACATTGGAGCGATATCGTAGGACAGGGTGGTACCGAAAATAGAAGGAAATTGGTTAAATATTGTAATCAGTGGTGGCCTTTGTATAAATTGGGGAGTGATGCGAAATGGCCTCAGGAGGGAGGAACGTTAGATTACAACACTCTCCTGCAATTAATGTTGTTTCTGAGAAGAGAGGGAAAATGGGACAAAGTATCATATGCAGACATGTTCTTCATCCTCCGGGACAAACCCGAGTGGCAAAAGGACTGTGGATTAGTACCCCCTCGGGATCCTATGGTACTAGCACTAGAAAGAGTGCGGGATTAACATCACCTGATCTTTGATTATGGCTCCCGAAAAGGATAGAAAAAAACCTGAGACCTAAACTAGAAAGATGTTCTTGTTGAAATTTTTGTGTTAAAAAGCTCAGGTTGCGGTTCCTTCTGTGGAGCAACCAGAATGAAACACGTTGTAAGATAAAAACTTGTACTAATGTATGTAAAACCTGAAGACGGGGGTGGGTGGAGAATCAAAGACCTTGTGAAAGTGTTGAAGTATTGGGGTGAGTTTGTACAAACCCCCGTACCCCCTCGAAGGTGCGACTGAATCATGCTGGGATGCATGGCAGGATGTTTGCTGTTTGCCTGCAAAGGCATGATATGTAATAACAGACTTAAAGCAACAAGTAGCAGATTTGCATTCAGGGTCAGAAAGAGTTAAAACAGAAGTGCTGTTGCAGAGGCAGGCCTGTGTAACCTGCAGAGCAGGAAGAGCATCTCCTGCCCCGAACCCTTCTGATGGTGAGGAGGAGGGGGTTGCTTATGCTGACAATTGAGCAGAAGGACCTGACAATGTCACCCCGATTGCTGCAGCATTTGCAGTACAACAGGACCGGTAACGGCCCCTATAGGGCAGGCAATGGGTATGAGGTGGAATTTTAGTGAATACAAAACCAACTTATTTATTAAACTTCAGTAAAAAATAAATAAATAAATAAATTTGTTACAGTTGTGGGAGCTGCTGGCCACGAGGAAAACATCCTGAAACCTTTAAAGTACAAACTAAGAAAACAAATAAGAATGCCAAATTCACTAAAATCTTTGCTGGGATGAGATTTATTAGAACATCTAGACGTTTAAAGAAGGGGAAATGAAATTAAAAGTTAAATATGATCAAGTAATTGAAATATTGAGCTTATCTTTAATTCAGCATAAAAGAGGAAAAGAGGACCTCCCTGAAGTAAGAGAAATTTTTAACCAGGTGTATCTGAAAATAAATTCCAGGAAAGGTGAAAAATGCTTTACCTGTTACAGTAAAAATGTTAAGGGGGAGGCCTGCCCAGTTCAGATAAAAACAATATCCCTTGGTCAGCAAGGCTGTGGGGAATATTGGCAGAAAAAGTGAAATAAAATACACTCTGTAGTAGTTCTACTAATGTAAATCTGTGTTTTACCATGACAGTGACTTGTTATGGGATGCCAAATGAAACTCTGCATTGACAACGAAGTACAAGGAATAAGGTTGGTCGGGTGCCTCCTACCATAGTCAAGGGCAAGACTGGGTTGGCCTCTGTGTTTGCCACCAAGAAGAATCTTGAGCTCCGCTGTTGGCTGCAACCCAGTAGGCGTTGAGCGGTGGGAACATGTGCCATGCCAGACCTTGATGTGAGGAATGGCCCCCTCTGTTATAAGAGGGTCATCCAGGAAGAAAGAAGATAAGATGGCCCATTGAGGCACTGATTTGGAAATTGGAAACCGCCTGGCTGACCATGAGGCCAGACAAGTAACAGAGGAGGTAGGAAAGGAGGAATTATCCTTAATACAAGACGATAAAATCCAAACTGTAAGTACAGATCAGGAGCCAAACTATTCTAAAGAAAACTTAAAGGTAATTCAGGACATGAATGATAAAATAAAAATAAATAAGTGGATTTATTTAAGGGATGGTTGTATAGTGGTACCATCCAATTTAATATGGACCACAGCCCTATTATTAATAAGACGCATTGGGGAGCTGATACTTTATATAAAAGTCTAAATCAAAAATTGAAAGGGCGAAACTTGTATACTGTAATAAAACAGGTGACTCAGCAATGTGAAATGTGTTTACGCAATAATCCCAATACAGCAAATAAAATAAAACTAGGGAACATTAGTAGAGGGAATGTTCTAGGGCACCATTGGCAGATCGATTTCTCGGAACTTCCTAGAAAAGGGGGGTATTGATATTGGTACTAATGGATACCTTTTCAGGTTGGCCAGAAGCCTTCCCGTGCAGAACTGCTAAAGCCCGGGAAGTGACCAAAATACTACTCCAAGAGATAATACCTAGGTTTGGAGTCCCAGCAGTAATGTCCTCGGATAGAGGACCACATTTTGTGTCCAGAATAGTACAACAGATCAGCCACCATCTAGGAATAGATTGGCAATTACATACCCCATACCGACCACAATCGAGTGGCCAGGTGGAAAAGATGAATCATCTAATCAAACAACAGATTGTCAAGTTAGGTCAAGAAACAAATCTAACTTGGCCCCAGTCTTTGCCATTAGCTCTTACATGAATTCGAACTAGACCAAGAGCAAAAGAGGGGCTTAGCCCATTTGAAATTTTATATGGACAACCCTATGGGGTACAAAAGGGGATGTCTTCACAGACTGGTGAAGAAACAATGACTTCCTATATGGTGGCACTAAACAAACAATAAGAATTGAGAAGCATGTGATGGGAACACGCAGTAGGGGTCTGGATGGACCTGTTCACGATATACAACCAGGGGACTATGTATACGTTAAGTGTTTTGCAGATAAAACCCTGGAACCACAGTGGACCGGACCTTTTCAAGTCCTACTCACCACCTACACTGCAATCAAGGTTGAGGGTCAGAATTCTTGGATTCACCATACCCGGATTAAGAAAGCCCCTGCAACTTCGTGGAAAGTAACCCCAGATAAAAAAGAACTGAAACTCAAATTTACTCGGACAAATGGGAACAATGTGGGTGGCAAGTAAGTGAACCTGAGCGGTTGCGGATCCACCATATGGGAAGGGCACCACAACAAACAATATAGAACAAGAGTCGGGGACTGAGCCAGTGGCCAGTCTTGCCCAACTTGTTATCAGTAAGCCCCAACTCAAACAAAGATATTTTTGATCAAAACAGATTTTATATGTATATATGAGGAACGTTTAGATTCTTAAAATGATCAATAGTGGGTTTAAACCATTTGTGGTTTTTTGTACCCTCTCTCTTGCCTACAACCAAGAGTTTGATAACTGGCCTTGGAATCATGCCCAGAAAAAACACACTGGAATAATGGGAAAGGTGGACTCAAAGACAAAACTAGCTGTGGTGTTTTTTTCTGAAAATGAGGTATACCAAAGGAATCAATGGGACCGGGAGGATGTACACAAAGTCGACCAATTATGGGGAAAATTAGGAGATAGGATAAAAGTAGGGTGTCAAACATATAATGAAAAGGATAACACCAAGATTACGGGAGACACCCTGATTAATGTCAGAAAGGTAGATAAGAAATTTACCCTTCTAAATACAACCATGTGCTTTAATTCACGGGAATCACAGGATGCGATTTTAGTTACTCAGCCCCAGTAGTGTCTCATCAATTCTTAAAATCCAACTTTACCCTATCACAGATGATAATTCCTACCCCCATAGGACTAAATATAAGTAGTATAAAAGAACTATTAAAACATGCAGATTTACAACGTATACTGGAAGAAACCAAAGAAAAGGGACACGAAACTCTTCTTATGATCCATCATGATGTAGAGGGGATCAAGAAAGTTTTAAAAAAGGTAGAACAGGATGGAAACCATAATTGGTGGGATACTCTCTTTGGCTGGTCACCTTCTGCAACAGGAATTCTTAACACTCTGGTACACCCCATTGTGATCTTATTGATCAGTCTAGGAATTTCCTTAATACTAACCATTATGTTATATTTGTGGGTTTGGAGAATGCTTAAAAGGGTAACACTTATGTATGATGCTTTATATCATTCGGGAAGGCTGCTTAAGTAAAAGAATTTACTTAGTTTGATAGAAAAGGGGGGATTGATATGGAGAAATAGTGTGAAATGGGGACAATGGACATCGATTGTGATTGTATATGTCCGCTCAAGGAATGTGGGTATGGTGACTAGTCATGGGTGCGGTGTCTGGTCACATAGGCACACAGCTCTGAGGAGACAACTACAGTTTTGAGGAGACCCTGCCCTTCTTCCTCTAACAAAGGGGCTATTTAAAAAGAATGAGAAAAGGATGAGAGATATTCCAATGCTATCTAGAGGGAGGGAGTGCTAAGTCCCCTTGCTGGAGAAGATCGGATGGTCACAAGGACATGAATCACCTACAGACCTGCAAGACCACCACATTCCAGGCAATGGACTGATAAGCTAATTAACATACAAAGCGGGGTTTAGGTAACGAATATGTATAGGCATTAATTGAATATTCATTTGTTTTATTGTATAAATGTGAGATGGTTCGTCACTTCGGGTATGCACGCTTGTGGAGGAGCGATCCCCTGTGCATCTGCGCACAATAAACATACCTACTTTATAACTTTCGAGTTATAGAGTCTAATTCCGTACGTCACTGTATGAGTTCAAAAGTGCTGTGTCAATTTTCTCACCACAGAAACAGGGAGCAGAACTCTTGCGCTGTGCCTCACATGGCTACCATGCACGGTGGGAAGCAGCAAGAGAATTCCTTCCTGGTACCTTCTCCAGGGGAATTTCCCAGTTCCGGAGAGACTCCTGGCACCGGCTGCAAGGGGGCTCCCAGCCGAAGGGTGGGCCTGGGTGTTGTTGGGGTGGGAATTGGTGATGTCTCCTTTCCTTAGTCACGTTAACACTTTGCAAAAACAATTGGATTCTTCACCCCTATTGCTCTTTTATCATATCGCTCACAGTAACTGCTACTGGTTCCTTTTATCATATTGCATGCTATTTTCTTTTATTGTAATATAAGAAACTGCGTTTGATATATTCCATCATTTGATATATTTGATAGATTTGATTATATTTGATGTAGAGTTCAGCTTTGCTGTGTATCCAGTCAGTCAGCAAAACATAATTTGGCGTAGTCGGCATCGTATGAAGTAAAACTCTCTCTATTTAAGAAGAAAAAATGTTCCTCGACTTGCTATTGGCAGGTGGGAACCATTGCCTTACGGTGTTTGGGCCAGAGTGGTCTGGTGGTGCTGGGCAGTTGGGCCGTGCCAGGGACAGAGGGACGGGGGCAGGGGAGGGGGCGGGGGGAAGGGGTTTAGGGACGGACGGGTGGGAATGGATGAAGGTGTTTAGGGATGGAGCGGGGTGTGTGGGGGTGGGGCAAGGATGTGTGTTTGTGGGAGTGGGTGTGGGGGGTGGGGGGAGGTGTGTGTGTGTGTATTGATAAAACGGGGGCGTGGGGGGGGTTGAGGGTGTGTGTTATTTAGAGAACAGATTGGGGGGCCTGGGGGAAGGGTTTTAGGGACGGACGGGGGGTTAATGGAGGCCTTTAGGGAAGGACCGGGGGGTTGGGGGAAGGCCTTTAGGGATGGACCAAGGGTGGGGGAGGGACTTGAGGGCTGGACCAGGGTCTGGGGGAAACGTTTTAGGGACAGGGCGGGGAGGTGGAGGTGGGGGATGATTTCAGGAAGAGCCAGGGTGGAGGAGGGGGTCAAGGGAAGTCTTTCAGGGTTGTTTGGGGGGAAGGATTTTAGGGACGGATGTGGTGTCTGGGCGGACGTTTGATGCCACCGTATAGATTCCACTGTATATACGTTTATGTCCAGGGATTCTGTTAAGGGAAGGCTGCTGGCTCGGCAAAGGGACAAGATGTCTGAGCTCCCCAGTTACCACACTGATTTGGTGTTTAGCTCTACGTTAAACACACCTGCGCACAAAGGTTAGGCCAAGCTGACTCTCTAAAGCTGTTAGAAGTGACAAATTAAGGGACCTCTCATCCAGGGAGTCAGCCTTGGGAAGGATGGGGAACAAAGAATGGATGGGGAAAAGATCTCCGTTCTCTTCAGTGATGCAGAAAGAGCCTCCGGGTGAGGACGTTGTGGCCACAGGAGGAGACAAGCCGATAGAGTGCTGCGATCCGCAGAATGTTGGTTGGAAGTCGGGCAGAGGTAATTGTTGTGGGGGGAGATCGCGACCTCTGACTCAGATAGCCCCCCGAGAGAGGGCAAGGCCCCGCTTGGGGAGCACGGGGAGCTAGTAAAAAACCTCAGCAGTGCTGTCTGAGGGTGTGTGCTCATTTGTATTAAAGCAAGAAACTTGTAACCCATCCTGTGCCTGACTGAAAATGCATGTGTAATGCGCTATGAGTGTGCAAGTGCTCTGCTGTCCATAGCGCGTGCCCTCGAGTAACTGGGTGAGCACGCTCAGAGGAAACATTCCCCTGTGCTCCCAGCACTGCCATAAAGAATGCCTGCCTTCTGAAACTTGCAAGCAAGGCTTAGAGGGTTTCTCTCCATGACCGACTTTATGGTATCATTCCCACCATACTGGAGAAAGCAAATCTTTTATTGTTTGGTGGTGAAAGCAGCTTGGGCAGTGTCACTGATGTGCAGCACTTTTTTAACCTCAGGTCTAAAGTGCCACCGGTCCCACCGTGGGGTACATCCTTCCTCAGGCTTTCACCAAACGGAAAGGATGCATCAAGCCCACCCCGCAAAGACGTCCTGCGCTTTTTTTATCTTTCCTGGAACGTGGGGACATGACCCTGCTGGGCCATCAGTGCCACCTGCCTGGGAGCCAAGGTGGTGCCTTTACATTCCAGGCTAGGAACTTACCTTCTTTTTTTCCTTTTCAGCAACTTTAGAGCCATCCTTAGGGAGGCTGGTTAAGCTGGTTTACTGCACAGCTGGTCGCCAGTGGAGGGAAATGGTAAGCTCCGCTGTTGCCTTTGGTGTTTACTTGTTACTGTGTCGCTCATTTGAGTGATCTTCTCATGCCCCGGCAAGCAGAAGGTATCACTCCACTTTAGGCCTTGGTCTAATAGTCATGCAAAGCAATATTGAAAGTCATTCTGAGGTCTGGAACAGGCCCCAATATGCATTTTATAAAAGTGCTTCTTGGCTGCTGTTTCTCTTTGTATGGGGTTTTTTCCCATTTCCCCAGACTGCTGAAGCTCTGAAAGGCGCCGATGAGCTGCTCTCCCTCAGTTTGCTCCTTTGCCTTTGGGGAGTGCGGTTCATGTTTTCTTCATGGCTTTGCAGAGGAGAAAATCCATGAATACACCACCTTGCTTGAATTGATCTTGCAGGAAAGTGGTCAAAAGCTTATTGCTGCCCCATCTTGCAAATGGCATACATTCTGGTTCTCATTTGATGGGCAGCGTGTCGGCTTGTCGGATAACTGTAGAACAATTCAATTGCTCAAAGCAGCAATGCTGATAGGGAGAGTTTACGTACTTCATTGCACAAAGCGGTTTGGGCTTTTTTCCCTCTGCGTGTGTTTCTGTGCAGACATGTGCATGAAACACAGGTGTCTCTCTGTGCCACAGGTGGGACTGATGACAGCTCTTTATTTCATTTCAACCAGAATTTAAACAAAGATTGTGCCTGCAAAAGAATTTGAGCAGCTGTCCTTGTTTCCCAGAGCAAGCATCCAGGCGCTGGGGAGCAGTTGGCAGGATCAGAACCTGAGCCTGCTCTGGGTGGTAAATCCTCAGGAGAGGAAAGAGAAACCCCACTTTTTTCAATACAGGTCTAGTTCCCTTAATATTTCGAGCAGCAGAGGGGGGTGAGATGGGGCGGTGTGGTGGCAGGAGAGGGACAGGAGAGGGACAGAGGAATGAAGAGAACAGGGGTGGAGCTGGGCAGGGAGTGGAGGAAGGAAACCCCTGCTGAAGAGCCAGCAAACCATGAAGTATTCCTATGTGCTAAATTTCATCACACCAGCCTGTTTCCACAGCAAAGGCTCCAAAGTTACCCAAAGAAGAAGGAAAAGAGCAACTGGTAGCAGTGATGGCAAACACGATGGAGTTTTTGGCAGCGTGAGGAAGTAGATAACCACTGTAGGAAGTTCTGCAACCTACCCTGATGTAAACAAATCTCTGAACCATTTACGGCAGCTATTGCATAGTTTTTCTGTCTGTCTGACTATCTATCTATCGATCAATCTTGCAGAAGACTAAGTTGCAAGATCTTGAGAACTATACCTCGGTTCCTGGTAATAATACTTAACCTTAAGACTTAACCCTAAGAACTGAACATAAGACTTAACTCTAAGACATCACCCTAAGACATAACATAATGACTTAACCCTAAGACTTAACCCTAAGAAATAACCCTAAGACTTAACTTTAGGGCTTAACCCTAACACTCAACCTTAAGACTCAATATTAAGACTCAACCTTAAGACTTAACCATAAGACCTAACCCTAAGACCTAAGCTAATGACCTAACCAGAAGACTGAACCCTAACACTTAACACTAAGACTTAATCCTAAGAATTAACGCTAAGACTTAACCATTAGACCTATCCCTAAGACTTAACACTAGGTCTAAACCCTAAGACCTGACCGTAAGGCTTAGCCCTAAGTCTTAACCCTACGACTTAACCCTAAGACTTACTCATAAGACTTAAGCCTAAGACTTAACTCTAAGACGTAACCTTAAGACTTAACCTTAAGACATAACCCTAGGACTTAACCCTAACACTTAACCTTAAGACTTAATCATAAGACCTAACCTTAATAATTAACCTTAATACTTAACTCTAAGACTTAATCCAAAGACATAACCTTAATACTTAACCTTAAGACTTAACCCTAAGACTGAACCCTAAGACTCAGCCTTAAGGCTTAACCCTAAGACTTAACTTTGAGACTTAACATTAAGACGTTACCATATGACTTAACCCCAAGAATTAACCCTAAGACGTATCCCTAAGTCTTAACCATACGACTTAAAACTAAGACTTAACCATAAGTCTTTACCCTAAGACTTAGCCATAAGACTTAACCTTAAGACTTAACCCTAATACGTAACCCTAAGACCTAACTCAAGACTTAACCCTAAGTCTTAACCTTAAGACTTAACCATAAGACTTAACCCTAAGACTCAACCTTAAGACTTAACCTAAAGACCTAACCCTAAGACTTAACCTTAACACTAAGAATCAACCTTAAGACTTAACCTAAAGACTTAACACTAAGACTTATCCCTAAGAATTAACCCTAAGACACAACCTTAAGCCTTCATCTTAAAACTGAATTCTAAGACTTAACCCTCAGACTTAACTCTAAGACTCAACCTTAAAATTTAACCTTAAGACTTAACTCTAAGACTTAATCCAAAGACTTATCCCTAAGACTTAACCCTAAGACTCTACCTTTAGACTTAACCCTAAGACTTAATCTTAAGACTTAACCATAAGACTTAACTCTAAGTCTGAACCTTAAGACTTAACCTTAGAACTTCACCTAAAGGCTTAACCCTAAGAATCAAGCTTAAGACTTATCCCTAAGACTTAACCTTGAGACTTAACCATAAATCTTAACCTAAAGACCTAACCCTAAGACGTAACCCTAAAACTTAACCCTAAGACTTTAACCTTAAGACTCAACCTTAAGACTTAACCCTAGAGTCTTAAGGTTTAGTCCTACCGTCAAGTCTTAGGCTTAAGTCTTAAATATTAAGTTTATACGGTAACCCCAACGCTAACCCTACACCCTAACCTAACGCTAACCCTAACCCTAAACCTAACCCTAACTCTAACCCTAACCTGAACCCTAACGAACCCTAACCCTAACCTTTCCCCCACCAAGTCTTAGGGATAAGTCTAAGTGTAAAGTATTATGGTTAAGTCTTAAGGTTGACTCTTATGGTTAAGTCTTAGGATTCAGTCTTAAGGATAACTCTTAGGGTTCAGTCTTAAGGTTAACTCCTAAGGTTAAGTATTATGCTTAAGTCTTAGGATTAAGTCTTACGGTTAAGTCCTACTGTTAAATCTTAGGGTTCATTCTTAGGGTTAGGTCTTAGGGTTAAGTCTTAAGGTTATGTCTTAGTGTTGAGTCTTAGGGTTAGGTCTTTAAGTTAATTCTTAAGGTTATACCTTAAGGTTAAGTCTTAAGGTTGAATCTTAGGGTTAAGTCTTAGGATTAGGTCTTCCGGTTAAGACTTAGGGTTAAGTCTCAAGATTAAGTTATAAGGTTGAGTCTTACGGTTAAGTCTTAAGGTTAGGTTTTAGTGTTAACTCTTACGGTTAAGTTTTAGGGTTAAGTCTTAAGGATAAGTCTTAGGTTTAGGTCTTATGGCTAAGTCTCCATGTTAAGTCTTTGGGTTAAGTCTTAGGGATAATCTTATAGTTAAGTCTTAGGGTTAAGAATTAGTGTTAAGTCTTAAGGTTAAGTCTTCGTGCTAAGTCTTAGGGTTAAGTGTTAAGTTTAAGTCTTAAGACTTAACGCTAAGACTCAACCTTAAGAATTAACTTTAAGACTTAACCCTAAGACTTTACCCTAGGACTTAACCTTAATACTTAACCCTAAGACTCAACCTTAAGACTTAGCCTAAAGACTTAATCCTAAAACTTAACTCTTAGACTTAACCCTAAAACTCAACCTTAAAACTTAACCTTAAGACTTAACCCTAAGTCTTAGTGTTTAGTCCTGCCGTCAAGACTTACGGTTAAGTCTTAAATATTAAGCTTATTGGGTTACCCTAACCCTAACGCTAACCCTAACTTAAACCTAACCCTGTCCCTCACCCTAACCCTAGCCCTAATACGCACGCGCAATAGTGTTAGTGGCAAACTAAGGGCAGCGCCTGCGCAGAATGGCCTGACGCCTTGGGGCGGGGTTTCCGGCTACGTGCGCGTACGGGCTGCGCGTACGGCCCGGGGGTGGTTCTTTGCCGGCCGGCGCGGCGGTGGCGGTGCGGGGCTTCCCCGGGAGCCCGGAAGACTTTCGCGCCGGGATGTGCGGCGCCGCGCTGGGTGAGCGGTCGGGCTGAGGGCGGCCGGGGGACGGTGGGCGAGCCCGGGCGCGGCCGTCGGGCCGCGGCCGGCTGGGGGGGACGTGGCGGGCCGTCGGGCGGCCCGGCCCGGGCCCGGCGGGGCTGCCGGCGGTTCTGGTCTCCCCGGCAGTGACGGTGGTCAGCGGGCTGCTCACGGTGCTGCCTTTTTTTTTTCTCGGAGCTGCGGTACTGCCTCAGCGAGGAGGCGAGGCGGGGCGGCCCCGGTGCTCCCTTGTGGCGGCGGGGCCCGGGAGAGGGGTCGGCCCGCGGCGCCCTGCCGCCCCCCCGCCGCCTCCGGGTGCTCGGGCAGCCGCCGCAGCCGCCGCAGCTCTGCGCGGGGCTTTGTCTTTCCCCCAGCCGCCGGCCGGGGCCGTGGCAGCGGGCTGGGGCCGCAGGGGCTGCATCGGGGCCCGCGGTAACGCTGTCGCAGGGGGGCGGCTCAGGAGCCTCTGCAGCCCCTGCGAGCGGGCAAGGGGAGGAAAAGCAAGCCGGCGGCGGGATCCCCACCCCTCGCCCGCGACTGCTGATTTCTCTAAAAAGTACTGCAAAGGGCAAGCGTTTAACTGCCGGGGAGGGTTGGGAGGCAGCAGCTCAGGTGTCTCGCTGATCCTGTGTCGTGACAGTCAGCTCCCGTGCGGGAGCAGCCGAGGAGAAGAGGCCTTTGGATTTGCTTCCCAGTGAAACGGGGCTCTTTCTCATTCCGGATGAATACAAAGAAAAAACAATGTACGCTGACAAATCAAGGGGAGCTAAAGTGAAGGTCAGCCTAGATGTTACTTTCCACATATGCCTTGTGCTTGTGAGTCGCACTGCTGACTGGAGGGATAACTTTTGTACTTGCCGAGGGCCCACGAGGCTCCGTGTGCCCGCTGCTTCCGAGTGCTGCGCTGCTGCTTGGGCAATAATTGGACTGTAATGCCAATGCCACTTGTTAGCCTTTCTCCAGAAGTTATAAAAGCAGAATGAGCATTAAGAATCTGATTACCTTTTAACTAAATTCAAAACAAAGTTGCGGGATGAAGTGACTGGAAGCCCTGCAAGTCTGACTGGGTATTGCTGCTGTGCATGTTATCCGCCTGTCTACCAGTCGCTCCTGCCTCTTGTTCTGTTGTGGTAATTCCTTTGGGTAATGCGTTGGGCTCTAGATGTAGTGCATCTTGACTTCCTCCTGACCCCCCCGGAGATGTTATCGGTCTTTGCCTTCCTCATGTTTCACAGGGCGTGGGAAGGCCAGAGAGACTGGAAGCCTCGGCTGTTGTGTGCGGAGAAGCTGTCAGCCTTCTAAGAGAGCATGTAGCCAGCAAGCGCATCGTGGTGCTTCGGTACCGAGCTGATACCACAGGCCTCCATCTTTTTGTGAAAAGGGATCACAAGGAAATGTGCTGATGTTGAAGGGGGAAAAGTGGTGGGGGAAGAGGTAGGAGGCAGCTTTTAGCCACTTCTAGGCTTAACTCCTGTGTTCCTGAGAATGGTTCTGGGCTTTGAGGGGTTTGCTTTTGGCTTTTTGCCTTAAGTGCCTTTTCTTGGAAGCGTTACTTGGGTAACGCTTTCTTGGAAGTTGGAAACAGTCCTTTTGGACACCAAACCAAACCCCATACCTGGGAGGGCCATTTAGTGTGCTGCACCTTGCGTTTTATTCCCTGTCAATCACTTGGCCCTAGCTGTACACGCTCTCCCAGTTTGGCACGTTCTTATCCTGTTGGCTGAAAGATTCTGTCTTTTCATTTCCTCAGCTTGTCAGAGGCCATAACACTTGTGTGTTCATAGACCACTTTCCTTGCTCGCTGCTTTCAGATTTGAGCGTCGATGCCATGGATGTAACAGGAGAGCAGCAGCAGGACGTAGAGCACAAGCCGTTTAAACAACATTTGGATAAAGCTGCCAATCGTGTGACTCCAGAAACAGAGAGACATGGTAAGATGCTATTCTGCCATTCTTGGATGGATGCTCTCATATCCTTTCCATCACTGTGTGCCTGCTATGAGATTTGTGGGAACAAGGGACGGCTGAATTCACAGCGTTTTAAACACCACAAACTCCTGAAGAGTTTATAGGACACAAATCTATTACACTGGCAGATCAGACAAGCTCCTCTGTGTGTGTGTGTATATATACATATTATACTTGGTACTTTTGCGAGGCAAGTCCCTCTGAAATTGGGACAAGGACTCATTGATGCATTTCAGGAGCAAAGCTGCTGCGTGAACAGGCTTTTCCTACTAGAAATCAAGCAGCTGCTCTGGCAGAACTTGATTTTGGTTGCATCTTTAAATCCTAGGAGGCTGACAAATCGGACGAGCTGGTTAAAGAGCCTCTTTCCAGGGAAGGCTCCACTGACTTGACCCTTAAGCCTAAATTTGCGTCTTACTATGTTTGCTTTGTGTGTGTTAATGCATACGCGATTCATAGATTTCAGTTGGTTGATCAGTTACAAGTTGGAGTAAGTGGTCCTTGGCTACATAAACCTCTCCTCTGCATTTTTTTACATGTTATGACTTACTGTTGTACTTCAGTACAAACCGGGAATGATTCTGGTAGTGTTGCAATCTAACAGTAATGCTGTCCTGACTTTGCAGTCTGCGTGTCTTCAGAACCTTTGGTCACTATAGAGTATGAGCAAATGCCTCTTGCTTGCTTGAAGCTGGTACGTGGGACAACACTGCCAGTCCTGATGTGAGAGGAGACTTCTGGGAACAGGGTGTGTGTTGGGATGTGAAGTCAGTACCATCAGATCTGGATTTTCCAACACCTGTGTCAACAACAAGATGTCTGAGAGGTCCCAGACCACTGAATTTGCCAGAGGGGCTAGCAGGTCCATTGAGCCTTGCGTCTTAATTCTGATTTCCTGAGCTGTGGCTTGTTTGGAGTATCAAGATTAAGAGCTGGAAACACTTCAGATCTTTTTCATCAAGGTGAGCTAAGTGTTGTCTTCTAGCTCCTATGGTACTGGCTTGAGTAGTGTTCCCAGTTGTCAGTGCTGCATGTTGTACCTGCGTGAGCACCCGATCTTCCATGTCTGCCCACCAGTGCTGAAATACCTCTTCCTAGGCATCCATCCTAACGCAGCCTCTCCCTCCACTCTCACCCACATATACATTTTTGGTCAGGCATCCCAGGGTAGAGAAACTGTCTTCTGTTAACTAGAGTTGTAACTCCTTTGCTGAAGTGCCCTCGTGTGTTCCATCCTTTGATGCTCCACTACTCTACCAAGGAAAGTGCAGGCTTCTTTCAGACCTTGTTCCCTGCTTCTCCCAAGGTGTGTGCCATGTTGTCACATGAAGGGGGGGGGGTGGGGGAGCAGTACACAGTCCTCTCAACCCAAGGTGTTTGATCTGTCTGTTAGCGCCCCAGGAAAGCAGAGACCCTTGTTCCCAACCAATCTGTCAGCATCCAAATACAGGGACCCTTCACTGAAAAGTCCCACTGGATCGAAGGGCAATTTGACTGTAGCAGCATTAGGGGGACCCCTCAGCGGGTCTTCCCACTTTGTTTGAATGTGTTACCCGCTGCCGGCAACTGCCAGCACCCACAAAGGACTCACACCAACAGTTCACGGAATAACACTCTTTATTAATAGGAAATTGTGACAAATCAAGGTTCGTGATTGCCAATGATAGGGCCTGTCTGCAAAAACAAGCTTTGAATTATATACAACTAAACTACATACAAGTAAATTATAGCTAATAACAGCTAGCATGAGTTAGTTATTTAGTATGCATAAAACAAAGTTCTTACCTGATAGGTGTCCCTATGGGGGAGAAGACCGGTTCAGCCCATCGACGGATCCCAGTTCTGATGGAGTCTTCCCTAATTTCTCCCTTCATCTGTCCACTTTTATACTTCATAGTACATTGCATATTCATTCATCATACACAGGATTAGTTACAAGTTTCTGGCTTCTAATACAAATTAGTACGTATCCCCAGATAGCACTGCTGAAGTTCTCTGCTAACTACACATGCTCCTCAGGCGGGGTTTTGCTCTCCTTTGGGGGGGCTGTTTGAGTTGGAGATTGTGATCTCCCACTAAGAATAAGGTAATTGTCTTTGTCTTATTTTCAACTAATTTTCTGTTGATGTCAGTGGATTGCAACACCTTATCATCCCGTTTCCTATCTTGAAGGTTTCTTGCTGCATAACTCTCAATAACAGCATTGTTTTCATACCTGTTCTTTGTTTCTCATCCTCCCCAAGGCTGACTACCTTGGTGAGAAGTCCCTGCATAACAACTGTAGAGAGTGAGTCAGCTTGACCTAGCTTTGTGAACACTGAATCAGAGTTGGGTAATCGGGGAGTTCAGACAATCCCCCCCCACCACCTTTGGACTTACTTCAGTCCAGGACCAGTCCATTCCCATCACATTTAGGCGGAGCTTGAGTGACTTTAGTCATGCATATTGTTGTTACTAACTGATGTTGTGTGCCCAGTGAGGTGTAGTAGTACCTTGGAGGCAGGCAGCTTTGAGATGGAGGTGTGTGTTAGTATTACAGTGGGATTATTTCAGCTGAGGAAAGTAATTTCACCATAACGGTTGGCTCAGCCACAGACATCTGGATTCTTCGTGTGACAACTGGTGTGCAGCTTATCAGCTGTGTGGTGCTGTCTGGTTCCCTTTCCTGCAGGGAGCGCGACAGGCTGGCTGTGGTGTCTCCACTCCGCACCGTCCTCTGTCACCGCTATCTATGTGCGCTGAGCTGCTGCTTAGGGAACTGTGGTGATACAGATTCTGTGCATGCCAACCATCCTGAAGGCCATAGCTGTATTTTACCCTAAAAAAGCTTTCCGCAACGCTACGCTTCTTTTAGGATGCAATTTTCTCAAATTCCCGCCCCCCCCCCCCCCCCCCCCCCCCAGGTGATTTTCCCACACACCTGCAGGCAGCAGGACTAATGTCATCTCCTTTTGCCCGCTTGGGCTTGGGCTAAAATCCCTTCCCTGACTATTCTTTAGCTTTTACAGCCTTTGAGCCTTCCCTTGGGCCTGGTTGATAGTCCTTTGCCATTTCAGCCTGTTCACAGCCAGCGTGAGTCTAGGTACAGACTATCTCAAGGAATTTCAGTTACACCATAAACCTGCTTTTCTGTAAATTATTTTTAGCATTTTAATTGCTTTCAAAGGGAACTACGGGAAATCCTGTCTGCATGGTGGCCTAGCATAAGCAATGATGGAAAGGTGCATCAGATGTGACCTCCGTGTCAGCTCAGTGTGCCTCAGACAGACTGCATTTGGCACTCTGTGGCGTGCTGCGCAGCTCCAGAAATTAATGCTAGGGAAAAAATGGGCAAAAATAATAGTCATGTAGAAACATGAGTTAGGAATAAATGCTATAAATTGGGTATTTCTGTTGATTGAGGCAGTTGATCTTGCTTTGGATCTTTGGGGTGTGAACTTGATGCTGAACAGCTCGTTTTTCATTTGACATGCCTTGAGTTATTTTCCAAGAGATAGAAGAGAAGCTTATGAAATAGAATAGGTTATTGAGTCTTCCTAAAACGCTCACAACGATTATGTAAAAAGCCAAAGTGAAGGATGATGGAATAAAATTCTGTGCTTTATAAGTAAATACAGTACACTTAAACCTGATCTCCGTGCAGAGTCCTAGTTATTTCTGTTTTTAAAATCCAAAAGAAGTTTAGGAAGTCTTAGAGGTTAGTATTGTGGGAAGTAAATGGCTCTTCCACAAAAAATTCCATGTAAGCAAGGCTTTTTAGAACCAATTTCAAAAAGAATTGTTCAACTACAGCCAGTTAGCAGTTTAATGTTGAAATGTATGCTTGCTCTCCTATAAAGCAGTATTTCATTTGCATTTCAGTGCTTTGAGTCATGACAAATTTGGGAAGAGCCTGAGGGAAACCTTTCATCCTGCGATACAGAAGGTAGGAGGTGACTTCTTTTTTTTGTTTGGTTGTGGCTTTTTATTATTTTCTGGAAAAATAAGTCATTACGTATAAATGCTAGTGGTTTGTTTCTTTCAGTAGCAGGATAATAATGAGGAGTAGGGTTACAGTTACAAAAGAAGCTGTCTTTATCAGTTGAACTGGCTACTTTGAAATTAAACCACTATAAGAGTACGTTACAGGGGGTTTTGTGCTGTCTTCAGTACCGGTGTGCTAAAGATATTTTTTATAGGATTTATTGGCTCTTGAAGAGCAAGAGGTAAATGTAAACTTTTCACTCCTAGCACTCACTTGGTGATGTATAACGACTTAGATAGCAATTGCTTATTGCAGTAAAAAAATGTGGCATTTCTGTGCAACACATGAGATCAAAAATCATTTTAGGCACCGGCATAATATATCATATTAATAGATGACCAACTTAGTAATATCATAAAATTCATAACCTATGATCAAAAGTAAATTATTAGGTATATGCTACTTGAGGATGTAATGGAGCTGGTATGAAGTGTATACTCCTGTGTGTAGGACATACACAAAAGATGTATATAAAAGTCCTTAGAGGAAACATTATTTTAGGTCTTTTGTTTGATTGTCTGTTTGTCCTGTAATATTTGGTTTTATTTCTCAGGGACCTGTGAATTTTAAATTTGGAGTCCTTTACGCTAAGGATGGGCAGCTTACAGATGATGAAATGTTTGGCGATGGTGAGTTTTTCACCTTTTCCTTGGCTGAAGGTTGCATAAAATATTGAGCTTCCTTGTGAGTACAAACATTCGCAGTTGTGACCCTCTTAGAATTCATCTTGGGAGCCTTGAAGATTTGTATATAAATCAAATTGTTATACTGAATGAACTGTTTCTTTTTCTCTAGTGGGCGTTCCCACAATTAAGTGGTGTGGAGCTGAAGGGGATTACAATGTAATGGTGATGGAGCCGTTTGGACCAAGTATTGAAGATCTCTTCAGTTTTTGTTCAAGGAAATTTAGTCTCGAGACAGTCCTATTACTCGCTGACCAAATGGTAGGAAACTGCTTTGTTGATACAATGGTGCAGTATGTTGGAATATTAAGATTCCTCAAGAGACCAGAACCAAATACGTTGTTTCTGTAATTTAGAGGTGAATAGGCCTGTATCATTAAAGGAAAGACTCAAAATTGGTTTTCTCTTAAATACAAAGTGCCCCATCTAAAGTGATTACAAAGTCTTCATTGATTTTTAAAAAGCAGACTTGCGCTGTTTGCAAACAGTCTGTTGCACTGCTCAAAGACAAAAGAAGTTCGCCCGAGAAAGTTTTTGGAAACAAATGTAAAATAGACACGGGGAAAGAGCTGGAGAGGTTTATGTGTTGTCTATTGAATTATGTTCTCTTTAATGCCCTTACATTTTACAATAAAAAGTTTCATTACCTCTTTTAGTGTTAAAGACAATGTTGCTAGTGTTTTTATATGGAAAAAAGTGTATGCCTAGTCTGTCGAGTGATACTTTTTTTCTTTCCACTTTATCTAGACTAGTTGAATTGAATACATTCACTCTAAGAACTTCATCCACCGAGTTGTGAAGCCAGACAACTTCATAATGGGCCTTGGGAAGAAAGGCAATCTTGTCTACATAATAGACTCTGGATTAGCAAAGAAGTATCGAGACGCTCGAACTCACCAACATATTCCATATCGTGAAAATAAAAACTTAACAGGAACTGCCTGTTATGAATCCATCAACACACATCTTGGAATCGGTGAGCTGGAGAAAGCAGTAAATAGAAACTTTAGTAGTGTCGATGCACATAATTTTAGCACAAGTAGATGTTGCTTTAATGAGGCATAGAAGACGGTCCTTACTTATGGCACTTAACAGTGCAGTGTGCTTGGCCTCTTATCTCTTGATGGGGTGGGATTTGGTCAGATTGTAATTCTCGGGAATTAACACATTTTTTTTAATACTTGCAAGGGTGATAGGTTTTTTCTTGTACTGGATGAGTTTATCATGGGCATAGTAACTCTCAACTATCTCTTGTTTTTCAGAGGGTTTTTATGAGTCTTGTTGCACAGTCTTTTGTTTTTCTAGTACTCTTAATGAGTCCACTTTTTTATACTGTTGTAGAGCAATCTTGCAGAGATGACTTGGAGTCCTTGGGATATGTACTGATGTATTTTAACCTGGGCTCCCTCCCCTGGCAGGGACTGAAAGCAGCAACAAAGAGGCAGAAATAGGAACGTGTCAGTGAAAAGAAAATGTCTACACCCGTTGAGGTTTTGTGTAAAGGATATTCCTGTAAGTTACTTTCCCGTGGCACTAGGCTTACATGTTCGTGTTTTAGTGGGATTTCTTTTTGCTTTACACTGAATTCTACTAGTCTTTTTACTTGTGTTTCTCTCTCTTTTTTTTCTTTTTTTTTTTTTTTTTGTAAATTCCCCCAACCCTGCATGATTAGGCGTGTCTGTGATAAAGATACTGTGCTTTCAAGACCAGGATCTTTCTGTTCATAGACCATTTCTAATTATCCTTTGTCCTAACTATTAGTAAACAATCATTGAGGTGCCCTCAGTTCATAGGGTAGCTTAGTACATCTGATTTGCACTGTGTTGTGTGTGCATGTGTTGGTGTTGGCTGGATAACTCTTGACAGCAAATAGCATTTTGAGAAACTACCCATTTCTTCATATGGGTGGGTACTGTTTCTTGAATTAATTGGATTGCAGTCAGATGCACCTATTGCAGTTGTTTCACTTGAGAATTGTCATTCCAGGTTCATGTAGTTTGGCCTCCTGATGGTCAGCATCTGTGAGAGGTGTAAGAAACCCTCCTATATCCTAGCATCGTGCTTCAAACCTTTTCTGTTTCTCAGTTTGGTATTTACGCCACAGTAATAATGAGGTGGTTTTAAGCCCTGCAAAATGGTACTTAAATCGATTTTAAAACTTGTTAATGTTAGCTGCCATCAGGGAATATTGCTGATCTTTGTAAAAAGGGTGCTGTCTCTGTTCCGTCCACACTCTTGGCTTCAGCAGCTAGGTATGACAATGAGAGCTATGGTTTCTGTCATGGTTGTGTGAAAACTTACTGTCTTTGATCTGTTTCAGCTGTCCTTTCATAGGTATTCCTTTACATTCATTAACTGTGCTTTTTCTCTGGGGTTAACAGGCAGTAAAGACATAATCAACTTTTCTTGTGCTCTTTGTTAGAATTTCTTTCTTAACGTAAATTACTAATATATCATTTCAGCCAGAAAGACTTGAGCTCGTTAGAGAAAATTTGCTTTTAATTTTCCCGGTTCTTGCTTACTCCGTAGCAGGCGAGATGGCTCATATTGTTGCAAGTTTTCATAGCTTGTGCTCTTACTATCTTCATAATGTTAAAGTAATTCTTCCATAATCAAAACGCATCCTTAGATGTTAACCGGGTTACCAATTAAAGTTACGGTTTTCCCATTATCTTTATACCTTGTTCTTAGTCAGGAAAACCTCAAGTATCCGGGTCACGTGGCAAGGTTATCAAGGAGAATTTTGATTGGCTAAGTGTAAGACTATAGAAAATCATTCATACCGCTTCTTACCAGAACAGTAAAGAACAGCAGCTGTTTGTCCATACCCGTTCCAAGTGTGTTAGTTTCCTTGGTAAGTCTTAAGTAAATACGCTGCTGCTGTTCCTGTTTCAGGAAGCGTTTAGACCATACTCCTGGTAGAAAGCAAAGTTTGCTATGCAGATCTACTGATGTCTTATGTTAAGGACTACGTTTTTTATTTATAATTTGATAAATCAGTTTTGTTTTACTTGGATGCCTTCGTTTGCTAAGGCAATGCTGCATTTGCAATCCCCAGCTTTCGTCATCTAGAGGAAGGGCTACTGCCTGTTGAACTCTGGGCAATGGAGATTTGCAGAAGTTACTCGGAGAAATAATGAAAGCTGTGTACTTCTAGGTAGAGTTCTTAAAGATGACTCCGCATTTTTATCTTTTTTTTTAAAAAAAAAAAATTAGTTCCGATTAGTTCGGTCTGAAACTGAGAACTAAGTCTGGGAATGTAGCTAATAGGAATGAAAATTCTCTTATGGAAAATACGTCCCTCCCAGAGAAATTTAGTACTCGGGAAAATGGTAATTGGTAAGGATAGCAAAGTGTCATGTATATTCCCCACCTCCAAGGTATTGTCCAGGCAGTACCTAAATTATTCTCATTAGAAAGACTAGCGCTTTGTAACACTAATGAGGGTTTATTGGAGTATCAGCTAGCATGTCTACAAAATGGTTCATGAAACTTCAGTGTTGATAAGGAAATTACGTAAATTCGATGTGTCACGTTATTTGGTAGTTCTCCTGATTATATGGAAGCGAATGCAACAGCTACAAACCTGCAAGTTGTGAGATGTTTGACAGTGATAAATGTTAGAGTTGAGCAGTCAGGTAAAGCCTATTCGAATAAAACGTGTGTTACTGCAGTACTCCAAAAACTGATCAGGATGATGAAGTGGAGCCCATTGTCTCGTATACGGGAACTGTATCTGTGGTAAGCGATGACTGAGGAGGCTTTAGGTGTAATGGTGGAGGGGTTGGTGTGATGTCATAACAAAAGGAGTAACTTCATCCTTGAATCTATGTATGGTATAGTAATGAACAGAAATTGAGACATGATTTCATGTCATTAATGAGACAGATGCTGGAATATTATGCTTAGTTCAGTTCTCAGAATCCTAAGTTCTTGGAAAACGGTATGTAACACAGAGAAGAGGCATAAAAGTTGAGCTTGGGAAAACAGGTTGTACAATGCAAGAGTTTCAAATCAGCGTCTTTCAAGTTTGTCTGAAAGGTAAGAGATCGTCTTAAGTTAGTTGGTGTAGTATTTTATAAATTGATTTTAACAGGAACTGACATTTATGCAAAAGACATATGTGAAGAACCTATTGCTTACTACTAAAACCATTCACATTTTAAAAAAAGTGAAACTGAGATCTAAGTGAAGGCAGTTAGCCACTGAAACAACTTCTTTTAGAACATCTGTCCCCTTTGCTTTTGCATCAAAACTGGATTTATTTCTAGGTGGTGTATTCAGGTCTAAATTAAGCCTAAGTTGCAGGTCTCTGAACTACAGCGCAGAGAACCCCTCCATAGACAGCATTCTCAAACGAGAAATAAATGCACGTATGATTTTGTTACATATACAAACACATAACGTTAGGCATTATATGTTGGTGATGTGGTAATGTGATGGCTATTTAACAATGATCCTTTCTCATCAGGAGAAACAGGATTTCTCTTGTTTGGAGATAGACACAGCTTTGAGGTCAACCCATGTCTTCAGACAGCTTACATTTTTCTGGACTCTTCAACTTCAGCAATGGCAATGAATCTAAAAAGTAAGCATCATATCTTTCCCTTTTCACATAGGCAAATACGATTTCTAAAAAACACAGAAACAACCAAAGGAAAGCAAAGCCAGATACCGTTAATGATATTCACAGAGGAGGAATGTCTCACTTAGTCCTCAGAGCAGACTTTAGGGGACAGAAACAGCAAACAATTGTTACCAGTATTTATCCTAGCTAGTGCTAGCCAAGTGGGAACACCTCATTCTGTAAGAGTACTTGGTGATACCAAGGGTCTGCTAAATGGCATTTTTGGTTCCTCCTTTCATCCAATTCAGCCACCATAATTCAGAAAAAACTGCTCAGCTGTTTCTCTTTCTCAGCATTTATTATTGATTCCATTCCTATAATAAACTTTGCCGTCTGAGAGAATGGCTGCAGTATCCATTTTTACTCGCTAGATGGCAGCAGCGCTCCAGCCAAACTAAGGGCAGCGCCTGCGCAGAATGGCCTGACGCCTTGGGGCGGGGTTTCCGGCTACGTGCGCGTACGGGCTGCGCGTACGGCCCGGGGGTGGTTCTTTGCCGGCCGGCGCGGCGGTGGCGGTGCGGGGCTTCCCCGGGAGCCCGGAAGACTTTCGCGCCGGGATGTGCGGCGCCGCGCTGGGTGAGCGGTCGGGCTGAGGGCGGCCGGGGGACGGTGGGCGAGCCCGGGCGCGGCCGTCGGGCCGCGGCCGGCTGGGGGGGACGTGGCGGGCCGTCGGGCGGCCCGGCCCGGGCCCGGCGGGGCTGCCGGCGGTTCTGGTCTCCCCGGCAGTGACGGTGGTCAGCGGGCTGCTCACGGTGCTGCCTTTTTTTTTTCTCGGAGCTGCGGTACTGCCTCAGCGAGGAGGCGAGGCGGGGCGGCCCCGGTGCTCCCTTGTGGCGGCGGGGCCCGGGAGAGGGGTCGGCCCGCGGCGCCCTGCCGCCCCCCCGCCGCCTCCGGGTGCTCGGGCAGCCGCCGCAGCCGCCGCAGCTCTGCGCGGGGCTTTGTCTTTCCCCCAGCCGCCGGCCGGGGCCGTGGCAGCGGGCTGGGGCCGCAGGGGCTGCATCGGGGCCCGCGGTAACGCTGTCGCAGGGGGGCGGCTCAGGAGCCTCTGCAGCCCCTGCGAGCGGGCAAGGGGAGGAAAAGCAAGCCGGCGGCGGGATCCCCACCCCTCGCCCGCGACTGCTGATTTCTCTAAAAAGTACTGCAAAGGGCAAGCGTTTAACTGCCGGGGAGGGTTGGGAGGCAGCAGCTCAGGTGTCTCGCTGATCCTGTGTCGTGACAGTCAGCTCCCGTGCGGGAGCAGCCGAGGAGAAGAGGCCTTTGGATTTGCTTCCCAGTGAAACGGGGCTCTTTCTCATTCCGGATGAATACAAAGAAAAAACAATGTACGCTGACAAATCAAGGGGAGCTAAAGTGAAGGTCAGCCTAGATGTTACTTTCCACATATGCCTTGTGCTTGTGAGTCGCACTGCTGACTGGAGGGATAACTTTTGTACTTGCCGAGGGCCCACGAGGCTCCGTGTGCCCGCTGCTTCCGAGTGCTGCGCTGCTGCTTGGGCAATAATTGGACTGTAATGCCAATGCCACTTGTTAGCCTTTCTCCAGAAGTTATAAAAGCAGAATGAGCATTAAGAATCTGATTACCTTTTAACTAAATTCAAAACAAAGTTGCGGGATGAAGTGACTGGAAGCCCTGCAAGTCTGACTGGGTATTGCTGCTGTGCATGTTATCCGCCTGTCTACCAGTCGCTCCTGCCTCTTGTTCTGTTGTGGTAATTCCTTTGGGTAATGCGTTGGGCTCTAGATGTAGTGCATCTTGACTTCCTCCTGACCCCCCCGGAGATGTTATCGGTCTTTGCCTTCCTCATGTTTCACAGGGCGTGGGAAGGCCAGAGAGACTGGAAGCCTCGGCTGTTGTGTGCGGAGAAGCTGTCAGCCTTCTAAGAGAGCATGTAGCCAGCAAGCGCATCGTGGTGCTTCGGTACCGAGCTGATACCACAGGCCTCCATCTTTTTGTGAAAAGGGATCACAAGGAAATGTGCTGATGTTGAAGGGGGAAAAGTGGTGGGGGAAGAGGTAGGAGGCAGCTTTTAGCCACTTCTAGGCTTAACTCCTGTGTTCCTGAGAATGGTTCTGGGCTTTGAGGGGTTTGCTTTTGGCTTTTTGCCTTAAGTGCGTCCTCCGTCACCACTATCCATGTGCGCTGAGCTGCTGCTTAGGGAACTGTGGTGATACAGATTCTGTGCATGCCAACCATCCTGAAGGCCATAGCTGTATTTTACCCTAAAAATGCTTTCCGTAATGCTATGCTTCTTTTAGGGTGCAATTTTCTCGAATTCCCCCCCACCTCGAGGTGATTTTCCCACACACCTGCAGGCAGCAGGACTAATGTCATCTCCTTTTGCCCGCTTGGGCTTGGGCTAAAATCCCTTCCCTGACTATTCTTTAGCTTTTACAGCCTTTGAGCCTTCCCTTGGGCCTGGTTGATAGTCCTTTGCCATTTCAGCCTGTTCACAGCCAGCGTGAGTCTAGGTACAGACTATCTCAAGGAATTTCAGTTACACCATAAACCTGCTTTTCTGTAAATTATTTTTAGCATTTTAATTGCTTTCAAAGGGAACTACGGGAAATCCTGTCTGCATGGTGGCCTAGCATAAGCAATGATGGAAAGGTGCATCAGATGTGACCTCCGTGTCAGCTCAGTGTGCCTCAGACAGACTGCATTTGGCACTCTGTGGCGTGCTGCGCAGCTCCAGAAATTAATGCTAGGGAAAAAATGGGCAAAAATAATAGTCATGTAGAAACATGAGTTAGGAAGAAATGCTATACATTGCCAGACTGTCACAGAACAGGGTGATTCCTGTAAGCCATTTGGTGGTTCTTTAGTCTTCAGTTTCTACCTTGGTTTTGCTCATCCTCTCCTTTTACTGTGGTTTTACTCTTGATGACAATATCATTAATATCTACCTTACTATATTTAAGTGCCCTTAGCACAGAGGAACCCAAACAAAGCTAATTTCTGTTTGTTTTAAAATTTATTTTCTGGGAAGTTTTGCACCTCCTTACTTGCCACCGTATTGTACACAAATTAACATTGTCTCAGTTTTCTTAACCACATGTCTTTACAATAGTATTATGTCTGAATGAATTACAACTGCTTGTATAGACCTGGAAGGGGTAAGAAAGAATGAGGGAGAAGGTAGTACATTACCTTCTCATTTAAGCTGAAAGGAGTCTTTGTTCGCAAAATGGTTTCATCTATGTTCAGGTCCAAAGAATCAGTTATTTGCTTAAAAATGGACCTAGAGGAAATAATTTAAACTATACTTAGGTGACACCAAACTCATAACTGGTGGCTGCAATGCAGGAAAGGAACATTGGAGTTCTCTGATGATTATCTTTATATGTCAGCTCAAAATACAAAAATAGCCAAAAAAAGCCAATAGAGAGCTGGACATTTCAAGAGGACCACTGAGGAGAAAAAAAAATAAGAAAACCCCCACCATGTAAATAAATGTACAGCAATAGAAAACCTCATCTGCAATCAGATAAAAGCATTGTGCGCTCACACCTTCGATGCTGTGTGTGGTTCTGTTGCCCAGCCTCAGCCCATCCCCATCCTCCGGAGATGCCTGATGCCCAAGGCTGGGGCTGCCCCCACTGCTGTAGGCGATCATGGAGGCGGGCAGTGTCAGAAGGTTCAAAAAATGAATGGGTAGGGTTTTAGGTGTCAGGCTGAGAGGTACCAGTAGGAATGTGATGTCCCTATCATTGCTAACCCAGTGACAGTGGATGCTGAGGGCTGCCAGGGGGTGCCCTGCAGACAGCAGCCAAGCTGGTGTGCTCCCCTACTGCTAGAGACAGAGTGGTTCCTTCAGTGGGTCACTGATTTGCCCACCACACATTTGCTCTGCTTTTGTGAAGGGACAGAGGGGTATCACATCCACTCCAGAAACTCCAGCAAATCTGGAAGAATCTTATGTCAAAACAGCTGATAGTTGTGGTCTTATCTATGGCATTCAATCCTGCCCTTGGTAGTGCAGGTTCAGGAGTTCTTGCTGCCTGCCATTGGTCCACCGTTGCCTCAGTCGTCAAGTTGTTCACATTCAACAGCTCCACTGCTTCATGTTGCACCTTCATCCAGATGTGCTGAGGAACCCACAGTGGCCTCAGACTCCTAGCTGCAGCATGACAGTGAACTTCCCAAGTAGCAAAGAGTTATTTCAACCACATCTCTCTTTTGTGCTTCTTCTGAGAGCAGAAGCAGATGACGCCTCATGAGAAGAGGCACTCTGCTGCTTTTTTACACCTCGTGCTGACATTATTCTGGAGAAGTGCATTGTAATGGCTCCCTGGTCTGAAGAGTGACCATATCTTTCCTTTAATTTCCTGGCTGACATTAGTACCAGTTCTGCCTTCCTCTTTACCCTACAGTTTATAAGCCTGAAGGACCAGAAAATAAAAATCCTCCATCACTGTACTTCTCTTCCTCTCAGAAAGGAACAAACACCGTAAGAGTAATAAGGCGTTCTCACACACATTGCCTGCACAGCACAAGCATGTCAGAGAATCCCAGAACTCCTTAAGTTACACAGAATGTGACAGTTTGATGCTGTCCCTCCACCTCAACTGCAAAGTTCTTTTCCGTATGTCATGACAATTATGTGAACGTGAAAAAAGGGGACAATCACCATTAGATAACCTTTCAAATTGCCTCATTTAATCAGCTCCTATTGCTGATCACTTAAAAACATTTGGACTACCTTCTCTTTTTGTTGTTTTTTTTCTTTGGGTTTGGTTTTTTTGTTTTGTTTTTTTTTTTTTTTTCAGAAAATCAGCTGTGATATTTTCCACATAAAGCAGCAGCAGAGTGGAAGCGTTGCCTGTGGTATTCTTGGTCGGTATGTGCACTGGCCACCAGCTCACTTGGAGCCAGCCTGCTGGCTGGGCTAATGGGATTTCCAGACCTGTCTCCACTCCATACGGTTGCTGTTCCTCACATACACTCAGAGCTCCCAGAAAGCATGCCAGAGAAGGGGTTGCCCTTCAGACAAGCTGATTAGAAAAGGAGTTTAGAGGAGGAAGATGAATCTGTACTTCCCCAGTCTTTAAATGAAGGCAGTGCCCTCTCCATCCCCAGGACCGTCCTTTCCCAGCCTAAGCATAGTGAGTCAATGCTCTCAGTTTCAGCACTGAAGCTGTCATTTGATAGTGGCTTGGGCAGTGCAATCAGTTGACCCCTAGAATGCATTCCCTGTGCCAGACTTGGGATTTGAAACTGTGCATATCAGGCTGACCACATGCCAATCCACTCTTGGTATGAAGATGCAGCCAGAAACTAAAAAATACAAGTTTGTGAGGGTTTGCAAGTATGAGAAACAGAAAACAGCAGAGGAGGTATTGATTTTTCTGCATTACTTTCAAAAAATTCATAAAGTTCTACATGCTTACTCTAATGTATCTTTTAGCATATTAAATAACTATATTCCTGGAAATTGAAGTCAGACAATATTGGTTATTAAATGATAGTCAAAATAAACTTCAAAATCTGAATCTTATACCAAATTCAAGGGGCATTTTACATTTCTGCCAGTGGCACAAATATATGTCTTTGGATGTATTCCTTTATGCCTCCTAAACATTAGATATAGGTCTAACCAACTGCTGTCCTCACTTACCACACAGCCTTACAAAAAGTAATGACATGGTGATGGCTGGTGCTTTATTCCTTCAGCAACCATGGACTCTTCAAACACAGCTGAATATCACCTAGTTGTATTGACACACCAACACAAAGGAAACAAATCACTGTTTCTATACTATATAGAAACATTAGTTTCTATATAGTCACATTAAGTGACTATATTCAACATTAAGTCATGATCTTCCAGAAGCACAATCTACATATTCCACAAATAGTAGGCTGACTCAAACTCATTGACATTATCTATCAGCAAAAGAGTGGCAAAGGACCTCAATACTTTATGAACATGTTACTTCTGTAGATATGAAGCAAAAAAGCGCATTTGTAGCATGCAAAGGGCCTTGGTAACTGGCTGAAAGTCTACTTGTATAATTTTTCATGTTAACTGCATCACAAATTATGGCTGATGCTTCTGCTGCAGCCTATACCCTTTGCATGAAATAGTGCCAAAATATCAAAAAGACCCACATTTTCTTTCTAATGGGTTCTGTTCAACTGCAGCTTCCCAAAAATGTTAACTCTGCAGGGTTTCTTCTCTCTAATTTTGCAGTGACAGATGCAAATAAAGAAACATATTCCCAGTTGTGGTCATTGTTATTTGTTTAGATTATTAGAACTTAAATAGTTATTTCAAAAAGAATGTTTGTGAAAAAAGTGATAACAAAATACCCTTTAGTAATATTAAATATAAGGAAGCACTAACATGAGAAATCCTTACTTACTTGCCTTTTAAAAGCTTTTTTTACTTTTCAAGGATTATTTAATTTTTTAAAGGCAATAGATACCTACAACCTCTCCTCAGCTTTATAACATTAAAGATTTCATGCGAAGAATGATGGGGTCCTAGAAGCAAATAAGGTGGTATTTTTGTCCATGAACAAATGCACACAATGGATTTTCTACTACATAAACTGTGGCCATAGCAAAGGTTTTGGTGGAACTAGGGAAAAGCATTTGACAAAGTTTTTTCTCAAAATCTCGAGTGTCTTCTAGTCATTCAGGGGCTCCACATTCTCATATGTACATTTCTTCATGACTTTTCAACATATGTAAAAAACCCTGTATCATATATCTGGATCTGCTCTGCACTCTTTTCACAGATCAGCGTCTCTTCTGAAGTCTCAGTCTCTAGAACTGAAAATTATTTTCCAGCTTAGGTCACACTAGCTCTGAGGATATCAAAATATTAATTTTTCTATCTCATATATAATAGTTTTATGTATTGGCACTTTTTTGGAGTAAGATCACATTTTTGATGTGTTGACACGAAATTTTTTTTTTTTCAATATGTAACATACATACATATATATATATATGTAGGTGGATGTCAAATTACATTAATTAGCCTCATGTTAGACAGGAAAGATAAATTTCCTTATTTGCGTGGTGCTGATGACAGTATTTCTACATAGTGCTGTACTTTGAAGATAGTCTAATAGGGGTCCTTAAACTATGGCCCAGGGGTCCTTAATCCGGCCCCCGGTATTTACAGAACCCCCCTGCCGGGGGTTGGGGGGGGGAACCAAGCAGCCCCAGACGGCTTCCTGCCACTGCATCTGCGCGCCGGCCCCCTGGTTAAAAAGTTTGAGGACCCCTGGTCTAATTAGTCTGGACATTTTTACCTGCAGACTCAGTGGGCAGGTGGGTGAGTGGATCAGAGAATAAGTGAAATTTCCTTCAGCAGACATTTTTCACAGTGAAACATGTCAGGATTGACCTGGCTATGTTTGACACTACCTCAGGGGAGACTGAAAGTGATAATAAATCCTGAGCTCTTCATGTCTTTAAACCTCGCTTGTGGTGATTTGGCCACAAAGTGGCTATAATTTAGTTGTCACTTCTCAGCCTTTTCATATTAAGAAGACTGTGCCGTTTGTAACACATCTGGGGCCAGTTGACCTCGATGTCACGTTAAGGGAGATGAAGTTTAGGCAAGAAAAACAGACTTTTGAAGAAGATAAGGACACAGACCTTTACAAGGCAATGTAACACAGTTATGAAATATGATGCAATGCTGAAATGATTATTGGAATTTTTCCTGAAAATCTGTCAATATACATGAAATGCTACAGACATGACGGTAGCATTGAATCAGATGGGCTTCATTTAGTTTTGTAGCTGTGACAGATTTCAGCTAAGAATCCCTCTGTGCCTTCGGAAAGTATGTCAAGGTATATCCCAGCATATCGCATCTCCGTGCATTGACCATGTGACCTACTTTAATTTTGGCCTTTTACATCTATAATGAAAATACATCTAACCGCTATGTTTACAATGTCTGTACAGTGCATGGCGTTCTGTTCAATCCTTTTCACACAGGGAAACTGGACCGCCTGAGGCACACTTGACCTGAGAATCAAGGGAAGGACTGACATGGTCTCGGGTATGATTACAGTTCTAAGGGCAAGATGTAGGCATCTAGCTCCCTGTATGGAAATGGAACCCTCAAAGTAACCCTCAAATGGAACCCTGAGAAAGGAACCCTCAAAGCTTGCATCATTGGAATCAAACATTCAAGAAACATGATGGGGGAAACAGAGGCATCGGCAGATGGCAGCTTTCTTGACCCAACCACTAGATGAAAAGCAAATGTATCAAGAGCTCTGACGTCAAATGGCAGGCATCTTTCCAAGAGAAATTCTGTCAGAACTTAATATAAATCAAAAGACAGATTGTGAATCTTTTTATTGGCAATTGCACTTGTTCATGAAGATAAATTAATAGGGAGCAAAAAGGTAAGCCAAAAGGCATCTTTATTTTGCAGACCTTGCCTTGCAGCTCTGGAATTTCCTGGACTGACAATTGTAAAGAAAATCCAGGAATGGTACGTCCACATTTGATTAGCTGCAAAGAAAATTAAATTGCCATCACAAGAAGTGCTTCCTAAGTAGATATTTAGGTGGAATTTGAGACAAAGGAAAGCATGGGGAAAAGGTTCATTTCAACCAGCTTTGCATTTCTCTAACACCGGTCACAGCCCGGACGTTAACATGAAGGAAATTTAGAGCTTTTCTAGACTACTTATGCCTTTGGATGGCTTTCTCTGAGTTTTATGGTGGCATATAGTTCGGCCAGGAATGTAAATTGTGATCTTGGGTTCAAAAACTCTCTGGAGACTTTTCCAGACTGTCGCTGCTATGACAATTGGAAAGCAGACAAGTCGTTCAGTAACAACAGTCCGAGGGACAGTCTGTCCTCAAAATCACTGCTGCAAATGCAACTTTATTTGCCCAAGCCTAGATTGTTTCTCCAAGAAGGAGCTGACAGAACTCACAGACAGCAGATAAAAACTACAGCTAGTACGTCAAAAATTATCTTGAAGAAGGCAAAATTTATTGCTATTTGAATGTCTAGTCAAGCCTGGCAGTTTTAAAGTACCTGAAGAAAAAATAAAATAAAATGGTTACGTAGTTTTCCTAGCACTGCAGGACAAATATTCTTGAGTCCACATTTTTTCTATTCAAAATGATATCACTAAACAAAATCTAGTAAAGAACTAATAGACAGGTACTGCCAAAGAGACGTTTATCTTTTCCTCAGAGGGATAGCCTCCCAAGGTGTCCCCCTCTCTCTCTCTCTCTCCTTTGACTACAGAATCAGAAATCTGCAGAGGAAACCTGAATTTAGGCAATGCACTTCAGGTCTGAGATGCATTTTTAGACCATTTATACTAGAAACTGCTGATGAAAACACATCATAACATTGCCTTCATGCTTACATGTCCTGCATATACCTGTGTTATCACGCATGGGTTACATTTGAGTTGACAGTGTCATTGTTGCACCTGCTTGGTTCTGTGGGAGAATTTTTTTTCTTCATCTATTCTAAACAAACAGAAGCATTTGTATAAAGGTTTTATTTTTACCTGGTTTTCCCAGGTATTTTGTTTTCATCCTAAATTATTTATTTTTTCTGTTTTACAGAAACGAAACCTCAAATTTGGAAAAATGCATAATGCTTGTAATTAAAAATTCTTGGGTTTAGGAGATCATTGCTCTTGAGGAAAATCTCAAACTCTGCAACAAACTCCTGAGTATGGAGACCTAAAACAGAAAATACCTATTGTCTAAAGAATGAGTGTTTATGAAAAATCACAGAACTAGAGAAAAGTTAAGAAAAACTTGATATAACCATTCAGGAAATACTGTTAGACCTATAAATTGGAGTATTATTATCATCGCATTTCTTATTATTATCTTATTTATGAATAATAAATCTGTGTTATAGCTAAAAATGTCCTGGTGAAATTTCATCAGCTGAGAATATGCTATGATTAATTTAATTCAATATAATTTTAAATAATAAGTTTGCTGGGCAGACTTAGTAGAAAAATCTGTGGTGTTTTAACACACAGCATTAAAAACAGAAACAAGATTTGCAAAGATTTCAGAATATGCATCTTCCTCATTATAAGGGAATATCACATAGATGCATCCTAATTTTAATTACAGACTTTCATCAGGAAGGTCACTATATTTTAGGTGCTTGACATAAAGATGTAAAAAAGAAAAAATGGGGACTACTTGGTTACTTCATCTACCCAAACACCAAAACAAGGTGTTTTCTACAAAATAATCTTTGTGCCCATGACACTTTTGTGTGAGTTCATCTGGAGTCCTTCAGGTGGGTATGAACATTTCCTAGGTCTTACCCACCTCTTCAACAACATGAGGAACTGCAGTAAATGACACTGACTTAGCTGGGCCGACAACGCAAGACTTGATTCACAGAAAATAACATAGTTTGTGGCTGCCTCTTTTGCTTGTTGAGGAATGATGAAGTTCACAACAGCAGTGTCTGAATTATGATCAAGGGCCCTTGCTGAGAGGAACAGGCAAGTTTGTATTTTTTGGAACTGCTCCCTGGAGCTTTAACATTCTTCACAGTTTCTTAGGCATTTTTACATTAGTTGTGAAATATGTTCGCCACGTATGTTTGGTAGCTTTGTAATTTTTAACTTTAGCACCTGTGATTCTCATGAGGGCTGGAAATCTATTAATGTGATATGCTTTTCTGGTACAGACAGTTTCCACCAGAATGGGTCAGATGCTCCCAGTCAGCCACAGGTGATAATAAAAGCTCCTGTCTGTTGATGCTGAGACAAGGGGAGCCAGTGGGAAGCAAACTTTGGCTTGGATGGCATGGTGGGTGAAGGGGGACTCAGTCTCGGGTACACAGGTCAGTTAACTCCTCTGTACTTTTATTTGTTTGATATAAGCACCTAGAGAACAGATACAAAACTGCAGAAAAATCAAGAGAGAAGGCAGATCAAGGAAAAGACAGCGGTGTTTTCTCCAGAATGAAGAATGTGTTCCTCTTCACTACTACCATCATTAACACTGAAAGTGAATGATTCGTGAAACGCAGCAATGACAATGCTGGTCTTCCCTATGGTTTGTGTGTACACTTCTCTTGCTTTAAATTCCACTTCATCTTCCCAAGTCTGTATATAAAACATGTTGTAAAAGAAATGCTTCTCACCTGCACAGTTAACAGTGTTGCTAAACGTTTAGAGGGAAAAGAACACCATAGGATACTTACACATTTACATACCTACCCACATGAATCCTACTCAGAGGTGTCTAAGTCTACACTGGTACTGCAGTCTTGACCTCTTGGCTATTCAAAACCAGAAGATGCTGAAATGCATCACACTTCCCTTCCAGCCTGCTCAGCCAGGAAATGGTGTGCGCACAGGTCTCAGCTCAAGCATCACGTAGGCGTGCAGATGGGGCATACACAGAAGACCAGGAGCCATAGCCCAAACAAGGAATAGGCTAATTTTTCCTGAGCCTAGATATCAATTTCTGCATTTGAACTGTTTTCCAGACCTCAAACACGGCAATGCTGACATACCTATTTCCTTTTGAGGCTGCAGCCTTCAATAGCCCACACCCTCCTGAGATTAACAGAAATATAATTAACATCCTAATTACACAGATAGGAAAGTGAGGTGCAAAACTAAGGCTGCTGTTCTCTAAATCCTTCAGGCATTTGACATTCAGCTGGCAGGAATAAAACTGACAGACTGTTATACCCTAACCACTGTTCTAGCCCACTTTTGGGGGGTTTTTTTCTCCTTTTTTCTCAGACATAAGAGATTGGTTTCAGCTCTTCTGGGGCCATTGACATTGGCTTATGAATACAAAGCAGCTGTCCCAAAGACTGTCTGAATGCCCTCAAAACCTACAGAATATTCTACTCTGGTCTGAGCCCCTTGCAGCTGAGATGCAAATACAGCTTTTTGCAGTGATCAGTGCACTACATTTGAAAGCTGCTTGTGTAACTAATTGGATGTGACAGAGCATAGTTTACCATTTCTTACAAAATTAGATTTTTATAATTACTACCTCAATGCAACCAAAATGTTACAAACAAAAATGCTCCAGCATTTATATCATATTTATGTATTAAACATTCCATACTGACTGCATTTTCCTGTTCGCTGGGATCTAAATTCTTTCTAAATTCCAGGCAAGGAATAAAAGTTACTGGAATGTAAAGGTATTAGAAAAATGAATTTAAATCAAGTGAAGCATGAGAGAAATTAAATAAATTGGTCTTTGCTTCGTAATGAAAGTCTACAGCTGATTGAGAGGACTTAAAGGAGATGGGAGGGTGAAGGATACTGTAATATGCTGAACTTGGAAATATTGGCAGCTCTTCAGTGTTGCAGACAGACTGACGCACTTCATCTTTACGCATACATAAGAGAGAAGCAGCAATAATTTATTGGTACAAAACAGCAATTTAACAAAGTTTCACAGTAAATGTGACAGTGGTTTAAGAAGATCCAATAGCAAGATACACTTTATTTACTGCAGAGAGGACAGGGTCAGACAAAACTGTCAGTGAGACCCTCCCATTGAATCATGAGGTTCAGAAACAATCCCTTTGCTTTCTAAACTCCTTCTCAGAGGGGATTTCATGTGCAGATGGATCCAGACTTAGTCTCAGGCTTGGTCAATGATTTATATCTAAAGGATTATATGTGCACAATCAATCCTTTATACCACTTAGCTAATGTTTCAAAGTTTAGCATGCTAAATCACTTACCAAGAATCTGTTGCAGCAAGGAATCTCTCAGCCTTAAGGAATAACCTCAGAAGATGTCCCTACTGAAAGGGACATCCTGACATGCAGGAATAGAGCTCAGTGGGCCCTGGGTCATCCACTATTTATGGAGTAAGATAATTGACTTGCAGTCCTATTCGCCCACTGACTACTGAGGTCAGTTTCTTTCAAACTTGTCTTGAGTCGGACCCTGACCAGCCCTGGTAGCTGGGTGCATTGTTCAAATTAGCCCTTGGCTATTGCATCTTTATCTGTCTCACCTGAATCAACTTTGAGTCATATACAGCCATGACAATCAGATGCAGCCATCACAACTTCCAGTGGTGGTTATCACCTGTGCAGGGTTACTGAAATAAAGGCCAGGATGGCAAGGGCAGGGAGTACGCCACCACTTTTAGCCAGGCAAGAGAAAATTTCTGCAGTGAAGATTCACCACTGTGCACAGTATCTGAGTGTAACAAACAAACAGTAAGTATGGAAAAGAAAGAAATTGCCACCTTATTTGTGCCATGTGGTTTTATAAATAAGCTACTTACAGAGCTAGGTTTGAGTCATTCAATTCTTTGCAAGATATAAATTAGATATAAGTATCTATTGTATCAATAAATCCTCTTGGCTGCCTTCCTACCTGTAATCTCCCAGAGTTAACACACACATCTTGTGAAACACACATGTCGTGAAACACTGCTACCCATGCCCTTAACTTCTAGCAATTCAGACAATTTCCTCAACTCGCCATTTACTTGCAGAAGGGGTCAACATCAAATTTTAGCCTTCTTAAATCTGAAGTGGATTGGACTTTGGAAAACTCTAAAATGTATTTGTCACAAAACCGCTGGCTTAAGCGCTGCATTTAACGCTGATTTATGTTAAAATTTCACAAAATAATAGTTTGGATGTGCTCATGTAAAGTGTTGATGGGCTACTGTAAGGGCCAAAGTGTATCCTTACCTGATTTCATCCATAAAAGAGATTAGTTTCTTCCGGATAATAGTTGAGCATTTTTTCCTGGCTTGATATGTCTCTGGCTCGATATGTCTCTGGCTCAATCTCTATCTGTAATCCAGACAAGGTTTCATATGTTTATGAATCTCTACACTGTTTCAGGCAGCAGTTGATGTTTGTGAACTACTGAATATTATGTAAAATATATGAAGTCCACTATCAAGTAAAATAAAGGCCATAAAATATAAATAGGTAGTATTTTAAAAAGTTTAAGAATAGTATTGAAATAATTAGCACATTAGGATGTTATATACATATTAAGATGGATAAAAACCTGGCTGGATGATCAGACTCAGGGGGTGGTGGTGAATAGGTCAACTCAATGTGAAGGCTGGGAACGAATGAAGTATCAGAGTGGTCTGTATTGGCACAGTGGGTTAGCTTTGGCCTGCAGCCAGACACCCACCTCTCGGTCAGTCCCCCTCCTCAACAAAAAGCAATAAATAGGATGGGAAAGCTTGTTTGGTGAAAATAAAGACAGGATGATTGCTTACCAGCTACTGTCACAGGCAAAACAGACTTGAATTGAGGAAAAATAATTTAATTTACTGACAATCCAAATACATTTGGGCAGTGAGAAACAAAACAAAAAACCCAACACCTTTCCTCCACCTGTCATCTTTTACCCAGAGGGGTTGCCCAGAGTGGTTGCACAGTTTACATCGTCAGAAGTTTTCAAGACTCAGTTGGTTAAAACCCTGAGAAATCTGGTCTGACCTCAAAGCTGAAGCTACTTCAAGTTGACTGGACTAGAGACCTCCCAAGATCCTTTCCTGCCTGAATGATCCTACGATCCTTTTATCCTAATAATTATAGTAAATTAAAAAGCCAAGCTTAAAGGAAATGTAATCATCTGACAGTTATGCTAGCATGACTCACAGCACGAATGCATGCAGTGATAAGTCCCATTCCCACTGACATCAGTGGGAATCCTGCATTTCAGATAGTTTCTTACTCAGCATGAACATAAGGAAATGCAAAATTTTGACTCCTGAAAAATGTAGTAATGGCAAAATAAATGGCAGAACAGATTAAGTACTGAAAAAATATGTTCACTCCAAAACATCTTAAGGTCTAACAAAGACCTTTTACATTATTTAAAAATGTAACATGATTTCTTAGTTTAAGGAACATAAGGTTTTATCCCAAATGACAAAAGCTTCATCTTTTCTGAATAATATCTTGTCTTTCTTGAGCTCCACCTCTGAGGATTCAGATGTGTCTACCACTACCTTTGGAAGCAACATCAAAATCCTGTAATAAAAATGGTGGGTGAATACCAAATATTCTCTGTGTGTGTTCCTGCTACGTTTTTTCCTGCAAGTGAAATGCAATCAACCACTTTATTTTTTCCTCCTGTGAACAGTTTTAAGTTTAGAGAGATTTTTAAGACAAATTCAGCTGTAGTACTTCCAGGTTGTTCTTAGATATGTTGCAATCTCTTGGAAGTTATTTGTTCCCTTATTCTTGGTCTGAAAGTTGAAATGTTAAGAGGAGCATTGAAATGTGGCTATCAACATTTACATACCAATACCCAAAGTCTTTCTTTTCCCTATATGGTTCATCACAACTTGTACTGCATAGAAACCTTAAGAAACCAGACGTTTTGTTCTCATGGACTTTTTCAGCATAGCCCATAAGCTCTTCACTCTCTGTGCAGAGAGAGGTGGAAGTTGGTGATGTTGTCAGATGTTACTTTGAAATTATGCAGCGCGTTTTATTCTTCAAACCTACCCAAACTGTGATCAATTTTGACATGAAATGGGACTTTCATCCCTATGGCATGCCATTCACTGGCAGTTGGCAGAGACGTCCTTCACCACTGTAGGAACAGGACTGCCAGAGTAAAGACCATCCCACACTCCTGTTCCTTCACGTCTGTGTCATCTGCAAGTGTCTCTTAGTCTGTCCTAGGAAGTCTGTGCTCTCAACACCTGTAAGCAGCCAAATACAGCATCGCTGTATAAAAGGATTACTTTTCAATAATGTATGTATTATTTATGATGTAGAAATTGGATTTAAATATGCCCTAAGATTTATGAATAGTTGTTAAAGCAAGAATGTTGCTGAAGTGGTTTTATGACTGTAATATTCGTTGTTCACATATTAAAGAAGATAACTACAGTAAACTGGTACAATGAAGAATTTGTTTCTCAAGGTACATGCAAAGGTAAATGCAAAGGTAAATGCAAAGGTGGTTTGCATTTCTGCCTCCATAAATTCTTGAAGCTATCAAATGTTCTGTTCGTGGCACTTATGAAGATAATCTGCTTCAATAAAAGTCAGCATTGTTTTTCAGCTTGTCTTGTTCTCTGGCACAAAGATACTTTCCTACAGGAAGGATTTCCAGGTTTAAGAATCAAAGGAATGCATCTTGTTCTGACAGAATTATTATGTTTGCAACAGTGCATCTGTCTTAGAGATATTAACAGCTTGCAAGTTCTGTAACAGGAATCTCAGAGTTTTGTAATAACATACACTTTTTTTCCTTTTGAATTCTCTGGTAAAAGATTAATAATTTGTTTCATAGAAAGACAATTCCAATTATATCAAGATTCCTATGGATACCATGCCTACATTATCTTTAAGCAACACTGATACTGTAAACTATATATGCTCTGCATTTGACGAGCCTGACAGTGTTTGAAAGTTGCTTTAACTGGTCTCACTTCAGGGCAATACATCAAGTATGGAATTACACATCTGGACAGAGTCAGAACAGCTGGAAGGTACTTCCAAACAGCTGAAGTGGATTTGAAGTTTTTGATACTCAGTGTCTAAATGAGATCTGAAATATGACTTATTTCATCTGTGTCACAGAAATGTAAAGCTCACCGTAGTTTAGCCATGATGACCAAGACGAACCTCTTCCCTGCTCCAGTTTTTTCCTTTCTGGAAACATTTTTGTTCCTACCGGAAACTTTTTTCTTTAACTCTTTTCATTTTTTACTTGGCACTCTTCATGTTTGATTGTCCTACTTTCACAAAGGATGGAAGCAGTCACAGTTACTCTCTTACAAAATCTGCCCTTAAGCTTTTCCTCTTCAGAACATTTGCAGCCATCTTGAGCCTACTGAGGGAAAGTAATTTACAAAATAGTATTTGGCTAAGAAACAACAACAAAGATAAAAAAGTTTTCTTTCTACAAAATGATGCTATAAAAAGACTGAAAAATAAAGCAACAGTACCTCGCCCAGACTGAACGTCGGCTTTTACTTTGCTGCTTCACTTTTCTATCACTGAATACAAACAGCGGTGTTGGATGCCTAACTTTTTCCACAAAGGATATATGCATTTTTAAGTACATTTGAAAGAAACAGTATGCTGGCTCAAACGAAATACAGTGCTGCCAGCATTCCTTTTTCTCTGTGAGGCAAGTCATGTCCCTGGAAGCTCAGGAGTGCCGATTTAGCCAAGGTCAGCGTGATGCACATTTTTTGGTATGCCCAGTGATCTTCTTGCTCGTCACCAGTTAAGACACTAGTGTTTGTCATCATAAACAGCCAAAAGATCAGTCTTAACACAATGTAACAAACTTAAGAGAGTCCTTGACCTGAGAGATTGCTGCTTTTTCACTTTATCCAAAGAATATGAATGTGCAAAACCTACAAAAGTTAAAGATATTTCAACCAAATGTTTGATTTGGGCTTAAATCTCATTTCTTATATTTATTACAGTATTCTTTGCAATTTCTTTTGAACATTCCCAGCTAGTAATGTATTTAATACAGTTCTCCATCAGTCTGTAACTAATTATTCTTTTTTCCTGGCAGTTTTCCTTTTTTTGTTTGTTTCACCTTCCCCGTTGTACATATGGCCAAAACATTCAAAATAGTCTCCTAAAGTCTGCTAAGCATTCAGTGAGATGAGACTATCTGGGTAGCTCTATGTGCTCTTTCAGATTGTCAGTGCTTACTTCTTTTAGAAACTGACATGGGAAGATCATAGGCAGGAGTTGAACACCAGCCAGGATAAATAAAAAATAAATAAGTAGCCTTATAGAACATAGAAAATGGGTTGTATGGTGTCTTCCAATCCATGCCTCAATTACAACCAGAAACATTTATACCTTTGTCAGTCCTAATAAAATTACTCTTCAGGAGCCCCACAGATGCAGACATGACATTCCCCAGTTTCTCAAGCTCTCCTGAGTGTATTTATATTCCTTATGGTAAGAAACTATCCTGTACTTAAACTGATTTTCCCTGCTTCAGTTTATGTCATCCACCATGGACCTGGGCATACTGTTCTGTTTCTTTTTCTCACATTTTATGTATTTAAAAATTGTTATTAGATGCCTCTTCCTCTCCTTCATCTTTCACCTTTCGTATGTCAAGCTTTCTAGATGTTTCTTTTTTTTCCCCTTGGTTTTCTCTACATTGTCTCCAGTTGGTCTACACTGGTGTACACTACAAGACCTACTAGAAACTAGATATAGCTGAAGACCTTATTAATGTTAACAAAGCAGAAGTTTATTTCATGCCTTTTGCAAGTTATACTACAAAATAACCTATCATGTTCAGACTGGGACCTACTCTAACTACCAAATTTGCTGAAGAACAGCTACTTAAGTAATCATTCCCCTGTCATATTAGGATTATATTTGCCTAAGTTATTACCTTGGACTCGTCATACAGAATTGCATCCTTAATAAATTTAATTCTGTTCTTTTAGACTCTTCATTTTGCCTTTGCTTTTTAAGGGCATATGTGAGACTAAAGCAAATATGATTCTTAGTTATTAATGAAGAAGTGTCTTCTATGACTGGCTGGAAAGACCTCAAGGATTGAAATATTTATTGTCAAGTCTTGCAGTTTGAGGGATTAGTTAGATTTTAGCTTATCCAAGAGTGAAAGAGTAATAACTTGCCCTGATTTGTATCTTTCTGCCTACAGTTAGGAGTCATTGGTCTGTTCTTTCAAAGTTGGATGTTGCCTTTGTAACCCTTGCTATTGATTACTCTATAATACTGTTGTGAGCTCTCTGAAGGTTTATACTTAAATTCTGTTTATAATCTAAATCTAGGATAGACTTTTGTTAAGTAGAATCTCTCATCTTGCTTTTGCACCAGGACCTCTGACTTCCACTGATTTTATTTTTTTTTGCTTTTCACTGGAATGTAAAGTGAAACCATGGGAAGAATTACAATAGATGTGGACAACTGCTAAAAAATAACAGGAGAAAAAAGTTTGCTACCTTTTCCTCCAAAATACTCTATTTCAGATATATTTTAGTGTTTAGCTAAACAAGTAAGGAGGCACCTTTCTTTGCATAATTTTAATGAACAAACATTTTGATATTTCACTAATTCATTCCCAATTTCTCTGAGATTCCCAAATTGTTCTTTCATGGGAAATACTCAAAAAACTGTCTTGTAAAAAAGAAACCTGTTTTCAGATGGTCTTATTCTAGAAACGCCACTTTAAATTAACTTCCTCCACTTGGTTTCTTTGGATAAAGCATTTACACCAGTCTGAGTTCTACCTCCTCTGTGGAGGAGAGGGTTCATGTTTGGGACCTATCTTGAGAGGATAAGGATCTCCATCAATTCCTGAAGCTGCCAGACAAGACCAGCAAACTTTCTTGTCAGCAGTCTACCTGCTAGAGGTCTGATGAGATGTCCTGTCTCAGCTTTGAACCACCTTTTTCCCCATGTTCATGTTTATCCTTGAGTATATCATTGATATACAAAACTTACAGTGGAACAAGGAGGACAGCTAATGCACCAGCACTGGTCTCTTCTTCCAAAAATTGGTTATGATAGATAAATTTCTAAAACTTATACTATGGGTACACTACAATCTGTTAAATTCAGTAAGCATGAAAATCTTCAGTGTCAGGTCCAATTTTGGCTGACAGCACCATATATCTTGCTAGTGAAAGTTTTTGGTAGCATCACTATGAAAAGCTGCAGTTTATGTCTCCCACACATCTGAGTGTGTCCAACACATTTGAGCTCTTTAGTTCAAGTAGCTTGCTCTGAAAAGTATGGATAGACTGTAAGCTTGCTGAATCCCAACATGAGCAAGACCAGGCAGAAGAAAGGCTAGGATGTTAAGGAATACTTTAGCCTTGTACACAGGCAAGATCTTAAGCCTTCAACAGTGGAGCTGCTCTCATTCCATTGCATCTGGAAAAAGAAATTTGTGGGAAATATTAGGAATGGAAAGTTTAAATAAGGCTAAATTGCAAAGATACCAGGTGTTATTTCAAAAAGTTGGCTTCTCATGTGGTTCTGTTCCATGAGAAAGTGAGTACAGTGTGTATGAATCTCAGGAAACTATGTGAGATTTTACCAAAAATTGCATGAAAAAATAACAATTTTCCCCTCTTTTTTAAAAGCAGGTTCTGATGGAAACACACACAAACACAAAATACAGTGTGTTCCCTGTTCATAAGATGTAACAAGAATATTTAATTGTGCCCTATTTTAACTCAGCATCCTTAACTGTACATTACACTGATGTATTACTACGTTATGTACCTGTGCCATGTCTTGGTTGCAGAAGGGAACACAACCATTTCAACTAACTGCTGTGGAAACAACGCTTGGTTTTTCCTAATCTTTTTAGTGTTTAAATGTTGCATGTATTTGAATTAAATTTTGTCCATTTTTACCAGTCTAGGAAGATTAATGCAGAATTTCTTCTGAAAATGCACATTTCTCTGCTGCCTAGAATAGAGGCATTAAAGTTACATTTTATTTTATAAAGATATCCTTATACCTTCCTCCAAATTCAAAACTGGAAGGAACATCTTTTAATGAACTGGAATAGCACATTACTGGGTTTCTTTTTCATTTTTTTAACAGAAACATGGAAAAATGTCTTGAAAATTGACATCTATTTACTTCCAAATTAGTAACTGTTTTTGGAATAATCTGCAGTATTGTATATAATGCCACATTTAAAAAATAATAATATTGAGTGAATTATTGCTATCACCCTCAAATTCTTACTTCCTTTTTGTCAACTACCAAATGAAGCACTATTCAGCAATATGTGATATCCTAAGACCCGTGATTTAGGATCTGGATCCCTGTTCCAATCTTTCTTCATTAATCTTCTCTAGTAAAAGACTAGACTTCGATGAGATTAATATGTCCCACCACAAACTACTGAAAAGTGGCAGTAACCACAAGCTCCTAGAAATGGGATGGAGTTCAAAATCTTAGAGGTTCTTCATCACAACTTCTCTTGATGAAGCCTGGATTTCTTTGTTCTGGTTTTATGGTTTGTTCATTTTTTTCACAAAATAAAGATACTTACACAGACCTCCAAGACAATCTACAATCTAACCTAATATACTTGATATTTCCTTTGCTATTAAATACTTGTTTAATATTCTCATGCATACTACAACAAAGAAAAAATAGATCAGTTACAATAAGAGAATCTTGTTTCCAGATTCTAACAAGGATCAGCAAAGGGAACTGCAAAAACATATGCCCATAAGGTGACTCCAACAAATGTTAGTCTGTGCGCAGAGCATTTATGTGAAAATCATCAGGAACTGGCCACAGAGGCGGCAGCAGCAGCCCTGTCTGTCCTCTGTCCTAGCTAGACTGAACCACACACAAAACCACAGTTCCAGTTTTCCTTGCAGAATCCAGTGTCTCATGTTCTCTTGAATAAAAGAAATCAATAGAGGGGTCTCATCTGCAGTTGGTAAGAGCATTCCTTTCACCAAATAATGACTAAGAGCAGAGGAGATTCTCTTTCCAAATGGAACATACTTGCCTTTCCCAGATAATACCTCTTGAGATTCATAATGTGATCTTTTTAAATTTTTTTTGTATGGAAGACCAATCCGCAAAACAAATGAGTTCTGCTTATTTGACCAAAAATGAACTGATTAAATGATACCCTAAATATGAAACAGCAGAAACAAAATCTTTTTTTGGGGGGACAAGGGGCTAGAGGGAAGAGGTTTCTCATTTTCCCCTCTCTTGCTCTGGTGTGTGGCAAACTATCAGCTGCTAAGAACTGAATAACTGGAAACACGTACAGGTTGGGAAAGAAGCTGTGAGTGTCCTGAAGAGGTTTTCATCATATGCCCATGATGCTGACTCCATCACATGCACAAGCTTGTAAAAGGGGAACCATATAAAAGGGAAAACTACAATTACAGCTGCCCGAGCCTAGCGGAGAGCCGACACGGTGTTTTAGATGGTTTGTTTCTCTCTGCTTAGTAGCGTTAAAAGCCTCTGACATTTCAACAGATATTTTCCACCACAGCAAGGATGAATTAGTGGGCATTCCACATGCGTGTGGTTTCTCATTATGACGCTCCTGTCTCACACGTATTTCAGTGTAGCATTTTGTTCCTGTGCACACAAAATGTTCCACTAGGTGTTGTTAAATAGGAATTGTTCATAAGCATACAGGAAAGGGGGTGGGGGAATGGAGAACAACACACAAAATTATGATTTTCTGTCTAAGCACATGTCAAAGTTGGACCAGCTACTGGGAGCCTTAATAAACTGGAGTGAGATTAAATTCCTGTAAATAGTGTATGTACTTCCTTTATGTTTCAAGGCCTGTGAAGAGAAGATATTAGTGCAGGTCTTTCCACTCACTGCAAGGCCTTTGGAGAATTCCTTTTTCTATATGGCCAATTTACTATGCCTTGTACATATTAAAAGGCTGGAAATGTCTATTGCTTGCCAGACAAAACTTTTGGAGAAGGTACTGGAAATTAGTTTGGAAGGTATTTTGTGGCCTGGAAATAGCTACAGATTTTAATTGACAGGTATATATAGTTTTTTTAAAAAAGGAAAATAGGAGGAAAAGGCCTACCTCATAACTATACATGATTCATTACTAAAAGGACAGCTGTTTCAGGGGGTTATTTACAACATCGCTCTTTAGGCATCTAACAGATACCCAGGTTAAGAGATGGGGCTCCCTCTACGGTCAGCATGGAGAAATGGACCTCTGCAAAGATGACCGCTAGAACCAGCTGTTTATAACCTAACAGCTTTGCTGCTCTGGTTTGTCCTCTTCAGGCACCTGTCTTTCTCCACTGACAACAGAGATAGCTGGTTTTGAGTATCTAACAACAGTTCCTTCCCCACACCTATGCTGGACTGTGACGAAGAGCAATGTTGTCAGGAACTTGACATCAGTTATGTGATGGCCATGAGATACCTTAAGTAATGCCTCCGTGTGGCATAAATACACCACCTTGTATTTTTTACTGTTTTGTTTATTGTCTTCCAAGACAGGGCCCTCCACCATATGCAAAGGCCCTGTTAAGAAAGCAGGAAAGCATCAAACCTGCTCCATATTTTTCTTCTCCACAAATTTGGGGTTTGAAAAACAATTCATGCTTAATGGTGTTTCCAGACATTTTCTGATTCATATTAGTACCACTTCTTTTTGCAGTTTAATAGTATTGCCTATAGAAATTACAGACATCAAATGTCTAAAAACCCAACTGTACATTAAGTAGTCTGATGGACAACAATTTTGATGGAGGAAGCAAGCAAAAACTTATTTCCAATTGGGAAAAAAAAATAAAAATCATTAAGAGGTCCCAGCAAGAACCATAGATGGAGGACAGGGCTGTACTACACAAGTCCTGGCCTACTTGAGTCAAGGTCCTATTTCAGCTTTACATTTACAAATCTAGTTGTAATGTTCATTACAGAGCATTGAAATGATTGTGCAAGTTGAAAATCAGATTTTTTAATCTGCTGAAAGTATGAGCTAAGAGTTGTATCGTACTTGTAGGAAACGTCATGAACATCATCTTAGTGTGCCTCATTTTTATTAATTGAATCATAAAGCATCTTGACACATTGTGCTGATGGCACCCTTATGCCCAGATTGATTATGGAAAATGGACTTTAAATCACAGAGGTCAAAATGAAGGTTATATTTTCTAAAGCATGTATCTGTAATTTCAAGAAATTAACCAAGCTGCATTTCAGCTTGATCCCATAGATCTTTCTGTCCCTATTCACTTATCCTGATCCAGATTCTGACCTGTGTAAGCCTTGATTTATATCTAATTTTACAAATATCTCAATGAATTCTGTAAAGGACTTTCTAGACTAAGGTAATGTTTAGAAGCAATAAAGCAATAAAAGCAATAAAGATGACAAAATGTCGCCCTGTAGTTTGTAAAACTGTTCTGTCATGGAAACAACTGTTTCTCCTAGTAAAATGTGAGGGTATGAAAGCAATTGGTACAAATTCTCTTTTTCACCATATTGTCTCATGTTAGGTGATTTAATTATTATACTCAGGACAACTAAGACTATAAGCATCAAATAGGAATTCAAGGTTATTGAGTACAGCCTGCTGAATTCAGAGGATTTAGGATAAGAATATAGCATTTCTATTACATTTGATTATGCCTGTTGAGGAAAGGAAAGGAAAAAAACAGCTGAAACATTGCAGGGCAATCTTTATTTGGAAGCAAAATTGGTTACATACCAGAGAAAAAATGTGTACAGACACCAGAGGTCAGTGAAACCTATCTTGTCAGCAGGGATTGAGCCAAAGAGTAGGACAAAGGTACAACTTTAACCAGCATCTGAAATTCATTATATCTCCAAATGTAAATTCCAACACACATGGGGAATTTGAGCTCTGAGTCTGTATGATATTCAGTACTTACACACTGCCCCCCCGTAAAGTCTATTATTTTTGAATGCTTTCTTTGCTTTATTTTGACCTTTTCCATCACAATGATGTTAATTTGAACTAAGTATGTATTACATAGGAATTAACAGCATATTCTGTAATAAAACTGTTAAGAAACACAGTGTTACATCCTAGCCTGAACCTGCAAACACCATTAAAAGAGAGTGGAACATGGGATGTATATTTTTGTTTCTATGTATAGGAGGTGATTTACAAATTTTGTAATACTCCTTTTCACACAGCTATGTTTCATGGAGAATTATACCCCATCTGGTTAATAATGACCACAAAGCAGATCAAAGTCACAGCAAGATCAGGGCTGGAATGTCACCCTGGCTCAAAATAGTGAATAGGTTTTCTGAGGTATTATGCAAAGTTCTTAATGCCCTGTTCTTTCTTCTCCAGATGTCATGCCCCTTTTTACTGGAATTTTTCTCCTCTATTTCTTTCCCACTCCTCTTTTCACAAGTTTTCTTATGGGAAAAACAAATCAAAGAGCTTTTAGTTTGAATCTAGCTTTAAAAGCTCCAAAGCCTAAGTGGATCCAGATCAGATAAAGTTAATAAAACTCAGCTCTAAGAGGGATCATTTATGATAGTCCTCATTTAAGTTCCTCCATGGTTTCCTACTTAGGAATACTGCTGTTACCTTTCATCTTCTCTTTTAATCTAGACTGTTCTTTCATTTTATCTTTAGATGATGCAAATCACTGTAGCTCCACTCAAAGCAATACCGTTGTACTAATTTAGAGCAGCTGAAATATTTTTCTGTCCTCTACTCTGTGCTTATTTGGCAATGAGAAGTCTTTAAGTTACCACTTTATTTTTTTGGTGCTTAGACAGTTGCTCCATATTAATTTTTCCAAATTGATTTTATTTTTCATTCAAGAGTGCTTTTAACTTTCCTACAGTTCAAAGATACACTCCCTTTCCTCTTCTGCTTTTCTCTGCTGAACATTTTCTTCTGGAACATCCTGTAACTCTATAATGCAGCCTCTTCCTTTGGGAGAAACCAGGCCTCTAATAGTTATTATGTCCTAACTTTCATTTATCATGCCTGTGTCCACCATTGAGCTTCTTTCTCCGTTTGCACTTAGAAACACTTAATTTATTTTCCAGTTTCCTCAAAAATAATCATGATCGAGTTTTTATTATTTGCCTTGTTTTAACTTTGAATTCCTTTACATATTCTCTATAATTGTAATATTATAAACATTTACTGAAAACAGCTATCTCTGTCTATCTCCATGTTAAAATGCAATTGTTTTCCTCCCTCTTCACCAGAAAGAATTAGTTCTGACTTAATTTGTTAAACTTTCTTGATCATTCCTCTTTTCTCTCATTCCCATGTGTGTAAGCAGGCATATTAGGTTTGCTATCTGCTGCTTGGCTCAATGAGAATACTTCTACTCTCAAAATGTTGTTCCGGGCAAAATACCTTATATAAGAAGCTATGAATTTGTTACTAGTCCAACTCATTCTTTAACAGTCAGATAATCAAAATTCTTAGTTAATACAAACAGTCTCGTAACTTGTTTAACTTCTAGCACAAAACCATCCCAGCATTTACCCCTTTCTTATGGTATTATCTTCAAATTTCCAGTATCCCTCCAGGTCCTAATCTTGACAGTTCTTGTCTTCCTCAACAAAAAAGAGGTGTGGCACTTAGCATAAGTTGTCAACATCCCAAAGTCTTCACCAGGAGGAGTGTGATGCTTCTTATGAGGGTTTCATTCTTCTCAGGAGGTAGACAATGGCAGTAATGATGCTGTTTTCCTCCTTTTTCTTGGGGTTCACTTCTGTTTATGTTTTTAACTTTTTTAAGATTGTCTGCTCAATGTTCTTTCTTTTTATTGGTTACCAGTTACACAGTTCTTCTGTTCTCCTTGTTTCTCTCTCTTCCTTTACTGACTCACATGTGTGCACTCCTGCAGTGGTCATTGATGGACAAGTCTGATTTGTGTTCACCATCTCGAATATCTGGTATCATCTTGAGCTGATCACCATCTCGAGCTGATCATCATCTCTTCTGCACTGCATTTTTTTCTAGACATATACAGTTCATTCCGTACAGAATCACTACCTGTCATGAATGTAAACTAAACTGCAACAACCTTAGACATTCATAACCTGACTCTTAGATAGTTGTTGCCACAACTGAAATGAGCTAATATCAGCTCAGGCCAAGAAAAGCCCAGATAAATCCACAGACCTATATTGTCAGGCTACTACAGAAGCCAGAGTAAGAACATTGACTTTTGACTTTTGTTGTTTTGGAAAAACAATTGTTTATAAAGAATCGACAATTTTATACAGCAATTACCTGAAATTGCAAGCCAAAATTAAGATTTCTGCATCTGATATCTCAAACTAATGAAAGCCAGCCATATAAATGCTGCTTCTTTGCATCATCATTGTACAGGAACATCTGCTTAGACCATGTTCCCACTGAGGAACAAAACTACATATGCAAAAGCGCCTTTGTGATAGAGTGAATTAGAGAAGGGGGAAAAAATCCAGTACTTTCCCCTTATAAAACCAGAACTTAGCCATTCTCGGATGCCAGGAAAATGGCTCATGAAACGAGAAAACCTTAAAAAGGGTACTAAGGATTTGAATAGCTCCAGTATATTTGGTATACTGGCAGCAAAATGGCTTTTCCACCAGAAGTTCTGCCACAGATCACCATGCTTCTTAAGAAATATGGGCCACTTGAAGCCACATAAAAGCAGATTTGAATTCCAGTAGAGAACTGTAAGCAGCAGAGAACAAATGAAGCAATGATAAATTATTATTATCTTATGTGAAATGGTAGAAAGTGTAGGTAAAGAGCACCACTTCTCTGATGTAATGACCACAAATCAATTTTCTGGCACTATTTAAGGAAGAATTGTAATTCCACTCTTCAGAAATGGTTGTCCTGGTCCACAACCAATAACTCCAAGTGAGTTTTATGTTCTTTGTTGGTGATTCTTTCTACAGTTCGTAACATCGAGGCAGGAAGTTTTGAGTTTTGCAAGGTATCAGATGCACCTCTGCAACAGATCCGTATCTTCCTTTGATGAGACAAAGTTACCCAGAAACTGCAAGTAACCTTAAAATAAAAGTGCTGTGTTAAAGGAAAGCATCTTCACACCTTCAGAGTTCTATTAAATGCATCAGTTTAAGTTTAGCTACTGAAGCAGTGAACCTCACTAAATTGTTCTCACTGTTTGTTTCTCATTCGTTCTAGAGCTATTAACAGCAAAATCAAGGTCTGGTTTCAATGCCACTTTGACTGCACAAGCATTATTGATCTGAAATCTATACAAAGTCTATATAAAAACAATCACAATTGGAACATAGGAATTAAATTTTATATTTACACTACTATACAGAAGAAGGTTTGGTTTCAGCTTCAAGAAAACAGCTACCTAATTAAGAATAACATTTCCATACATTGGCTGAAATGGGTTTTAATGTTTGGGACCAGCTGTTTCCTAACAGAAACCCACAGCAGACAGGCTGGAAAAATACTTCCCAACTGATATTTCTGTAGTGTTACTGCCATGGGACTACAAAAGGGGTTAGTGAAAGGAGTCAAATAGCTCCGAGTTTCACCTGCTGCTGCTGTCTAGGAAAAGAGGTAGCAATTCCAAGGTGGAGAGTGAAGGGGGAACAGCAGCAGATGGAAGGAGGATAATGTTACCTCCCTTGTTTTGGCTCAATTTGTCTGGACACCTTTAAGTTGGTGCAGAGACTGTGTAGGCAGGATATATACAACTTGAAAATGAAAAGAAATTTTCAATTGACTATCACACAAAAAAATATTGAGGATTTGAGAAGCTGTTAGACTAAGCATCCATGTGCTCAGTACCCCATTACAACACCCAGAAAGTCTTTGCTGGCTACGCAGGAGGGGAAGGTTGGCCTTTGCAGCTTCTGGGGACAAGTTCTCAGTCTTGTTGAGTTGCCACTGTCCCCTAGCTCCATGGATACTGGTGACTGATGACTTGACCCAAAGCTTCCTAACCAGCCTCTAGCAGACTTTTTTTTCATTAGTATTATATACATTTCCAAGTTGGTATTTCTCCTCTTGAACCCTTGAGTTACTAACAATCCTGACTCACCAATCCCACCTCTACCTTCTCTTTTTACAGACCCTCTCAGAACTCTTTCTCAAGACTGAGGAATTTATTCTACAGTCTGAGCCCAGGTGGTACTACTGGGGCTGGTCACGGCCTGGGATCCTGGGCTGGCAAAGGGGGAAGGCTGCAGTAGGGCTTATGGAGACACACTAAGGAGAGATAAAGGTGCAAGAATAGAATGCGTATTGAGCCTCAAATATTTCTTGCCAGACCTGTGTGGATTCAGTGAAAATTCAAAAATATTATGCTCAAAAGCAAAGTAAAAAAAGGAAATAAAAAAGTAAATCAATTGAGTCTGATGAGAAGCCTGCATTAAGTGCTCCACCTTACACTGAAAGAGATTAGGTACATTGCAACCAAGCTGTACACAGTGGGATTTTTTTTTTTTTTGGTTGTAGCTCTTCACAAGTATTTATAAACTTTTGTATTTTTTTACATCATTCATCTTCATGAGTAAAGACATAAATTAAAAAGTTTGTTACAATGATCATAGGTTAGCATACATACACTTTATACATACAAACACAGTTTTTAAAAGTTTAGTAGAGCAGACAGAAAGTCATTTATTTGGTTTAGAAAGTTTTAAGTACCCTGATTGCAACTTGCATGTTGCCTGACAGATAGCAAGCCTGTCCCAGCTACATGTTGAAAATAGTTTGGGGTGTTAGTCAGGATGAATCATCCACCAGAAATGCTTACAGAGCCAAGTAGGCTTGCCACTTAAGGTTCTTGTTTAAATGTATAACACAAGATGAAAACAGGCATCTGCAAGACTCTCAGCTTGTAGACCACACTTTTGTTTAAATCCTTAATGCAGAGATTTTGGCCTGTGGGTGTGAAAGCAAGCTGCATGTCACTGGGAGGGCACAACCCATGTAAATGCATGTGAATGTAAAGAAGAAGAAGAAGGGAAAAAAACCCAATGATTCACCTTTGTGTGCTTAAACATCTGAGGGTGAAAACACCTACTTTGAATGTGTAACTGAAGAAAATTACTGTTTATGAGGTGGTGGTGTGAGAAAAACTAATGATATCAAAGAGGTTGCCTTTCAGGGAAAAGAAAAAACAGACAACAAAGACACTGAGATAAAGCCATCAGAGAGCAGGAGAGGAAGAGAGGGACAATACCAGCAGAAGAAATGCTAGAGAAAAGGTAAATAGGTTAATAAGTCAGGTAGAACATGTAATGACGTTGGTATGATACTGAATTAAAAAATAATCACAGGATCACAGAATCATATATATGATGGGAGTGACAGCAAGTAGAGAGGCTATCTTGCCCTGTGTCTAAATCTTATTATACCTAGATCAGCCTTTACTGGTATTTTACAGTCTGTTTCTAAAATACTGCTGGTCGTCTAGGCCATCTGTTCCAGAGCTTACTTATCCTTGAGTTTGTCCTAATGTTTTTCTGCATGACTTGCTGCTCTACACTTGGTACACACACAGTTTGGCCCCCTACTATACTTAGCAATCTTTTACCATAACCCAAAAAGCATTAGCATACTCCACCCTGCCCTTCCCTTCAGCCCTATCTTCTCTAGAAGAACCAAACCAAATTCTTTCTCTTCTTCCCAGGCCAGGTTCTTTTTGGCCTCCAAGCAAAACACTCCTCCATGCCTTCCTCAGGGCACTGTCCAGTTGGAGTTGTGAAATGTAGTAATTGAAAATGCATGAAATTTCAGAAGTCTTGAAAAGATGAATAAAGTGAAGAAAGAAATACTGACTGCATCTTACCTTCCACTCTTCTTCCTGTATCTGAGCGTGGCATCTGCCTCCTTTCACAGCAGCACCAAGCCTATGACTCATGCTCACTTTTAATCATCTGCTCCATCTCTGAAGAGCTGCTGCTTAGGCAGTTACCCAGTCTGCATTTATGTAGTTCCCTATTACTACCCATGTTAGGTTCTTGCTGTAGCTGGTCAGGAACTTTTCAATTCTAATCCTGCCTTTCGAAGTGTTTGCATTTCTCTCCTCTCTCAGCTTTGATCATCCACAACACCACTGAGAGCGTTGTTTATTCCCATGTCAGGACCATTAATGGATACATTGGCTTCTGCTTGGCCTGGGACTGGTCCATAGGGAATCTGTTCAATAAGGCCTTCAAGTCTGATCATGGACCCCTGATAACTACCCTTTGAGCACAGTTTTCCAGCAGATTTATGACTTATTTAGTCCATATTTTCTTAACATGCTCATGGGAGAGTTTCATGGAGCAATACCAAAGTCTTGCTGAAGTCACTGGTAGGTCATTTCTCTGACTCATTGGTATTTCTCTAAGAACATCATACATATGCATATCCAGTCTCTAGATGGATGTGCCTTGTAAGCACTTGAGACTGGAGACTTTATCAGTACTAGCAGTATCTATTGGAGCAGGCCAAGCCAAGCCAAGATCAAGAATAGCATGAATTCATAAGCCCACAAGCTCTTTCAGTCTAAGTTTGTGGAGACACTTACTAGACTGCTATGAGGAAAAGGAGAAAAGAAAGTTAATTAGTACATGGATCAACATGCGCTGAAGAATATCACTCACTCTGTCAACTCTCAGTGAGCACACACAGTGCCCCAGGTATTCACAAGTGCGTGGTGGTTTGTTTCAGGTTGCTTCAAATGAACAGGGATCTCAGCACACCTTTTCCCAAGGAAAAATAATTTTTCAGTGCTCTGAAAGGACACAAGGCTCTGTGAAGGCCTGAAAGGGGCTCCAAGTTGCCATAACTAATGGGAAGCTTGATTCCTTCAGTACAGGCTGTTCACCTCAGATAAGCAGAATCAGTTTCTACCAAGATGAGCCAGACCTATTCAAACTTCCAGGCAAAAGTTGTCTCCTGATCCAGGTGAATCAAAAAATAGGTCTTCCTGCTATGAAATATAGGTTATAGGTTATCTTCCCAGAGAAGATGGTCCCTTGCCAATAGCATCTTTACATTCTGGGATCAAACTGCATCCACAAGATTGTGCTGACCACAATCACAGCTACCTTCACCTTTCAGAGTACTGGAGGTTAAAGAGAGTTCGAGGTAATTCACATGTGTCCTGCAAAAAGTATCAAAAAGTATTTATTAGAAGGCCCAGATTTTTGCCTTTTTTCTGTAGAAGTCCAAGGAAACAGATGAGCTTTGAGTATTTTGGAAAACTGCATATAGCTGTTGCTGAAACTCTGGGCAGAACAGGCTGCGGTAGTTGGCAATGTATTCAGTGTCTGGTTGTTACAGCACTGGGAGGAAAAACATGTACATGTGTCATGCACAAACCCAAAATAAATGTCTTCTCTGCACAATAGAGGAAACTGAGCATCCTCAGCTGCTTCATACAGAGTATTGTAAGGCTTGTCAACACTTGGATATGGCAACATCAAGAGACCTTCCTCACTGTTCTGGGGGCTAAAAAACTGGAATTTGTAGGCTAGCCCTTTCCTAGGGTCACCAAAGGCTCTGGGCCTTCAGGTCTTACAAGTAAGTGTCCCCATTCCAGCAGAGAAGGAAGAATAAGTCATGATAAAGAGAAATGTGAGGAAGACTGGCATGGCATGCCAACCAGTTTGACAATACAGAAGAGTAGACCCTGTTATATGGGGTGTTTTCCTGAGAAATTGGCATAGTGCAGTATTATTTGCAGAGTTAAATAACACACACCAGCAAGAGACAGGCAGCCGTGTACTTACAGTGTACTCCCAGGTGAGCTGTAGAGTATGTCTGTCCCTGACAGGGACAGGGACAGAGCCTCAGGAAAGACAAGTCCTGACCAGAATCACATTCAGATTGCCCCTGTGAAGTCCAGGGACTAGATTGTCTTTAGCTTTCTGCCTGTTCTCCAAAGGATCTGAGGAGCTGGAGAGCTCCACAATGACCCTGCGGAGGGATACCACCCTGCTGAACTCAAGCAGCTGTTTTAGTTGACATTGACAAGGGGCATGGGGAATATGCTCCCCATTAGGATCCATTTTGCCTGCATTCCCCATCATTTAATGTTGTAGGGTTTATTTGTCCTTAAGCTTTAGCTTCATTTGTCGAGCCAATGTTTTTGGTTCTGTGAGCATCTCTGAGAGCTGGAATACCAATGCTGAGCTTCACTAGTGGCCATTGGGGGCCAGGAAATGTGGAGCAGGGTTGTATTGTGCCAGAGGTAAACTCAAAGACCTCTTATCCATTTACCATTTGGCCAATGGGCAAGTCCTTGTGTCATCCTAAAAGGCAGCCTCTTCGCTAATACTGGTAAATAAAACTGGGACAGGACTTGTTCTTTTGCCTTAAGGACAGATGGTAGATGGCGTGGCATGGTTCACATCCACCGGCCTAAACTCCTTCACTCCTGTCTGTACTGCCTGTAGGGAGCAGCTTCACATTGAGCCTGAGGAATCGTCTGGGGACTGCCAACTGACACAGGTCAAAACCATGCCAGGCAGTATGCCAGCAGTTGCGCAGCTGGGATAGTTGCAGGCAAATGCTCCAGCCTACACCCAGACCCTGTTTATTACACTAGTATAGATGTCATCTTCGGTGCTGATATGGACCGGGCTGGCATTGCAAAGCCCAGGGCTCTGTTAAGACACAGAAAATTTTAATGAGAAATTTCTGCAGACTTTCTTCTCCAGAGTTTTCTGTTGCATACTGGTTTTGAATCCCAGGGTTAAACTCTTGATACTGTTGGAATTTTACCTGTAGCAAATGGGTTATATGTCTAAACCATGCATCCCAGAGGATTCCCATACGTTCCCATACATCCTCCTGCTTTGGGTGTGGTCACTGAATCTGGACTTCAAATGGAACTTCAAAAAACAGACTGTGTCCATATGCACCAGGTCTCTGGGCAGACTGGAGGCTCAGCAGCTCTGACGGTCTGAATATCAAAGATTAAATAAAAATGCCTCTCCTTTTTCAGGGAGAAATGTGCCAAAGGGGGAGAATGAATGAAAGGGGTAAGTCAAGCTAACATCCAAGCTGAATATCTAAGGCTAGATCAAAGAAAGCTTCAGTCATAAAAAGGGTTCCATCTAGATGTGCAAGGTGATCTGAGGATGCACGGGCAATAACCAAACTATACATTATGCATGGTCATTGCCTGACAGAGCAAAGGCAGGGCAGGCACTTGTTTGATGATGATTAGGCTAGAAAAGACTATGGCCATGAGATGCGGTGCCTGTTCAGTTTGAATGGATCTGTAGACAACCGCTCCAAGAAATGTGAAGTCAACTGCTCTTTTCTTATCAACAAAGTTGCTTGCTGTTTTTCAGAAATGGATTAAATGCATCTGACATTACATATTCTGGACAGATATGTGCTGGCTATTGCTCATCTTTTTCAATTTTTTTGTCTATGTTCTTGTTTTTCCCAGTGCTTTTCTGAGAACTGAGGCTTGGCAAACTGGTCTATAATGCCCTGAAAGCTTCTTTCCCTGCTTTCTGAGTATATTTCAATGTATTTTCCAGTCCTAAACATCATCCTCCTTGAGTATCCAAAGACAGTTACTACTGGGTCTGCAGTTGCTTCTGCTGGCTCCTAACAACTCCAGCATAAATTGCAAGCCCAGAAGATTGAAAACACCTCCCTTTCTATGTATTCTGCAACTTATTCTTCACCTATGCAGGCTTCAGCATTTACTGTACTCATCTGTGTTAACTGTGGTAGTGTTCAGGTCCCAGCTGAAAGTCTCAGTGAAGACAAAAGCAAAAAAATCCCATTAAATATTATTGAACCCTTTGTTCCAACCTGTGCTCAGTAAGAAAATTATGTGCATTAACAAAATGAAGAGCAGTTCATTAAAGTAATAATAAAGGAAAGATGGGGAAAGATGTGGTGTGGATGTAGGATTTGAACCTTGCACAGTGACTAGCCTCCTCCAGAGTTAATAAAATTTGTTAATGAACCCCTAACTAAAATGCTAATAATTTCTTTTGTATAGTCATGAGGAATTCATGAGCTATCAAGACTCAAATCAAAGCAAGTTGAGAGCAATATAAGCTTTCAAAAGACACAGTAAGAGTGGTGGTGGTGGTGACCGCTGTGTTTGACAAATCTAATCATACTCAGGAGAAAAGCAACAGGAAAAAGACTAAAGCAAGAGTCTCTCCATGTAGCAGGGAGCCATGAACTGTAAAAGAGCACCTCATGCTGTAAGAAATCAATTGCATGTTTTATGGTAGTATGAACAGAGGGAGTAATGAGAGCACAGACATCATTCTTCTGGATTCACAAGAGGGCTGGATGTCTGTCTGGAAAAAAAAATGTGCTGGGCATTAATATGTTTACAGATCAGCTGAAGAATGGTAAGTAATGGCATCTTGCAGTTTCAGAGTTTCCCTCTTTCTGCCTTTCTGATTTGTTCTATCAATAGCTGTTGTTGTGGTTTAACCTGGGCCAGCTAAGCCCCACGCAGCTGCTCGCTCACTGCCCCCGCCATGGGACCTGGGGGAGAAGAACCAGAAAGGTAAAAGTGAGAAAACTTGTGGGTTGAAATAAAGATCGTTTAACAGCAAAAGCAAAAGCCACACACACAAGCAAAACAAAACGAGGGATTCATTCACCACTACCCATCAGCAGGCAGGCTCAGCCTGCCAGGCACACAGGGCTCCATCACGTGTAATGGTTACTTGGGAAGACAAACACCATCACTCTGAATGTCCTCCCCTTCCTTCTTCTTCCCCCAGCTTTATGTTCTGAGCGTGATATCATATGGTCTGGGCTATCCCCTTGGTCAGCTGGGGCCAGCTGTCCCGGCCGTGTCCCCTCCCAGCTCCTCGTGCCCCCCCAGCCCACCCGCTGGTGGGGTGGGGTGAGGGGCAGAAAAGCCCTTGGCTCTGTGCAAGCGCTGCTCAGCGGCACCGAAAACATCCCTGCGTTATCACACTGTCTCCAGCACAAATCCAAAACACAGCCTCACACTAGCCACTATGAAGAAAATTAACTCTATCCTAGCCAAAACCAGCACAGCAGAGAGGATTCCTTTCCCTTTGGCTTGCCCAACCTTTTGTTTTCTCTGCAGCTCCCCTGAAGAACACCCCTCTCCTCTGCCGCCTTGACTCATCTGGCACCCTTCTCCTGCTGCCCCATAACATTTCTGACTAGCTCTGAGTGGTTCTTCACCATGGCCCAATTTCTGAAATCTAATGAGTGATGTTAGGGCTCTGTGGGGAGGCAGTAGGTAACCAAGCCGTTTCCCAGCTGAGAGGGCTGCAGTTGATACAGACAGATACACTGTTGTGCTGGGCAGGTCGGGACCAGGGCCCTCACCCCAAAGGGCCATGCAAACCCCTCCTGAACCAAGATGCTTCCAACTGCCAGTGCAAGCAGCCTGCCTGCCAAGCACAAGCCAAGCCAAGAGGGGTGTACACAGACATGCATGGCACGAAGTGGCTCCCAAACATCTTCCAGAGGTGTGACAGCTCAGTTCTCCTGGGCTCCTTCTCCCACATCCCTTCTGGTTAAAAAGGAGGCCTGAGAAGGAGGTCCTGCTTCTTTCAGTGGCTGGGGGAAAATGCATTTGCTCAGGAAAGGTGGTGGCAGTCCCTGAGGGGCAAACCCATGCCCATCAGTGAGATGCCCATCGCTGGACTGGGCTGGATAAGCAGAAGAGGCCATCTCTGCCCCCCGTGTAGATGTAGCCCTACCGTACAAAAAGGCAGGCTGAGAAATGAGATTTCAGGAAGGTCAGCAGTAGTTGAGTTGGTGGGGACATGGAGAGGAGACACCACAGCAGACACAGTCCCATCCTCCTCCCTGCACCAGTGGCTGGGTGGGACTGCTGCTGACACACCGCTGCTGCCTCTTCTCAAAGTTTACGGAAAGGAAGCAAAAGACATGAGAACAGCTGTAGGTTTTGATTTCTTGCCAACATATTTTTTGTCCTTCATTCAGGGTTAAACCTGACATTTCAAATTACCATTCCGCATGCAAAGATAAAAATAAAACCTGTGTTGAAACATGGGGCTAACACTGTGCAGCTCCATTTTCCATGCAAACACAAAGTGTTTTCAGGGTGAGCTGGCCTCCAGAGCAGTGTGGGGTGGCCCCTGTTTTGGACCCCCCATATACCCCACACTGCTCACAGGTCCAGGCACCAGCTCACACGCAAGGGCAGTAGCATGTCCTTGGAGGATTTCTAAAGTGAACACCTCAAACGTGAAGGCAGTGGATGGCCTGCAGGCTACCTGTTGGTCCTGATTATATGTTCCAAAGTCCTCTATATGGTGTCCACCTCTCTGCTGTAGATCCAAAAGCTAGTTGGAAAAGTGAATCCTTACTCAAAAGTGATCTTTACTCTTGTTTCATATATGGAAATGCAGAGGTTTAGGTGATGTGTTCATGTCCGCACAGGAATTGCTGGGAAAGCTGAGAAAGAGCTCAGTGCTCCCTTCCACACAATCCCACGTCTAGAAAAGTGTCCACAGCTGGTAACTGCTTCCAAGGACAGGACTTGGCTGAGCAGCTCTGCCCTGCCTTGCATTCAGGTTAGATTTGGATCAACACGGTTGTGCCAAAAGAAATTGCTGTCTTTTAAGTTGTTCTTCCAAAGGAACATGAATCAGATCTGTTTTACATAAAAAGGTCTAGCTCAATAAAACCATCCAAGTGTCCACGTCTCCTTATCTCCCTTCAACTATGATGGAAAGAAGGTCTCAACTAGTAACCGTTGAGAGTCCAAGAGAAGCTGAAGGGAGTAGAGGAAAGGTAGAGACCCCAGGATGGGACTTCCTACTACCTTTGCTGACATTACTCATGGTTATATTTGTCTTTGGCCAATGTAGTACTGCCTCCTCCCTCTGTCAGATCTGTTTACAGTCACTGTGAGGATCTGTTTCTTTGTGGTTCGGGGGGGGGGGGGGGGGGGGGGGGGGGAAGGGGCGGGGGGCGCAGATCCCCTGTGCCCCACCTCACCGGCTCCCTCTGGGGACTGCTGAGGGTTGGAAGGGAAGCATCTGCAAAGCATTAGCTTCGCCCTGCTCTGATTCACAAGTAAATGAACACGAGTGATCAAACCCCCACTGGTTTAAGAGAAGAGTGGTTGCTTCATCTTTCCAGCGCCGGTGTGCAGGAAGACACCTGTGCTCTGGTTAAATTGAGCTGGGGGAGACAGGCAGGAAGGAAGGAAGGAAGGAAGGAAGGAAGGAAGGAAGGAAGGAACAAGAGATAACTGTGTTTGCAGCCGCCAGGTGGGCTGACTTTGGCTTACATTCATTTCAAGTTATTTTTAGTTGGATACACATTCCCGAGCCAGGAGTGTTCATAAAATAGGAGTTTACTAAGTATAAAGAACAAACCCAAACCATTGCCACGTTCATAACCCTCAGAGGGGTTGAGACTCACCAGAGCCCAGGGCCTTCTGCTGTGTCAGGTACATCCCAGCTGGTCCCCTGTGTCCTCAGCCCTCCAAATTCACAACTGATTCCAACTCTTATGCTCCTCTGTGAGTGCTGCAATGTTCCCAGGGACAAGGCGGCCCAAGTTTATGGCTCTGCGTTCATATTTGTTAACATACAGTTTACATAGCGTTAACAGCCTGGATTTACCACACAAATTTATGAGCAAAAGTTGAGCCACGAGCTTCCCTTGGATCTAGCACCACGTTGGGTTTGATGCCTGGAGTGAGGCTACATTCCCCATTGCTTTTAAGGTTATCAGAAAATCTCTGGGCTTTCTTCTGCTGCAATTCTTTTAAATGTTGGCAGGATTTTGGAGTTTCAGTTGTACAAAAACCACCTCCCCAGATAAAGCTGTTGGGAGGAGGTCATGCAGCATGTGGACTGGGTAAAGGAAGGCCTAAAGCAGTATATGCCAGGGCTAATTAAATGGGACCATTAATGAGACTGTTGCCAAGACAGCAGTAAATGGTATTTGTACTTTCATGAAGAAGTAATTCATATCACCTGTTTAAATTGCCTCATTATAAATTATCACCTGTTTACATAGCAGTATTTTTTTCTTAAGAAGACAATCTACCTTTGAGCAAACAGATAAAATTCTTTTGTTTGAGTGATCATAAATCACCCTTCCACCATCCTTCTTTCTCCTGTTACAGAGATTCTAACTCATCCTCTTTGTTATTAATAGATTTTTGCTGGCTATTCCCAGTGCCACAGAAATCAGAGAGATATAAAATGCACTGTAAATTACAAAGTCTTTCTCTCGGCCATAAATGGACAATAATCTATTTGTGGTAACATCTGCGTAAAGTGGCTTTCAGCAGACTTTTTTACAGATTTCTCATAATATTTACACATTGAGTGCAGAGAAGTATTAAACAGACCTCAATTCAGCAATGAGACACACTGAGCTCTTAGCCAGCACCAGCTGAGTGCCGCTGTGGGCAGGCTCGGCGTCAGCCCAGGGCAGCACACAGTAGGAGAGGTGGCACTGAGCTCCACTGAACGGGGATGGAGCGGAGAGCCAGGGAGCTCAAACCTTCATATGACCAAATGGAACAACTGACCAAGAGCCTCAGCCCTGGGCGTGGAGTTTGAAGCTGGGATAAGGGGAAGCCTGTGGTGGAGTCGGTGAGTGATGGGGAAGCTTTGGCACCAAGCACATGCACCTCACCAGGGCTGGAGAGGAACAGCAAGGGCCAGGGCCACACACATGGTGAGACGCTTGGCAGGTCTACATAAACCTGTCCAAAGCAACCCATGGAATACACCACGCTTGAAGAGCAACAGCTGCACTGGGGAACATGGCTGAGGCTTGCAGGGACAGTGTGAGGTCCCTGGTACTGCCCAGAGGGGTTCTTTGGCAAGTGGGGCTGCTGGTGTGCTCTTGCTTTGAGAATTGGGACCCAGCAGCTCTTTGCCGCTGGCAGCAAAGAGCTGTGCAGAGGAGTGACTCCTGCTTCCCTGCGGGCAGACTGCAGCTTCAAAGCGGTGAGGGAGGCAGGGCACAGGGCAATATCTAGGATCTCCTTTAATTTCTTCTTTTCTGAGCACCACATTTAGACACCAGAATATATATTTGCTGCCCCAAAGTACCATAAGCTCAGCAAATGGACCTGTGGTGTTTCCTAAAGGAAGACACCAAGCCCCACCAACCAGGTGTGCATCTAGGTGGTTTCATCTCCTCCGTATGTTGCTAACTGCACCACTCCAGCTGCCTCCCAGCACCCACCAGACACAGCATGACAGCTGTGACGGAGTCCCGTGCCTCTTTCAGGGAGGCTGCTTGTGTTAGACCATCCCAAATAACCATGCTGTCTTAAAAAAGATCAGCCCATCTAAAACAAATGTAACCTGTTTTCCTGGTCTTCAAACATTACACCATGCTCAGGCCAAAGTCATCCTCTTTCTTCTCACTTGCTTTCTGTCCCAGCAGCTCTTCTGTGGGCCAGCTTTGGTTGCCAGCAGGGAGGGAGAGCTACCCCCAAACACCACCCTGCAGGGTCCGGTTGTGCATGATAGAGGAATTTGATTAAGAATGATGACCTGAACGAGGCAGCCAGTGGGTGTGAACCTGCCTGTCTCTCTCTGGAGAGACACACACCGGTTCTCGCTGGTGGGACTTTGTGCCTTGCACAGAGTGTGGTGGGCAGAAAACTCACCAGCCCAGCACTTAGGGAGTCACCAGAGAGCTGCGGGGTCAAATTCCTCTTGGCAGGAGGGAAATGCGGCTCCTCAGCGTGTGGTCTGCACTCTCCCATGGGGGATAGCAAGGCTTTGTCTCCTGCAGCAGCAGCTGGAGGAAAAATCTGTTGCTTTGTTCCTCCAGTGTTAATTATGAAGACCTGAAATCAGATATTTTTTATATATGTATAAGATATATATATATATAAGATACATATAAATCTCTTCTCATCAGACGCATAGAATTTTGTTTCTGCCTCTGGTCTTTCACCAAGTAAGAAAAAAAGAAAGATAAAAAAAAAGGAAATGGGAAAACAGTTTCCTTTGGGACCACATTGCTTTTTCTTTTAGAGATTTTTAAAAAATTTGGCCACTGACCCAATTATTCCTATAGGCTCTATGCGCTCCTGAGGGCTATGCATCAGCACCCACTCATCACCTCGATAATGAGATCAACTGCTTAGTTTAATCAAATAAACAGAAATGGACACATTCAGACACAAAGAGAGAAGGCTTTGTGTGAGGATGTTACTACCAGCCCTCCCTCCTGCTACGATCCCAGTGCAATCCATGGTTCCAGACCTAATCCTGTAGCTCTTGTCCCCACTCCCCCCCTGCCCTTCCACTCAGCCTCTCACTAACCAGTTCTTTCCTGGGTTTCTTTCCTCCTCCCTGGGAGCCTAGGAGGCCTTAGCTGCCTGCCCAGCTCCACCTCCTGTTCTGCTTGCTGCTTGCTCTCCCTCCTCCCCCTCATATCCAGGATTCTCAAAACCTCAAGGCTTTTGTTTCCAGTATTTTGATTTTCTTTTCTTCCTCTTACCAGCTTCCCCCTCTCTGGGGCACTGAAGCAGCATCTCCACCTCTTTCTTAAGAACAAGCGCTGCTTTTTCATTTTTCCCTACTTCTCCCTCGCCTTCAACAGCCAGGTGTATCCTTTGCTCATTGAGATTTTCTTCCTGTTTTTTCTTTTGACTTCTCCTTCAGGGTTATCTTTGATGGAGGTGTTATCCCACTATTCCTTTTATACCTGCTTATTTGAATCCTTTTCCTCAGTTATAACTATCATATCTGCACTAACAACTCTGAGTGAGCAGACAGACTCATGTATTTTCCTTGCTCTCTTCTCCTGCAAGGTCTCCTAATATCTCAAAACTGACTTCATATTTTTTTTCTCCTTCCCACTTTCTCCACGACTATTAAAACTCCAGTAAAATTTCCATCATTACAGCTCTTAACCTGAAGCTTATTTCTGGCTCCTGCACCACCCTCTCTCTGCTCAAACAAAGGCCATCCCACGATTGCACTAACAGTTCTGTAAATTCCTGGTAATTATCCTGTTTGCTCATCCTTGCTGCTCAGGCAGTGCTTCCTTCTCATTCAGAATAATTTTACGTCCTCCTACCCAACTGCTCATCTCCCATCTTTGACCACAGCTCTTCCCACTCAAAATCCTGCCCTGGATTTGCCTTCCATGTCATGGGTGTAGCTCCTGCCCTTGTGTGCAAACTGCTCTGTGTGCAACAGCCACTGTGCTTGACAAAGTGCTCAGCCCTGGCACAGAGCTGTGTTCGGGGGTCCAAGCATCCCTTTTCTGTATTAAAATGCATTTGTAGACAGTCTAGAACAAACACAGCGGAAACTGTGTTTATGCTTGCAGAGAGGGCTATATAGTTAAATCTCTTTTATCATACCACCTTCTCTTCCATATGTAAATTCCGATAAATGTGGTTTATGGGTTCTTAATTAACACTGAGGTTGAATTTTTGCAGCACTCCCTTGAGGAATTTTACCGAGAGATAAATCTTCAGATATCAGAAAGGGGGTGTTAGTTTATATCTCACATCCTTTTATAAACACAGGTTTCACACCGCTTCCTCCAACTCTCCCAAGGCAGGATACAATACACAGGCTCTGTAACACAGGCAGCTTAAAAGGAGAGAGTGGTGGGTGTTGACCTTGGGTACTGGAGCCAGATGTGCTCAGAAGAGGCAGGGCATGGGCAGTAGTAGTTGCACCGCTTCAGGGAGGGTTCTTTCCCAAGCTGTGGAGATGCTCCAGCCTCGCCCTGCATCCCTGGGGACCATGGGTTGGGGTGGAAAAGAAGGGCTGGTCTTGTGCAGCCGCAACACCCAGACCTATCCAGGGAGAGTGAGCCAGCACAGCCCACAGCCATGGCTCCCCACAGGCTCTGGGGGAAGCTGGGGGAAGCTGGGGACAAGACCTCCTTAGCTGCCATGCAGTCTTGCAAAGAGAGGACAAAAGAAATTGGGAATGAAATATAGAAATTAATTTCTAACCTGGAAATACCAAAGCAGAGAGACTTTTTTATCTTCCACTGGTAGCAGATGCACCCAGATACGACGACACTTCAACAAACTAGCTGCCATCTTTGAAAGACTGAAAGAAATGCTAGTAGTAATTAAAAAAGTATTTCAACTATATCTTTGCAATTCATAGCTGAAGTGCTTTTGAAATGTGGTATGAACAACAATAAATGCAGATTTCCCTGCAGGGGAAAGGTCTCTTCATCAAGGGATGACTAGCACATTTGATGTTTCAGATTCCTCTTCATAAAATGCCCAGTTGGGAAATTTGACCAGATTGCTTCATAAAACCAAAATAGTTCATCCACTTCAGGTAGAATTAATCTAAACACGTACTTGAGCATGAGAATAAAATCTGGTTTGGAACAAATATATCTCTGTAACCTTTACAGTAATTATAAGGAACGAAAATAGAAGGTAATTAATTTCAATAGTTTAGCCTGCAAAATCAGTATCATTGCATATCAAAATTTTAAAATAAGCATTTTGAAAGCTTATGCATGTGCTTACAAAAAATAGCCACCATCGTCTTAACACTGACTGTCCACTCTCTTCGCTGCAGTTGCCTGAATACTCTCTGTGACTTGCTTGCACCTACTTAACCAGGGTGTTAGTGCTTTTATGCAGTCTCTGGAACAACTGATCAGTGCTCCTCCAGGGACCTTTTACAAGACTGAGGTCTTGATACCTCCCATAATTCCCAATTTCCCAGCCTCTCTTTATGGTATTTTACTACTGTTTCAGCACAGAAAATGAAGCCTGCTGGCATCCTGCATGAAGGAAAGCACTGCTGATTGATGCATCAAGAAAGACAAGAGCAACTCAGGTACTTAAGGCAGCCTCTTGGGGTTTAAGTTATCTTTCATTGATGACATTAGGGGAAAAAAAAAAACAACAGGCAAAAATAATCAACAAATCATGCAAATCTAATCTAAAGTGAAATGCAAACCCAATCTTGGATTTCATGCATTTAAATTAGGAGAAGAGACCCCACTCCCCTGCAATAGATGTTGCATTTGAAAGGATCCCTGGAACATCTGCCTTATAGTGCAGTAGACACCAGAGCCCACAAAACATCACTGATGCCCAATAGCAAAGATACACCCTGGAGCTGAAAAACCAAAAGCCACAGCCCTAATGGGCCAGAGGAAGTGAGCACAAAGACAAAAGGCATCACCAGCATCCCAGACCCCTGCAACGCTGAACAATACTGCCTTTGTTAGGAGTCACTAGTTCAACCCTGCTTCCACTGAATTCAGAGGGGTTTTCGTCACTAATGTCAGTAGCAAAAGAACAGAATTCTGTGCAGAGCAGAACCAAAATCATCCTCCTTCTTACCCAGGAACCATGGCTGTGTTGTGGTTAACATAACAATTAGAAAATTAAGACAATGAAATCCTTGCAAAAGCATGCTTAAGTCTAGCTCTTGTTTCTAGAAGCAGACAATTATTTTTAAGGAAGTAAAGCACAATATGCCATGCAAAAAAACCCCACTCAGATCCTGAAAATCTTGTGCTTGATCTAACCATAAGACCTGAAAACAGATAAGCATTAGAATTGTCTTCTTTTTTAAGAGGTTGGAATTCACATGCTCCACAGTTGTGAGGGTTATACGTGGACTTTCTCCCCCTCCTCTTTTAATGAAAATTTAGTGTCACGTAATAATAGAACTCTTGGTGCTACAATGTGAAAAAATATTTTGAGGCACAAGATGGTAGCAACATATGACCACCCACACAGACCTGTTGTTGAAGGTTCATCAAAAATGCTGAACACCGTGATTTCCTTGGATAACTGGATAACTCATGAGACTTCAAAGAAAGTCTTCTCTCTCACCGGTTGCTCACCACATTTTGGAGTTTGTCAGAATATCACAATTTGCATTTTGAGTTTCTGTGCTGAAATAAAAAAAAAAAACCAAAGTTTTTTACTAAAATGACTAAGAATTTCTCCTGGAATGAAATGTAGGCCCTACTTCCAAGAATTGCGCTCTTTTCCAGAAAGGGGAAAAGATCACTAGGGACGTGCTCCAATGAGCCTTATCCTTTGCACATCCAATGACAGGAATCCAAATCTAAAAATACTTCATATTACAGCCTAATTTGTGTGAGGTATTTGTTGCCAAGAATTCTCAGACTCTGTGCATCCACTTTATTGTTCTTGGCACAAAGGGCACTTCCATTCTGTTGCTATTGTTATTTGAGCAGTCTGAAACAAGACATAAAGTAATACCAAGTCTATCTCTATGTTAATTCTCCCCAGCGATGCTGTTGCCATAGCAAGGTTATACATGGATTTCAATGGACACACACAAATTGAAATTTATTGGCTTTTAAAGTCAGTTCAGCATGTTTACAAGTGCTATGTCTGCCTTTTGGACTCCTTGCAAACTTTGGGAATTTCACAATCTGATTTTCTGTATGTAAGAATGTTTCTCTGGTTATATAGAAAAATAAGAGAGTAAGTTACTACTTACTTTCTAATAGAGAAGAAAGAGCAGAAATGACCATGCATAACATCTTGTCAAATGTGTACAAAATCTGAAATCTGAATTTTTTACACATTTGTAGAATTAATTTATTAAAGCAGTATGCCATTTCCAGAGAGTAAATGCACCATGACTTGTAATTGAATCATATTTGATTAAGGAGGTGCTACAGTCACCACATACCAAATCTGTTTTTATACATATACATGCACACATACATATATATCTATCACTATTCATCACCACCTATGTGAGTCAAAATATTTCACACATAACAAAGGTTCTACAATGTATTTTATTTGTGTGCTGATATGTAAAATATATATTGAAGTTTTTTAGGCTTTGAATTTATGAAAAATTTCTAACTTTTTAATTTAAAAAAATTATAGAGTAGGCTTTGATTTAGTTTTGAATGCTTTATAATTAAAATAGCAAAATAGCAAAACAGTAAATGGAAGGAGATACATGGTTATATTTGAGATGATTGTACACTTACAAAATAAAATCTTGACAAGTGCCTGAAATTCTTGTTGGCAATGTGAACTATTAGTGTTTCAACTACAGCAAAAGACTATGAAAAGCTTTGTGAACAAATGCTTACTAAAAGGTGTTGGGGTTTGTACTCTGTAGTTCACAAAACCAAGAAATTCATTCTTGTTCAACCTCGTGTCCAAGCCTCCCACTGCACAGTGACTCATTTTCTTTGAAGTTAAGAAAACAGCAGAATTCTCCCACCAACAAACCGACACATAATTCTGAAGATAAATGCTGTTTCTCTAGAACTTCAAGTCTGCAGAGGAGGAACACTGTGGATTAAAGGTGAGCAGGAGAGCGAGGAATGGCTCCTTCTTCTCCAAGATTTATGGAGGATGTAAACATGGACATGCCATAAATTAAACAAGGTGAGTTTTTACTCCCAGTTTCTGTAGGTTTTTTTACTTTTAGATTGGAAACTTTTTCATCATCTTGATAAAGGAATCCCAAAACACAGATCACACAAGTGTCTGAGTGCCAAATACAATATTGTCTCATAGGATTATCATCACCGGAGCCTGCCTTTCACCACCCTGAGCGCTGGCAGATACTGTACTGTTGTGGTTCTTTTCCCGTGAATTATTTTTTTCTTTGTTCCAACTTAATGCATGCAAAACCATATTCTTGAAGGGCAGATTTGGCTCTGTCATATCTAGTAATGACTTCCCAGTAAGGGAAGGGCCAGCACGGGCAAGAGCCAGTGACCAAGGACACGTTATCTCCAGCGCTGAGGAATTTGGCCTTGGACAGAAGGAGATGATGTGCATCAGCAGGCATCAAGGGTCACACCATGGGGACGGACAAGGACTGGGAATCGAGACAGAAAAGAACAATTATGCTCTTTGGTGTCACCAGTGCATAAATCCATCACATCTCTTACTTTGTTTAAACTGGCTGAGAAGTGTAGTCAAGTTTTTTAGTAATAAATTATGGGAAAGCACTGCCATAGCAATGAACCCTTCCTCTCCACCTCCTTGCAATGCCCCCAAACCCCAGAGCTTGTGGGTGACTACAGTGGCTTCCCCGTGTTTAGCTCAGAGAGAGATAAAATGAGCAGTCGGATCAGGTGAACATCTCATGCCTCTCTCTGAACCAGTGCCACCTGTCACGCTGACATTTCTCTGCAGACAGAAGGCAATGCATCACACTGAGAGCCCCTAAATTCATCCTAAGTGTGGAAAAGACATTTAAAAAGCACAAAGCAAGCATGTAGAAAGCTGAGTAACTACAGAACGACAACCAAGGAGGATGCAAGAGCAATGAATCATTCAGTGATACATCTTTTGAAGAACAGTCTTTAGGAGTGTGGTAACACCCAGAAAACCTCCTGAACAAATACCAGTGCTGCCTTGGCTGGAAGGAGTCTGCCAACTGAAGAACTCAAGAGACATATGCACACAAGAGCCAAACCAAGAAAGAGGACAAGAAAGGGCCCCACAGGCTACATTTGTTTTTTTCTTTCCAAACCTATGGAGATAGGACTCATCCAAACTGCAATTGCACAGCATGAAATGGAAAAGGTCAAAAATGGTATGCATTGAGGGACAGGACTTTAAAAGAAAAGGAATAGGATGTGGGACATGCTGTCTGTGTTGTATTCTGAACCCTCTCACCACTGTCCAGCTGGGGAGCAGCGGGTGATTCCCGTGACCATGTTCTGAGAGGGGCAGACAAGAAGAAAATACGTATTCCAACTGTGTTTCTAAAATCCCAGACAAAATACAAGCCCGGAAAAAATCTGTGGGATAGGAGGAAAAGCTGTTTCCCTGAGAATACTTGGTGACCCCAGTATAAATATGTTGGGTTTGGGTAATAAGCAAGGGATCAGATTTAAAGTAAAACCAAAGGGGACTGGAACTGGCAGTTTCAAAAGTGAGATGGTGGAGCGGCCACCATCATGGAAAGACTTGGGGAGGGGACAGGGGCGCTGAGTGCCAACCCATTAGTTCAACCTTGAACCAGATTCTGAGGGAGATGTGGCAAGCAGAGCAATGCTTGAACTGGAGCCTCCAACTAGGAAAGAAGAAAGGATCCCAGGTGAGAGATATCAAGCCACTAAAAATGTCCCTGGTTTCTAAGGGGGTGTGGGTTTGGCACTTTGAGTTGCATTTACGCAACAATTTTTCTTCTAATCTTGAAAATAGATGCCACAGCCTCAGCTGATGCTGGAAGTGAAGTCGGTGAAGATGAAATACATTGAAGCCTACTCCATGTTAGGAAGAAATTTGTCCTATAAAGCCATGCATCCACGCTGTGGGGTGCCTCATGTCATCTTGCCAGGACTGGGGTGGGAGCAGGTTTGGCTGAGCTCAGAGGGAAAACCCCTCAGAGTGTGCTGCAACCAGCACCCCCCTGGTGAGGGGCCGGCAGCAGAGGCACATGGCAGCGGAGAATGAGCCGGGCAAGCCTCCGAGCACCTCACCTGGCTCACCAGGACATCTCGGGATTTCTGTAGCAAGGCTTCACGCCTCCTGCACAACACCGAGATGCACAAAAGCTAACTTAGAGAGATCAAAATGTTCATGTGTGAGTGTAAAAGTCTGACAACAAAACATATCCATAGCTCCCAGTAACTGACTTTATAGGCTGCAATGGGAATTATGTCACCCTAATTTTTTAAGCCCTGCTTTAGTTATGAGGTTTTCAAGCAGTGCAAGAAACTCAACATATTCCAACAGCTATCTATAAATCATCTGAATTAATAGAAACTATGCCTAAGCAACAGGGCTCTGGTTTTCTTGTAGCAGCAGACCATGGGAGGCAAGAACTAAAAAGTCCCTGGGAAGCCATACACCAGCAATATAATCCCTTCATAATGCGGCCTTCCAGCTGATTTCACATCACATCAGATGGTGGCGTTTGGTCTTTCTGGTCTGTGACCAATAAACTGGTCAAAACCTTTCCACAAGGTGCACTACACCCAGTGCTTTATGGATGCAAGCACTGTGAGAATTTGCCTATTCTGTGAGAGGCAGAACAACAACAAAAAACAAAAAAACGAAAACGAAAGAAAAACCCCAAACAAACAAAAAAAAAAACAATTGGAAACCCAAAAATTGTTGCCTTAATGTCTGACCATTTTATTCTCAGACCATCTAGGTATATTCAAAGGTATTACTTTATCACAAAATTGTACCCTTTTGGTTATTTGTTCTGCTGCTCAGTGTTTTTCTCTTGAGAACATCTCTCTAGGATCTGTCCCCAGAAAACCAAATTATTTTTATCTAGAAGCTAGACAAAATAATTCTGCAGAGAGAAAATGAGGATGGCTGAGTGACCGGTTAACAGAAGGCAGGAGAGCTGGGGCTCATGCCGCACACGCAGGTACCGACCGGTGTAGGGAAAGACAGGGTTGCAGCAGGTGTCTGGAAAACCCTCTGTGCCAGGGGCAGCCAAGCTGATAAACGAGTGGCCATTACTGTGGTCTGCAAAAGCAGGGGCGGGGGGGGGAACCAATCTGTGCAGGAAAGTAAAGGACACTGGAGCTTCCCAAGCAAACAAGAAATGCTACTTTATCCCCTCCCACTCTTTGAAAAGACAAAAATTAGACTAGCAGAAAATGGTTGCCACTAGTAACAAGGGACGTATATTCTGTCTGGGACGCAGCCACAGTGCTGGCATCAGTTCTGTGGGATATGGAAAGGCGAAGGGAAAGCTCCTGTCTCCAGGCTCTTTGTGAGACAATCTGTATTTAACAGCTCCTCCCCCATTTTGGGTTCCACCTCACTAGAAAGGGGAAGGGTGAAAGAGGGAAGAGGCAGCTGAAATAGCAAAGGGTGGGCAGGTGAAGGAATGGCACTGTGATCGCTCCAGCAAAGCCAACAGGGCAAGAACGGGAACGCTCAGGAACGTCCTTCATGGCAGTGCGGAAGGTGCCAGCCTGCCTTTTGCTGGAGAGACCAGCCAAGTGTCCCTCCACTTCTCCAGCCTGGGGGCGAGCCCATGAGCTGGTTCCTGCCCATTCCCACACGTACGGCTGCCCTGAGCACCTGGGCCAGGCCCTCCCTCATCCCGCATTTGAATCCCAAATCCAAACCCATTCCAAAAGCTCTTCCCAGGTATCTGTGCAAAAAAGCAGCCATGCGCTCAGGAAATATTTCAGTCCTTATAAACAAGGCAAGCCAGGCAGCACAGCCAGGTCTCTTGTCTTTACCCCTGTCTCTCAGCAGCTTCCCTTGAACTACTTTGTCTTGGTTTTGCAGTTCTGTGGTCTGCCGGGTCCCATAGCTACACAGGGCCTCTTAACACACCCTTGTACAGCCTGAGATTCCTTTTAGCTGAAGTCGTGGGATTGACTTTGCTCGAGCTAAACTTGTACGAAGATCCCTGGGTGTTCACACATCCAGAGACATGCCCTGATACACAGACCTGGAGGACATAATTATTTTCTGAGTGATAGGGTCACGCCACAGAAACTGGGAAGGGGTGACTCCAGGGGTTAGACACAGATGGACAGCACCTGGAGCTGGTCACCTAGCACACACCTGAGGCTGGAAGCTGGTCCATTGGTGCTGTCCCCCTGACTCCAGTCAGGGTTGGGAAGAGGACCAAAGATATGTCCTTGCACAGCTCTGCAGTCAAGTCCAGTGGCCCCAGAGCAGTATCAGAAGCATGTCCCTCCAAATTCTTCTCCTGTGCTGAACAGGCTGGGCTGTCTGCTCCCACCCAAAGATTGATTCGAGCTGTCTGCATTGGAGACCTGTTGGCCATGCCAACCCCAGGCATTTGTCTGGATCTTCAAAAGCTAGGCCATCATCCTCCCAACTAAATAAGGCACCATTCAGCAGCTAGCCGCCTCCTGGTGCAGCCACTGAGTTATATTGCTGCTGGGTAGACTTCCAGCCCTCTCAAAGCACAGATAATGGGTCACATCAGTTTCTCAGGGCCTCTGGTTGCACACCCGCTCTATTTATGGGATGCTGATGGCACAGATGTTACCATTGCAGAAGACAACAGTAGGAAAAGGAAAATAATAGAGAAGAACGGCAATGGCTGGGGAAAGCAACAGAAGTCAGGCTAAGAAGGTCAAGGTTTCCGAGAAAGAAGATGAGGTAGGAGACTAAGAAGGAACAGAAGAGACACAAGGAACTGAGGCCTGGCCGTTGCAAGGAAATCTGAAAATGCAGCAGGTCCTTTGTACAGCAGGAGACACATTCAGGATGTTGCAGAAGCGTTTAGTGGTTTTGAGAGATTTCAAGTAGCTTGTGCATGTTCAATACATGCTGGAGGACTTTGCGGTTGTGCAGCCTGCTCATTGGTTCAGATCCTGGTATCTTCATCAGTGTTTGGAGCACATTTGGTGTTACACTTGGGACTGAGCTTCTGATTCAGTCTCCTCTTAAAGGAAGCTAACTCACAGACACCAAAACAGTTTTGCATACCAAATAACACGTGGGCAGTGGTGGTAATCAGGGAGTTCACTTCAAAACAGAACTATAGCTTTGAACCAAAACATTTATGCAGACACAGCCTTAGGCATTTAATTCATGCCTAAGAACATCTGAAAGCAAATGCCCACATTCTCTGCAAAGCTAAGGAAGGGAGCCTGATGCTTTTCAGGACCTGCTGGAGGACATGCTATCCATTTACATAGCTGCGCCTGAGCTAGATGATGTGGATCCTTCTGACAGGTACCAGGGAAGATGGTAAAAATTATTAGTTGAAGTGTGGGCAGATCATCAGATGCATGGAGGAATAGCAGCTCTTCACTTAAAATACTCACACCCAGCTGTGGTATTAGTAACCACATCCACATGCTGCTTTCCACCTAAGTAGGTCACTACTCAAGCAGCAGTCTTTGCCTTTGGACCTGACTCTGTAATTTGCACCAGCACATGCAGCAGGCACCAGCCACTAAGAGGGTGTAACATACCATCAAACCTATCACACCCTCAAAAGTTATTCTGATCTCCACGGTCAGCCAGCCCTTTCTCTGGCTATGCCTATGCTGTTCATCACTCCTAGGTCTGAGTTTGTGCTGAATTCCAGCACCACCTACCACCCATGCTTGTCTTCTGAATGCTAAACACCAGATCTGCCTGGAGTGGTGAAAGCTTGAATACTTGCATTATGCTATCACATGCATCCAAGCTTTCTTTTGCCTAGTCCAGACAGACTGAAGTGGTCCACCAGAAGATGTCCTGAAACTTGGGTCTTCCCAAGCACAGCCCAGATGATTTGTGTCTAAACCGCAGCTACTAAAATGAAAAGAAAATGGACAGATAATATGGTTGAACCTCTTTAATATGTATGTCCTCAAATCCATGTTCCAGCTAGCCCTAAAAATCATGGTTAGCATGTTTGATGGGACTTCAGTGCACAAGAAGCCTAGAGCCAGGAATGGGATGTGCTCCAGGCTTTGCAAACCTACAGGCTTTACAATGACTTTCCATAAACACTCCCAGCTTTCATGGGAGCAGCAAAAGACTACTTTGCTATCAAAGATCATCTGCACCTCCTCACAGGTCCTCACACGTGGGAAATCCTGGTTTGACCTCACTGCAGTTGTTCAAAAGTATGCCTAGAGATATGCAAACTGTGGCTCCCTACATTGGTACCTGTGTCCTCTCCCCTTCCAATAGCCTTGCGCTTCATCAATTTTTTAAAAAAAAACAAAACAAAACAAACCACCAAACACCTGTTCTCAAGCCTCATAACCATGCCAACAAAACCTTTCCTACAGATGCTTTCATACATGCAGCAACTCCTTTCTGCCCATGTAACTCCCCTCTGGGAAGCTGTCTTTAACTTTCACCTTCATGGGCAGGGTTTGCAAGCTGCAGTTCTAACAGGAAACCCCTTTAAGTGGAAACAAGCTCTGATGTTATGGCTCCCATAGCAGCAAAAAGCTGCTTCCCTGCATGATTCCCTCATCTTCTGGGGTGCCTGCTGCCCAGACGGATTCCAGACAGCTGTCTCCAGCCTGCTGCTCCTGTTCACACGCAGGCTCTGGCTCCCTCCCAAGCCTTGTCTTCTCTGACCCACGACTGCCAACTCTGGGATTTTATTGCCAGGATCATGGTATTTGATGTTTTTCTTACTGTCCTCATTCCTGGACCGAGAAAACTTATTTACCATTCAAAATTAAAATGAGATTCTGTCCTTCTTGGAGGCAAAGAAAATCTTGAAAGGCATGCAATTTAGTGACTCGCAAAAGTTGCAGGCATATATATATATAAGTCTTTTGATTTTTTTAAGCCAATCTTGTGACAGGAAAAACTCAGCAAAATGATTTACACGTTAATTAGCAACACTGCTGACATGAAATATTATGTCCTTGTCTGGCACTCCTGATATTACGTGGCATTCCAATGAGGCAAAAGAGAGCTGCAATTCTGACATGGTATTTTACACTCTGTGCCCAAGAGAAAATCCTGTGCAGTGTAGGGGGGCAACAGCCTTTCATACTGCCTTCCTTCAGGGAAGGGGTCCCTTGTGAGAGGGGGGACACCAAGCATCAGCAGGGAGAACTAGCGATCCTAACACCCTACCATGCATGCAAGAGCTGCGCCCAACACAAGGACCCTCCTGCTCTGCCAGTGCCCGGCTCATCTGTTCAACGACCCCTTTAAGCAGGTACCTACAAAACCCTGGCCTAGGCACTACTGGCAAGAAAACCATGGAGAAAATTACTGAAAATAAATTGAGTTCCCAGTGCTCATTGATACGTTGTTCTGCATTTATAAACACTGAAGTTACTTAAATAATGAAAAAAAAAGGTCTAAGCAGCTTCCATCTCAGTTATCTTTTCTACTTCTGGCAGAAAATGAAGTTTCCAAACATTTAATGAAAGACTTTCTGCAAAAATAAAAGATGTTTTGATTAAAGTGTCAACAAAATAAATCATGCAAAAGCAACTGGCTGCTTTGTGCTTTCTTTTTCTTCTAAATAGGACATTTTTCATTAAGTCTGTCAACCTTCTATTTTTCAGAATCATTTCAGGCAGCCCTCCAAAATCCTTGAGGTTTTGTTTCATTCAAATTGTTCCAAGTAGGAAGTGATCACTGCGATTATGACCTTTTTTTTTTTAATAGGAAGGGGATTCTTACATACTACAGAAATATGGAAGAGGAAAGTGGACATGAGGAAACAGACAACAAAAATGTTAAGCCAATTCAGAAAAATACAAACATCAAGGGATTATTAAAGACACCTGGTCTGGTGGAAAGATGGATGAAACAGTTTCCATTAGATACTGGGCAACAAGGTGAAATTTATGTGCAGACAGAAGTAATTTACGCACAGTTGTTACACAAAGGATCATCATTTATTGCTAATAAACGAGCACATTTGATGAATCTAATCAGTATTCAAATACCTAACATATTTTAAGAGCAGCTAGGGTATAGTCTCTGTAGAACAGCTCATTGCACTCAGGAATTCTGTCAAATTACATGGAGCTGTAGTGAAAGGCTGGAATGCAAAACAAGGGCAGAAAAGCAGATGGAACAATTCCAAGAAAATAAAAATTGACAACAAAAATTTCCTCCGTTTTCTCCTCTACCTCTTCCCATTTGTCCAGAAATAAGTATTGGCGCGTTTCTGTTCAGCAGCATTAATCTAACCATCCGAGCTAAGGACAAAAAGCTCCAAATGACACTGTCGTCACAATGTTCAGATTTTACAGTATCAAAGACTGCCTCCTCTTATTTTCTTTCATTATGGATTTCAACCCAGGATATTTTCTTCCCATTGTTTCTTAATTAATTCTCTCCCTATTTTTTCCTCTGTCTTTTTAAGAAGAGTACTTAGGGTGTCTTTAAAGGACCACTTTTCAAGACATCTTTCATCTGTGCTTGCCCAGGTTAACCTCTGCAAGTCCCTTCCAACCGGAATTTTATGTTCTACACACACAACTCCCAGAGCAATGGATGCATCTTTGGGAAGAAAAATAGTATGGGCAGCACTTAAAAGATTTAAACTTTGAGGTCCTTAAAAGGTCTAAGGATGAAAAGAAAAGCTGTCTAGTACAAGCTCAGGTACAAAGTACTGAGAATTTTTATGGGAAAAAAATTGTACCCGACATTTACAGTCACATCAAAGCCCATTCAGGATCAGCATGGCACTATTTCTGTGCCTTCACAGGAATAGGTGCTCTGTGTTTCTTCCTGAAAAACGTACTTAAGTGGAAGGCATTTTGTGCCCGAGCTGTTTGAACCCCTTCTGCTGAAGGCCACTCAACAGCAGCAGGAACAGCACTTCAGACTTCCAGCTAAGAAAAAAGATCAGTTTTAAAATGTTCTGTCTCTGGTGGCTTCCTCTGTCAAACTGCCACCAGAAGAGTAAAAGAAAAATCAGATACCCGTTCTTCTGGAGGAGCTAAATCCCCATCACAGACTCCCAAGGCTGAAGGTGCCAAAAGATTCTGCTTTTGTATTCATGCATTTGACATAAGGCAGAAGCCCACAGAAATCTTACTGGGAAGTAGTTTCTGGATGGGATAACGGTTAGATAGTACATGAGGTAAATTCCAGGAAGGACTGTTGTGGCCTTGGGACAGTTTTGCTGAGCCTGGAAAGCATGGAAATGTGGGGCATTTCTAGAATATTCATGGGATACAATGGCATTGGACAAAGTCTAGAACAAACGCATCTTATTAAAGACAGAGCTGCTTTGGGATGCGAGTACATGTGTGTGTATACATATACACACAAATACTAGTAACAAGCTTTCATAAATTCTTGTATGCATCATCTATAACATTTAGTCTTTGCTATACATAATTATACCCATCATCATTAGGAATTCATTGCTATTTTGAACCTGACATTGAAGCTTGGGTAGAGTGAAGGATAAGCACAGCTCAAGACCATGCCATAACCCTGATCTGTTTCAAAAAAGCTTGCATCCCTAGTCCCCATCTATGCCACCAACTCCCAGTGGTTGAGCAGACATCTCTTTAGAGAGGGTGAAATGCATTGTGTCAGCTTCCTACACAACCTGACACCATGCAGTTAATTCATAAGTACATGCTAATTATTCACCAGTTATCTTACAGAGCCATGGGACAAGTTCAGTTATAAATTACTTTAACAATCCCGAGACGTACAAAGTGGATGGTTGTTATTTCAACTGCTCAACTGGAAAAGAAATTAAAAAAAACTATAGTAACATAGCATCTTCATTCTAGAATGTACATGCATGGATTCATGGGGAGATGGAAAGAAACTTTCCTTCCTTTTCAAAGTCTTTGAACAGGTTTCTTGGATCATGCAGACTCAATCACAAGGAATCATCACACCAGGTTCTTTCAGTCTGGTTTCTTACCTCTCATCCGAGAAATACCATCCATTTGGAAACAGCACCTGGTATTTTGCGTAAAGTCCACTGCTGCCCAAATGTGAGGTTAGGATAACACTTATTAAAAGTACATGTACTTGTGAACATGTCCTCTCCATCTTCACATGTCACTCTCCAAGAAGTTGATTTGTCATGGGCAACGTAAGCAGGTAAAACAGGCTGCTCAGTTACACAAAGTAACAGGCAATTAAAGATGGGTGAAGGTAAAGAGAGTGAAGACTGAGGAGGTGGAAAGCAGCAACCAGCTACACACAAAAGAAAAAAAAAAAAGAGAAGAAAAACTGTTTCAGAGCAAGAATTTCACCTCCCATCTACTCTAGACCATTCACTCTGCCTCTCTCCTCAAAACCAGCCTAGGAAAAGAGGGCGGGTACAGACTGTCTGCATTCCTGAAGCAGCAATGGGGAGAAAAACACAGAATGATCAGAGCAGTTCAAGGGATAGGCCTTTCCTGCTGGCAGGGTTTTAACTTGGACACTATCAAGCCTCATCTTTTCTAAGCTGAAATAAGGAGGTTGAAAAAGAACTGGAATGGATGCTTCCTTAAAGGCCAGTGGAGAGTACAGGGAACCACACGCTTTTCCATTTGGCTGGGTATCTTGCAAACCCGTTTGAGTAAAAAAGGAACTGCATGAAGGAAAGCTCATTTCTTCCATCTCCTATAACGTCAAGCCCTACTTAGCTTCCTCAGGAGCTTCACAGTAAATAGATTAAATGAGACTATACTTGATATCAACCCTCAAAAATATTTTCAGGTCTTTTTACAAAAGAAAATGGCAGCAACAACAGAAGAATTTTTTGGCAATTCTACATTTAGGCACTAATGTGGAGGAAATATGCATTATTTTTACAGTATGGAAAAATGGCTTTGCCTTGATTAGGGAAAAGAAGTACTCCAAAATTCTCCTACATAGTCCTACTACAATACACATTGGATGCATCATGATAGTTTGGGAATAAACCATCAGGAGCAGCACACATTTGGGGTCAGTGCCTGAGCAGTCCCCCTACCACAGAATACTCTGCAATGGGTCTGCCTCAGTCTTTCTTTAGTTAAGGCAGTTACGCTTACATAAAATAAAAAACAGATTAAGAACCAAGGTGTTCCCTAAATCCCATGATATCCACAAGTTTTCTCTAGCTTAGTGAATATTTATTATACAGGGTGAAATGGTACAAGCTGTTGTAACCTACTACTCAGGACAGAGAGCTTCAAAGTTCCTCCACCAAGTGAGACAGAGGGGGCACTGGAATCTGGGTCTCTAGAAGTCCAGGACCTTGATCAACTATCTTGACATAAATTGCCTCATTTCTGTGAGGCAATTCGGTCTTGTGAATGTAGTCCTTTGCTTCCACATTTCCTGTATTTGTAGACACAAGCAAAGCTGGAGCATTTCAAAGTCAAACAAAACATTCTGTTCAACCCAAAATCAGTGTTTTTGACTCATACGCACAAATCAGAAAGTTTTTCATTTCAGTCCACTGGGCCAAAAGGAAGAAGATGCTTCCAGTACTACTGGTTTCAGGTGCATGGAAACCTTGGACTTAAACTACAGCACAGATCCATCATAAGTTAGTGTAAGTCAATTGTTTCAAACAGCATGAAGAGCCCAGGACTCTGCCTTACTGAAGCAGCAGTGAGTGAAAAATTATTTGGCATCAAAGCTGCAATCTACAAACTGGACTCACTCCGCCCTTTGCTTCTGAGAGGCAAGGAAATACAGATACACACAACATCCCCTACCCATTCAGAGCAAAACCCAAATACCACAAGTCTTGTCTTTGGCAAATAACATACAACAATGCTCTGCATAAGGTTTGGGCATATCCAGAGTTTGTTGTTTACAGGCTAGCAACAGATGGTTTCAAGGACCAGTTTACACTTTGATCCTTTTGATGTGAAAACTTCTAAGCAACATTAGAGTACACGGAAATTTTTGCAAGGCACTGCTTTCTCCTTTTATGAGCTTCAGTCCTGAACAAAAAATTTGTACAATGACTAAGAGGAAAGCACTGTCTCTTGAACATAAAGCCTACACTAGGCAACACGTTAAGACACAATGGTCATCTCAACTCTCTCTCCGACCTCTGGGGCCATCACACAACTCTTTTTGGTACTGTGGCATTTTGAAGTTCAATAATTTTTGAGCAACTGGATGAAAATTCGGATTTGATAAAGGAAATAGCACAACTTCCAATACACAAGTCACTGTATGAAGGAAGCTTATAAGGGAGGGAACCAGCTACTAAGAAATCTGGCAACAGAGGCTACCACAAGATTCCTGTTTAATATGAAACCATCCGTGCTGACTGAACTAGATTGGGCATTGTACACTGGACTTATTCTGGGCCTGCGTTTCATCAGTCTCAGAAGCAGCCCCATATGACAGAACCATGGAGTTAAATCAGGCAGATCACACCTCTCACAATGCTTAGTGTGTGCGTCTAGGAACAGACGCACGGAGTCATACCACAAGTCCACCTAATCCATTACGCTTTCTCCAACAGCATACATACAGGTAAAATACAGCAGTATTATTAGCCCGTTATGTAAAATAAAACCTAAAGCTTCCATACTTAAAAACACCTAACAATATTGCTGCAGGTCTGCGCGCTCCTTTCCTACCTTCCTCAGCTCTGGTCTACAGCTAGAAGGTGGAGCAGAAGTCAGCAGGAATCAACCCGCCCAAACGTAGAATTGAATAGTCTTCTGATTGCTTAGCTTCCTCAGATGAGCACAAAGACAGAGAGGCAGGTAGGAGTTGCAGCTTTGAGAGGGAAAAGGGGGGGAAGCTGGAATACAGGCAACCCTGTCCTGGATTGCCACAAACTGCCATGAACATAGTCATGAAATTAACTGTCGCTCTCCCTGTAAGCTGTTAGCTTTCACACCCAGTCCTGTACTCAGATCGTTTGCTAAGCTATTTCAGCATGTTAATTCGCCAGAAAACCTGACTAAAGATGTCCCCCTCTTAACTGACTTCACAGACTGAAATAGCTCAGTTAAGACTCTGGAAATGCAGCTGCCAGAAGAGTTTAGACTGCAATGAAACTTCAATCCAACTTGCTAACAGGGTATCAGAGCAAAGCATACTATAGCCCCCAATAAAGCTGCCATTTCAAAACCAGGAAGTCAAAGCACAACCAAGAGACAAATAAGCAAGCCTTATGCATACAGCCCACACAACAGAGTTAAAGTTGTACCCACACAGAACATTTCAAGATAAGCCTCCAAACAAGACAGCACAGATCTAACGCAGTGTTTCCCATATCATACCTGCGGCAGTCTTAACTCTGCCCTTGACGTTCAATCTATCCTGTCCTGCGCCTGTTTACAAGTTAAGTGGAGAATATGCACTGCTTACATTTCATTCTTTCTACACGGATCTTTCAAAAGAATACTAAAAAGATAACTCAGTCTAACAGTAGCAGCACTGAAATCAACTACACACCTCAAGAACGAAGGATGATACTCTTAATTTGCATTTCTGAAGTGGAATGTCAAAACTGAAATACTTGGAGCCTTGGCATTTGGTCACACTGCAGCTTGTCTTACTGGGTTTTATATAAACAGAATTTTGCCTTTACATTCAAGCAGGTATTATAGCCAGATAAACAGCACAGCAACATGCACCTTTGAACTTTCATTTCCAAATTCACTTCTGAAATGTGACTTGACACTACCGCAGCGATCACCAGGCAGTCTAGTGTTATGTAAACAAGTTCAAAAGCCCGATAGATATAGACTAGGTTAAGTGTTAGTCTGGAAGAAGAACTTTGCTAAGAACTACTAAATATAAACAGATTTTGGAAGCAGCTGGCTGCTTTAGGTTAGCACTAGCTGGTTTTTACAAGCAGCCTCTACACATCAAGCTGTCTTATTGCCTGCTAACAACAGGGTACAAGGATTCAACAGCCATCAGAAAAGATTTTTTAAATAGTCACCAAACAATTCTATAAGCAAGATGCGAAGCTATTCATTCCACCATGGAAACTGGTAAGTTGGTCTCATTTGTTGAGATAACAGGGACATAAACCATATATTCCCAAGCATTTCTTATTCTTCTTCCAAGCATTAAAAAGAATAAATAAACAAAATTCTCTAACACACACATTTTGCTCCTCACATACCAACTGCAAGGTGTAAGATCTAAAGAAAGCCCTTACACCATTTTAAAGGGAGACCACCTATCACATGGAATGACATGACAGTATTTTTTTCAGTCAAAATAATCAAGCTACAGCATGAATTTTACATCAGACTACTGTGAAACCCAGGAGAGGTTTATAAAAATAATTATGTGCAAGTAATTATGTTGAATATGATTATCCATCATTAATCATCTCAAAACTGCGGGATAACCAGCACTATTTTGTTACAAAGCAATCAAGTATCAAGTCTTGCTCTTTTTGCAGAGAGAGGCACTTAAGTGTGGTACTTGCGTCATGCGAGCTACTACCTTCTGGCTGACAGGGCCAATATTGTATCATAGTTCACCTTCAGACACCTATACTTGTTTCAATGAGCACTTACATTCTTCACAAACTCTAAGCTTGTTTGCATTAAGCGCCTAGATAGCAGACTTCATGGAGGAACCCATCCCTGTGCAGTTTCATTGAACTGAAACGCCACTTGCTCTTTGACTTTTATTAAGTTCACTTAGGTTGACCAAATGAGCTTCCCTCAAGTAAACAGGGTTATAAGATACCAGGATGATTCTATTTTTAGGTGCTCAATAGAAACAAATACTTAGTTCCTAGAAAACTTTTAAAATTACTTCAGATACAAAAGTGTAACAATTATACTGTGCGATACGTCTTTATATATCACTAAGCCCATGAAATTAAGAAAAAAAACAGGTTTTTGCACCATCAATAACAGCCACAAGTCCTGAACCTCCATTCTTTACGCATCCTTGATCAGAGTAAACTGAAACTTGGGAATGCTTGGGATTCAAAATACCCTGAGCACATACTAGTGCAACACCACAAAGCATACACAATCCATCGGAAAGGGGGGCGGGGGGGGGGGGGGGGGGGGGGACAGGGACAGGAAGAATCAATGATGGTGCTTTATTATACAAGCATGAAAGTAAGTTCCTTTGGAAAATAACTTCTTGGGTGGACTTCTGGACCAGTGAGGTAGCCCAATGGGGGAGGAAAAAAGTGGAAGTGGAACTTGGTCCCCACGCACGATACCTGCCAGACGGTCGCTGGCGCCTCCCCGCGCGCCGGTGGGCCGGGATGGGCCGAGGGGCGCTGCGGCCCGGCCCGGGGCCAGGTGGGCCGCCCCCGTGCGGCTGGGGGGCCCGGCCCCCGCCCGAGCGAGCCATAAAGTGCAGCAGCAGAACAAGATCCAGACAAAAGCAATGTAAACAGGTGACTGATATTGGTCCCTTTGTCCGTACCGCGGCGAAGGTGAGGCGCCGGCCTGCCCCCGCTCCCGCAGCCTCAGGACGGCGCCACGGGGAAGCGGCGCACCCGCACCACGGGAGACAGGTCCACGCCGAGGACCCGCTGCGCCCACCGCCGCGCCGCCACCAGGCTCCGCTGGCTCCAAACGCTGCCCCGCACCCGGATGGTGGGGAAGGTAGTGAGGCGGGGGGTGGCCGCCTTCCAGATCTCCTCCAGCGACTTCCCGCCGAAGGGCTCCCAGGCGGCTACCGCCGGGCTATCCCGCTCACTGTCCGCCTCCTCGGCCGGCGCCGCTGCCGCCGCCACCGCCGCCTCCGCCTCGCCCCCGCCGGACGCCGGTGCCGCTTGCTGCTGCCTCCCCCGTTCCCTCCTGCGGCGCCGCCGCCGCCGCTTGGCGCTGCCGCCCGCTGCCGCTGCCCGGCGCCTGGCGGCGGCGACCAGGACGCGCCGCTTGCCGACGCGGCGGCGGGGCCGCTCCGCCGAGGGCGGCGGCGGGTCGGGGACGACGGCGCGGCAGGAGGCGTATCCGTAGACGTCCTTGCTGCGAAGGATGACCGGGGAGAACTCGTGCTTGAGGCTGCAGAGGAAGTTCCACAGCTCCGAGTCGGAGCTCATGAACTCCGTGGACTTGGGCATGAACAGCTTGAGGGCGTCGCCCAGCGCCTTGGTGCCGGCGAAGGAGACCTGCGAGCGCGAGTACACAACTTTCTCCGCCTCCCCTTCCAGCGCCCAAACGGCGGGCTCCGCTCCGCCGCCGGCTGCCCCCGCCGCTGTCACCGCCGCCCGGGCTCCCGCGGCCGCCTCCGCGGCGCTCCCCGCCTCTTGGTTCATGTTCCCGGCTTTTCCCTCCAGCGCCGCCCGCTTCCAGCTGCGGGTCATGGAGGCAGAGGGACGGCACAGACGCCGAGAAGGGAGAGCTGCACAGAACGCTGCCGGGGCGCCGCCCGCACCTCAGCGGCGGCCGCCGGACGCTCGCCGCCCCACCACACCCCGCCGCCTCCGCGCCGGGAGGGGAGCGGCGATCGATATCTCGCCGCACGGCACAAAATGGCGCTTTAAACTCCCAGGCGGGGACAGCGCGCCGGCCCGCCCTCCCTCCGCGCCTGGCGGTTGGCCCGTTTGAACGGCGTCGGGCGGCCCCAACCCCGCCCCCGGGCGGCGGAGGCGGCCACTGGGGGGTCGGCGGGAGGCCCGCGGGGGCGGGGGCGGCCCGGGGCCCGCTGGCTGGGAGCGGCGGGGCCCGCCTGCGCCACCCGGAAGGCGGCCCGGGGGGTGGCCCTTCCCTCGGGGACCGGCGCGGCGCCGCACCGCCGGGATGGGGCCACACGGGGCGGCGGGCGAGGGTGGTTTCTTGCGTGGCGGGGGTTTGAGTAGGGCTTTGGCCGGGGGCAGGCTGCCCCGGGGGAGCGCGAAGGCTGAGGGGAGCAGCAGGAATGGGTTAACAGACACGGTACCGTGAGGCCCGCCATGGGATGTGACATACACCCGCCCTCTCGCAGTGGGAATTTCCGTCATATCACGGGAGGGTTGAGGTTGGAAGGAACCTCTGGAGGTCTCTTGTCCAAGCTCCCTGCTCAAGCTGGGCCACCTAGACCAGGTTGCCCAAGACCATGCCTGGCTTTTGAGTATCTCCAGGGGTGGAGACTCCTCTCTGGTGACCGGCAATAGGACACGAAATAGAATGAAGCTGCATCGGGGGAAGTTCAGATGGGACATTAGGGAAAAGTTCACAGAGAGGGTGGTCAGCCACCAGAACAGGCTCCCCGGGGAAGCAGTCACAGCACAGAACCTGTCAGAGCTCAAGGGACACCTCACTGATGCTCTTTGTCATATGCTTTAGTCTTAGGTAGTCCTGCAAGGAGAAGGAAGTTGGACTTGATGATCGTTATGTGTCCCTTCCAACTCAAGATAGTCTAGGATTCTGAGATTGCACAGCTTCCCCCGACAACCTGTGCCAATGCTCAGTCACTCTCACAGGGAAAAGCTGTTTCCTGACATTCAGAAGGAACATCCTGTGTTTCAGTTTGTGCCCATTGCCTCTTGTCCTGTCACTGAGCACCACTGAGAAGAACCTGGCTCCGTCTTCCCATCAGGTATTTGTATAGATCGATGAGGTCCTCTTGAGCCTTCTCCAGGCTCAACAGTCCCAGCTTTCTCAGCCTTTCCTTGCAGAAGTACTCCAGTCCCTTTGTCATCTTTGTGGCCATTCATTGGACTCTCTCCAGTGCGTCCACGTGTCTCTTGTACTGAGGGACCCAGCACTCCATGTGTGGCCTCAGCAGCACTGAATAACGTGAAAGGATCACCTCCCTCGAGCTGCTGGCAAGACTTTGCCTAATGCAACCCAGGATATTATTAGTCGTCTTTGAGACAAGGGCACGTTGCTGGCTCATGTTCAACCTGGTGTCCACCAAGACCCCCAGATTCTTTTCTGCCAAGTCATTTTCCATCTGGGTGGCCTCCAGCATATATCAGTGTGGAGGGTAGTTCCTCTCTAGGTACAGGACTTTGCACTTCTTGTTGAACTCCATGATGTCCCTGACAGCCCATTTCTCCAGCCTGTCAACACTGAAATACTCACAGCATTGTTGGGCTTGGCTTCGTATCCCAACAAAGCATATCCTAAATGAAGTCGAAAAACCTCAAGCCTTTGCATTGGTTGAGCCTTTGTGAGAGTCACCAGCATGCTGAGTTCACAGCACGATTTCTTCCTGCATGGCACTGCTATGCTTGCAGCTTTATAGCACGATTTTTTCAGCTGTTGTGGAATCCCATGTGCCTCTAGATCATGCTTTCCAATACTTCAGAGATTGCTGTCACAGGGAGAGGATCTTGTTAGGTTCCTGGATTGTTTCAGTTAAACCAGAGCTTTTTCCAGCACCCAGAACAGCAAGGTGTCAACAAGGGCAGAGGTGGTTTAACCTTCCCTATAAATCCTACTCAAGGTTTGATTAGACTCCTAACTAATTACTTTCTCTCAGCATCAGTAAAGGACGAGGAATAACATTTTTCTTCATAGACAGTCTTTGTTCTGTAATTAATCTTTCATTTTAGAATAGGGAAATCTTTTATTCTCAACTCATCAAGAACCTAAATTGGAGTGTCTAGAAAGCCAGTCAAATCAGAAGCAGAATTCATGCATAAGAAATTATTCCTTACTGCCAGTGGAAATAAATGAATTTTCTTCACAGTGTAATTCGGCTTTTGTATTCATGGGAAGCTCAAGAATATTAATCCAAATAACCATGTAAAGTGGATAGTAACAAAGCTATTTTAAATCTTCAGGGGGACAGTCTTGAGGTGCAGCCATATTCTAAGCCAGCTTAATAAATGACCCATTTTTTAAAAAAAAACTTTCCCAAAATGATGGTGTTAGTGCTGGTTTTAATCGGATTAATTTCACAGCGTACTTTAGAGCACAGTCGTGCAGTCAGATAGATTTAACTGAGGGAGGTATCCTACAATGCAGAGGATAAGAGCCTGGAGCCAGAAGCTCAGGGCCGGCCATCTCTTGATCCAGCCATGCTGCAGTTAGTCACGCTCTGGCATATGCGTGCCTGGTCACAGCCATGGGGGTCACCAGAGCTTAGCAAGAGGCTCATCACCTGCTGGACCAGAGGAGCTGACCTGTGCTTACGTACTTGGCGGCAAGAGCTCCCACACAATCAGATTCAGCAGCTCAGCTGACAAATAGGGCCCTCATTAAATGGCAGAAACCCAGTTGCTTATAATCATTGGCCATAACCTTTTTCCAGAAATTACAGACATTTCTGGCATATGACTCGAAAATAATTGAGGCAGAGATGGGGAATTTTCAGCAAGCGGTAAATGAGTCACTGTAGCTACAAGTGAAAAGACAGATAACCGCATTTTTATGTTAATCAGCATTTATTAATTATTTTTACTTTTTTGCTTCCAGGTTGTCCAATACCATTTTAAGGCATGGGATGTAATTTCACTTTTACAACTTCATTATGAGTTTTCTGCAGTGTAACGCTCTCCTTTTAATACCTTACAAACTAATCTCAAGAAAATCCACAGTAATTGGCTATCTTTTAGTAATTTACAATAGCTCGGTATGGTAATAATGAGGAAAATAAAACTAATAATCCTTTGGAAGTGCATAGCTCTTCATTTTAATCATACTACTTCTTACAAGCATTAATTATCACTCAGGGTACTCCTGAGTTATGTAAGTAAATATTGGCTTTCTTTATGAGATAGCTAAGATGAAGAAGTGGATTAAAATGGCTTGAATAAGATACATAGACTCAATGACTCAATATTCTGTAGATGTTAATTTCTAACAATCATTATTCTAAAAATATAGTGAATGTCTACATTGGAACAGAGAAGAGGAAAAAAAATTGTAATCTTTGTTCCCAATTATTTGTTAGAATTTATTTTCTTTATAGAATTCTTGAGAAGGGGGGTGGGGGCAAAGTATCAACTGACAAATTAATGCAGGGGCACTTTATTTTTTTAAATCATTCCTGCCTAGTACCAAAACCCCACTTGTAACTGCTAATTATTTTAACTATTAATATTATATCTGTACATATGATTACATCGAGTTTGAGTCCTGCTGATGAACCGTAAAATCCTGGATACTAAGTCACACCACTTCTGCTGCTGGGGCTTTTTCTCCAGCATACTCATGCCCTTCTACCCAGATTAGCAAGGACACTCTTAATGTTCAACACCTCTGAAGATAACTACTCTCTTCTAGTATCTTTACCTCTGCTGTTGAGAAGTTGCATGAGCTGGCAGCCGGCTTCAGTTAATTTGCTTCCTAAATGTCTTTAGTGTACTTTCAGGAAAGTTTGCATGAGAGTACAAGCATGACTCCACATCCATTAGCAACTAAACTTCACATTACCCAACAGTCATCAGGTTCGTGGGTCTGGGAAGTGCCCAGACAAGCACTGGCAAAATTCCTGAAAATACTTTCAAAGGGAGACAAAAGCAAATAATTTACAAGAATAGTCTCTCAATCAGTTATTAGAAGAAAAAAAAAAAACACCAAACATATGGAATCGCTGTGTGTAGGAATCACAGTTGCAGTCAAAATGGGAAATAAGATGGTAGGAATCACTGTATCACTATAGAAGGGATATAAAGCAAAACAGAAGACAGCATTTGGCTGAATACAAGTCCATTGTGCCTCCAAAAATCTTGAATACTGTGCATTTCTAGTCTTACCATCTCCAAAAGGATATAGCAATGATACAAAGAAAGGCAACTAGATGAGCAGAAATTTGGAACAGCTCTCTATGAAAAGAGATTAAATAGGCTAAGGCAAGAGCTTGAAAAAACATATGGCTGAGAATATGATAAAGGTTTGTAAAACTGTGATGGCACAAAGAAGGCAGATAAGTGATTACGTCTTGGTTTTCATAATGCAAGAATGACAGGGAAGCACATGAAGCTATAAAGCAGAATTTTTTAAAAGACCAGAAAGACATAGGGTTTTTTTTCAGATGAGTCATAATTACTCTGTGGAGCTTGTTTTCCAGCAAAGTTGTGGGTCCCAAAATGGAAAAAATGTACCCCAGTACTGAACATAGGGGTGAGCTCATTAAGAAGGGGTTGCACGCATTACAGAGCACATCATTCAAAATTATTAGACATGAATGGAAGAAACAAAAATCCATCACGGGCTGTCGTACATGAAAACTAAGTGTAGCACCTTAGGCTCAGAAAGCCTGTGAGCCAAGGGCTAGGAAAGGAAGGAAGAGTACATGGAGGAAGTTAACCCTCAATGTATGCACTGTTCTCACACTCTTTCCCTAACCCTCCTCTACTGGCTTGTAACAGTCAGGGACACTGGACTAGGTAGACCCTGAAGCTGGCCGTCATGACTGGCTGTACAGACCTGCTAGGAGGCAGAAGAGGGCAACCCCAACAACAAAGTGTAGTGTTTCCTTCCCAGAGCTTTACTGTTGCAAAAGCTTGCAGCAACTGGAAGAACATACTCTAGAGCTAAAAGGCAATGAAGCATACACAAAGAAAGAAACACAGAGGTTACGGAGTCCAGCCGCAGCTAGGAGCCACACTCGGGCAGAAGCTCAGCAAGGATTGAGCCTGAGGTAAAGCATATTCCACTGGCTCTGGTTGTTGCATGCTCTTTTTTCACGTTCTTCGTAGCCTCAATACACCCTCCTTCAAAATGGTGACTGACTTTGTGCAGAGAGGAAGAAAGGATTATTAAAAAAAATAAAAATAAGCCTTTTATTTAATAACATATGTTGACGATGTTTGGAAGAGGAAAAAAATCTCTAACATATTTTAGCAGAAGACTCTTGATACATTCAAAAAAACCCTGAAGCAATAGTAAAAATAAAACTAAACAAAGGAGCATGCGTTGTGATACAGCAAGCAGTCCTAGAAGATATTTTAGCAGAAGCTGTTTAACATTTCTTTCCACATTCTGGGAAGTAATCTGTATGCAATGCACATAACCATGCAAACTGTGCATCACTTACGTCATCATTGCCCTGTTATTAATAAACATACTGATAGTCACTACAGTCTTAAGGGTCGATAATGGTCCCTTAGTCTAAAATTGTGAAGAAGTCCTTGGTTTATATATCCAAAGTGAAAACTTTTATTGCTAATCCTGGTTTTATTTCATCTTATTTCACCTCAGCCATCTGTTTAACCTCCCATGTTGGCTTTGACTATATTATACTCCCAAATCTTCTGTCTTTTTTACCTCTGGAGTAGTTCAACTGATGTTAACTTTACCATAGACAAGGTAGCAGTACTTTAACCACTATACCATCTTTGGAAAGCCAGTACAAAGTGAGCGACATTGTGGTAGCCACACTGTACTGTCTTCGCCAATTAAGCCAGTAAGGTGGAAAAACACATGGGGGGGAAGTAGTGTAGATAGAGCATGCGGGTTTTGGAAACTTAATATGCTAGACCAGGAGAAAAAAAAATACCAAACACTCTTACTGTAGAATAAATGCTTCCACAAATGAGATTATTTCAGAATAGCTACTCCACTTTCTTTTCTGTTCCCACCTATTTTATTCTAGGACAACTTCCAGATGGCAGTTCAGAAGGAGGATGCAGCTTTGCAGGTCTCAAGCTGCAGGGAGTGCCTGGGACCCCTCGTGGGGGCAGGGGCAGGGTCTGTTAGCCTGCAGAAGACCTGCCATTGTTGAGAATCTGTGTCACCAGGTCAAGGAGCCATGAGATGTCACCACACTGTACAGCAATATCAGAAAAAAATGTTTTTATTATAATGGTGATTGTATATTCGACCAGGTTGCCATTAGTTGTGGAGTCTCAGTCCTTGGAGGTGTTCAGAATCCTTCTGGACACAGTCCTAAGCAGCCTGCTGTATCTGACCCTGCTTTGAACAGTGGGGTTGGATTAGATGATCTGCAGAGGTCCCTGCCAACCTCCACGATTCTGTGATTCAATGATTTCACTGATTGAGGAAAGGCAAACCCTTTCTTTATTTTCCTTTTTTATCTTCATTTTTAATTCTATTTTCTGCTGGTATAATTTATGCTGGAACATTCTCTTTCTCCTATTCCCTTTCTCCTATTCCCTCAGACACTTTCTGTCTAAAATGTGTATCCTACTGTACATCCTTCAAATGTTAATACTCATTTGTAAAACAGAAAGATGATCTGCACTACTTTCCAACACAGGACCAACTGGTATGTTTTCAGTCAAAACTCTGTGTTATCAAAGGTGTAAAATACATCAGTCTAGTGCTACTTTCTGAATATAATTCCAACATAGGAAATATGTTGCTCCAGAACGTGGCTCTCGCACGTAACGGACCATGTCATCTTGTAATATTGATCACAGTTTCCTGAGGCACTCTATTTATTAAGTACCAAGACTATTAGAACAAATGTGAATTTTATTCACTTGTTTCAAACCAAGAAATTTTTAAAGCCTACTAGCAATTATTTAATAAACATTAATTAAAACTTATTTCTTGATACCAACTGCTGCAGACTATGTCAGTTCAAGAATTCTTTTCATGATACACTCCAGCCTGTACTTCCATTTTCCTTCCTACCAGATTTGTGCATTACCAGATGAGCTGACGGTAAAATTCACTCCAGAACAGCGGCAGTATGCAACTGATTTTTTTTGTTGAACTTGCCACAGGATACAATGCAATGTTTATATTGGATTTATGCTTTATGCTGGCCTAGGGAGGACACGATACATGGTCCAGCATAAAGTCCGTGGAGAGAAAGTTACCTTTCAAAATGCTTTGAAAAAAATAGAGCAGGGGAGCTGATACTAGCTCAGCTTTGTAAATCATATGGATGTGGTTTTATTAAATGGATACTTAGAGCAGCTTTACCATGTCACTGGACCACGTCTTAGTCAGGCTTCGCTCTTACTTGTTCTCTTTGTCCACACGAATCTTGCAAACCTTAGTGCCCGCTGTGTTTTTGCTTTAATGGAAAGTGACAGAAGCCTGTCCTTTTTCAGGTCCTCTCTGGCACTTTCACAGGACAGAGGAGTGTTGAGCTTCAGACGCCTTAGGTGAAAAACGGTCCTGATCTCTCCGTTTCAGTGAATGCTGGAAGCACTCAATTATTATGTAGATGTTGGCTGCTAGCGTTAACACCTCCTTTTGAATCTCTCTTTTTGTTCTCCGAGTTAGGCGTGGCCTTCAAAAGCCTGAAGAAAGCCTGATCTCTGCTTCCGTTTGCTAAGACACCCCTGCCCCCGCTGCAGAGGGGTGGGGGGGTTAGGTGGCCTCTGGGAGCCGGCACAAGGGACCTGGCTTTGGGAGCCGTGGAGGTGCCGGCTCACCTAAGGTGAGCTGAAGTTCTTTACTAAACTGAGATCCTGCCCCGACTTAAAACCTGCTAGAAGTCTGCCCATATTGCTTTCAGTTGTAGCATTTTCTGTTCCTTAAATGTATTTCAAATGTTATTCAATGCAGTTCTAGTTCAAAATGCCTGAATTGTGATTTATATCAATGTCCCCAAATATTCTAATAATTTACAGTTTGGTAACACTTGGTTGATAGCATTCCTTACAATCCATTTTAAATTATTGTGAATTCATGTCAGCACATAATAAATATCTAAACTGGTTTATCTGAACACGTTAATTATTTTGACCATTTTCGAGAACACTGTTAGAAAGAATGAACATCGGTTGATAATACTTTGAGAACTGGGCTTTTAGATTGTATGCTTTAAAAATGAAAGACAAGATTCTCCATAGCTGTAGATGCTCTTCATTTCAGTACACAGTGACTGATACTAGATGAGGTTTTGACCCTGTACATGATCTGCATTATAAAGCCTCTCCTCAAAAGACAGTAATATTCAAGGCAAGTTCATCCTCTGTGAACCTGCAGTGGCTCCAGGTGGATGAGTAGCTCACTTACTGGTATTTTATCTTTCAGAACTGCAGTGAATTAATGTGTTTATTCTCATGAAGGCAGAGACATTTTATGAACGCTATCAACCAGCAATTGCATTAAATACTTTCCAAAATATACAAGTGCCTCAAACTCATTATAAAGTGAAAAAGTCATCAGAGATAACAAATCACCCACATTTGATCCCCATTCCCCTCAGCTACCTGTGGAAAGCTCCTCTAAATAAGAAATGGCAGTGGTTTAATCTTTTACTAATTTAATTAAACTCATGCTAAGGCCTAGTGTGGTCACTCCCTCCAGTTTGCGTGTGGTGCATTTCAGTTTATTTTATACTGGCTCCTGTTCAATTTGAGCTCAATGGGCCATTGTTACTGATATTTAAGAGTACCCACATAAAGGTTACCACTGGTTTAATTAAAGCCATCTAATTAAGCCAGAATTTTCACTACCATTAGCATTCTCTTACATCAGCATTTGGAGTTATAAGGTTTTGACACTAGGAACCTACAGTTAAAGTCCCAGTGCATTGTCTGGAGGGAGCTGCTCAGGGTTATCATTGGCAGTTCATGGCCTGAACCATTCATTATCCCCTTGCAGGTAATGAGAACTGCAGAGGTCCCCTCACTTTGGAAAAAGTGGTCATTACTTAGACTTGTAAATGAAGATACCAAAGGAGAACCTCAAGTCCTGCCTGAAACAGAAACTGGTGTCTTTAATCTCTGGACTGTAGCAATGGATTGGAAATATCGTAACAGAAATACCACATTTATCCTCAATACTACATATTACATGCACCAGAACTATTTTTCCTTTCATATTCCTCATACTCTCCATTCCTTTTCTAGCTTCTTCCTGTTCCACATTCTTTCTGATCATCCCTCCCTGACTGAAAGCTGAATCACTGAAATTCCTGCTCATTTGCTTCCTGCCAAAATGAGCCAGTGTTTCCAAAAGCACCACTTCCTCCCGGTTACTCATATGTTACAATACAGGTTTTCTTTGCTTGCTGTGTGTTCTGTTTTGTTCCACAATGGTTATAGAATGAAAAAAATTAGTTACAAAGCAAATATGATATGCAGATCTTTATACGTATGTGCGATGTACAATAGCAAAGCTAAAGTACATCAGGAAAGAAGCAGAGAAAACTCCAGGACTGATGTAAAAGTTACCGCTAATGAAGAGTTGAACCATTGCTGAGAATGGTTGCCGGATATGATCTGTATTTGCATGACATCTGGAGGGAGGGGGAAAATCTACAGTCTATATCACCCAAGGCAGAAACTATAGAATGGCTTTCCCTGGTGGCAGGCATCTCCTAGCAGACAGCTCTTTTGCCAGGAGAGGTTAAAACACATGGAGAGTTGGCCAATTATAGAAAAGAGGAAGGATTAGAAAGGGATTAGAAAACGAGCAGAGAAAGACAAGTACATTGCAAGGAAATTGCTCACCTGATGGCAAATTAAATCAGACACATTTTAAATTGCTACAGTGTCTGATGTAGGCTAGCTGTCAGGGTGCATATGGGCATTTCATCCATTTATCTGCACTGGGTTTAGGAACGTGTTACGATTAGTTTAGATGGGAGTTCTCTGGGAGTCCTGATTAAAGTGAAATTAGTTCTGTCACAGGCATAGATATATTTTCAGTCAAAACTGATAATTTCCTTCAGCCAGTCTGTCCTTTAAACTGACCACCATCAGTTACGTGACACCCAGAGCAGAAGCAGAGCGATCTGTAGCAAAATCAAATTAGTCATTGCTAAATAAGTTCAGCCTCTAAGCAGCCTTCTCCTGTCCTCATGGACTATCTTCCAGTACCTTAGCTTTCCTAGAAGACACTCACCACTTCATATTTGTTCAAATCCCTATCTACTTCCACTTTGAACAGCATCTCCAGGTTCTGATCTAGAGATGCACCATCTGGTTATGGCTGGTATAAAAGGCATTGCTCTTAGCAATATAACATGTGCTGTTATCACAGATTAATGAACCTAGAAAAAGTATGTAAAAGAGCTTTCACTGGGAAAACTGTTGGATATACAGCTCCTAGTACTACTGGTCATCTGGCACATCCATGTTTGACCCTAACTTTCCCATTGTCACTCTTCAACCCAATTGCCTCAAACTATGGCTAATATAGTGTAGGATTCCTTTAGTATAATTCATTGGCACTACTGCATTTTGTAGAGCTGACTAATCATGCACTGGTAGAAAAACATAAGCTGTGGTCTCCCAATAGTGCTGTAAGCCCTGAGCCAAGACACCTACTTTGGATTTATCACCAAAATAACTATTCTGAACATTCTGATGTTTACAGCAAGATAAAATATTTTTGAAATTTGGAAAATTTCTTCAGGACAAAAATCCCTCTTCCCTGCCAAGCACTGTTGGCATGCAAATACACTTCATGTCTAACAGATTCTCCATTTGAAATGCAGAGCTCTGTAAGATGACAGGAATGGTGCTGGGGGCAGCATGGGCAGGCTGCTCCGCCAGGGAAGGCATGGAGGCCAGGAGCTGAGGGTGACAGTGACACAGGCAGGAGCACTGCCTTGCCAATAGGGTGTCACGGAGTTCAGTCAGCGAGTCCGGATCAGGAGCAGGTCTGGAGGCAGCAATCAGAGCCAGCTTCAGGCCACCTATCAGCCAGGAGGGCTGTCATAATGAAGCAGGTCTGAGGCCAATCCAGGGAGTCAAGTGAAGCCAGGGTGCCAAGGTCCGGGTCAGAATGAGAAGGACTGAGAGGAGCTGCAGACACAGCTGCAAGGTAGCGCAAGCAGCACCAGGCAAGAGCATCAACTTAAAAGCAACTCCCAAGGGAAGGATGGGCAGGCCCACTCTCCATTTCTTTCACAACATCTCTTATCAGTGAAGAGGTGGAGCTTGACTCAGCCGGCCAAACTCCCTGGAGCTGGGGGAGGCACGGAGGGCTCCGACAGCGGTCTATTCAGATAGACTGAAGGACCATCTGCAACAGCGGCCACCTGTAAAAAACTGACTTCACCCTCTTTGTTTTGCCCTGTCGGTCAGGCAGCCTCACTTAACAAGAAGCTCTGCTCCTAGCTGTCTTTCTCTGCATTTCCTCCTCCCCTAACACCCAGGTAGGGAGAGGTAGAAACAAGGAGGAGAAGAACAAGCACCACTACGGCCGCAGCCCTCAGTGGCCCCGCCACCAGCATCAACAGTGTGAGAACTGCCACCACCATCTTCTGGAGTTTCATCTTGCCTTATGCCTGGGAAAAGCCAAGGACTCTGTGACTACTGCAGTACCCAAGACCTTAGTACAGCAAAACCCATAAATCACCACCTGAAAAAATAGCTCCCACCATTCCCAAACTTTCTTCTGAGTCCCCAGGGGGGGCTATCGGGGTCAGCCTTACTTTGTTATGCATATCACTACCCTCCTCAGCTACTGCTTCTCCTTTCCTCCAATTATTGCCTCCCTTTTTAGTGCAAACAAAAGCCATTCACCTTTCATTTTCTTTCTATGTAATGTTTCTTTTGCATATGGTTCCTTCTGCTCTCAATCTGTTTTCATTTTCTTCTTTGTCCCTTTTTTCATTTTTCTTTCACCTGTCACCAAACCACATCATTCCTTTCCACCTGTCTACAGGCAAAGGGTGACTTGCATTGTGTCAGAGCACACCTCTTGGCTCCTGCCACTTGACCTGGTTACATGGTGGTATCAGTGGAGGTTCAGCCAGCAGCAGAAGTGCTGCACATTCAGCAGCAAGGTGGAAATTGTGTAGTGCTGTGGTGGTGCCCCTCTTTTCTTTCCCTGGGCAAGGGTTGCGAGGGTGCAAGAAGAAAGCTTTAGTCTACTTGTACATGCTTCCGTTCCCCTCTGTGCTGGATGCCGAGAGAGAGAAGATCCTCTAATGTCACAGGTGGTGACAAGTGGTGGTCAGCAGCTGGGCTAGCATCCACATTAGGTGGAATGTTGCTGCTCTGGAGCAACTGAGAGACCACAGAGTTCTCCTCCTTGACTATGCTTAGGCTTCCTTCCCCTAACACGTGTTAATTTTTAGCATTCATAACATCACCTGCCCAGAAACAATTGTGGGTCTTCTGTGCAACGAACACAGTCTGGCAACCAGCAGCTGGGGGTTAGGTTACTCTGGAAAGAATGGCAAGGAGAATATAAAGTATTTTAAGGAGAGCTGCAGAAAGGCTAAGGGCAACAGTTCGGAAGAACCTAATTTTATGAAGAAGTAGACTGCACTACTAGTACCACAAACACATGGCCTAAATGTATCCACCACACAGCATAGAACTAAAAGCATTATAAAGAGATTGAGATCAAGAGTGAAAGTGGATGCGTTGCAGTGGGTTAGCTAGAAATGTGTGGTTCAATCATTTGGTTTTGGAAGGAACATTTGTAGTTGCTGTTGGCAAAAACATTCTCCCTCACTTCACAAACATTGTGCAAAAGATGCAATGCCTCTAGACAGCTGCGGCCTTCCTTACACCACACCACCAATCGCTTGGAAAGCGCCACAGCAGCAGCTTCAGGTAGGCAGCAGTACACACTACTATCATCCCTTTGCTAAGTATGCATTTGTATAGCGTGCAAGCAAAGTTCCTGAAATAAATTAATCATAGCCAGCCAGCCAGCAAGGGACAAATGCTTTCTGTGCTTGTGTCTGAATTCATGGGCTTTGGTGTAGCACTGGGCCATGTGTTGAGGGTACCTCTTCTCTAGCATCTATTGTCACAACATTTCTTACATCTTCAGGTAGCATGAGACTTAGCAAGCTGCAGATCAAGCATCCTCCTCTCTCCAAGGGGCAAATGAGTCCAGGTGATGTTATTTAAGTGCAAAAGTATTTTTAATAAAGGACAGGAGGCCAAAATAGAAAAAGATACCAGTATGTGACTGTAAATCCATAGTGCACCCCCCTGAATACAATGTACAGGTCTTATCGATACCTTTGGTATAGTAGACCTAGAAAAACTGTGGGGATGAAAGTTAACATGGTAAAGAAGCAATGAGACTGTTTCTGTGCAAGGAATGAGTGCTTGGACTTTTAGCCTGTGAAAAACAGGTTTATGGCAGAGAGAGAAAATCCCAAGTGCCTGAGAAAGACAAATGGGGAATGGTTATGTGCTGTCTCTCCTAATACGAGACCTAGAAGGCATAAAACCAAATTCTCAGGTGGCAAACAAAAGAGACTTTTCTACACAGTGCATAATTAAACTGTGGAACTAATTACAAGATGACACGAGTTTCAAAAGCTTACATGATTCAAAGAACAATTACACAAATTCATGGCTGAATATTACGTACCAAGCACTATTAAAAGAAACCATACCGCAGGATCAGGCCTTGGTCTAGATCTGCTAGTGAGAAGTCTGGTTGTGTCTCCAGGATTAAGCCCAGAGGATAGCCTGGAGATGCTGATCCTCCTCCAGGTACAGAAGTGGCAGTTGCTGTACTGATGATGAAAGTAATAATTAACATTACAGGGCTAGACAAAATTATAGTCCTGAAGGATATTGCAACAGGGTGTACCTAATTTGAGGGTGGGAAGAATGACAGAGACAGGGGCCCTGGGTCCCCCTCTAGCATATGAAAACTAAAACCTGTAAGGAAACTTGTGATTTTTGTTTACACGCTTCACACTTATTAATTTAAAAAGGAATAAATATTGGTAAAAGGCATCTGTCATGATCGCTGTAACCCATAAGCAGGCCTCAAAGGCTATAATTAGAAGCTGGGGGGAAGGGGGTGGGGAATAAAAGATTCTCACCATAACCAGGTTTAACTGGGAATATGTTAATACAAGGTGGAACCTGCTGAACAAGGTAGTTTAACAAGAGGAAATAGAAACCTGATAACAATATCAGACTTGTCCTAACGAAGCAAGCAAAGGATGTAATCACATACTTTAGGCATCTAAGTTAGATCCTGAAATGCCCATGGAAAATGCATAACTCTTCAATTAAAGAAAAAAAGCAGCCTTCTAGTTTCAGATGCTCTGAATTTGTGTTTAAAATAGGCTAAGGTAGATAGTGTGCATGCCCCAAGATGGCATTTTTGGATTTTTTCCAGTCACTGATGTGCAGGATACTCAAACATTTTCTAAGCTTTAGCTGTACTAAGGTGATGCCAGGGAATTCTGGATCCGTTACAAGCAGGAAAAATATTGAAGGCCAGTAACAAGACAGCAATCACACTTCACCTGAGATAAACGGACATCAGGATCAGCACAAAGCAAAGGGAGAACAAGAGAAATACCACCCTGAAGAGGTGCCCGTCACCTCCCTAAAGATTTTTTGACAGAATGAGGGCCAGCCAGGGGTAGGTGCTGTACAGATATTTGCTCTGGTTACCTGTGGGAAACACTGGAAGATCCTGGAATAGGGCTTCCTGTAGGCCAGGACAGGCAGATGTGTCCTGGGACATCCACCTGTGCATGGTAAACTACCCTATACCAAGTGTTGCTCTGAAACCAAGGCCACCCTTAAGATACCATGCTTCACTAATGCCAAACAGCTGCAATCTAGTTTTGAGTTCAGCATTAACACATTTGTAGCTAGCTGTTTGCATCTGGCTAACTGCCTGTCTGCAAAGATTCGAGTAATATCAAGATTATTTTATTAACACTGAATTTCTTGATGAATGGATTTGGTTGTGACACATGGCTGTATGAGCACTGGCAAAAAATGCAAGGCATTGAATCCAAACCATAAAATAGCTACCTATCTTAAAGTATCATAAAAAAACATTAGATAAATAGTAATAAGACAAGTGTCTGCAAAGGAATGGGAGTATGACCTCTTCATTGCATAGTGCTATATCCCTCCACTGCAGTCCAATATGCCCTCATCTGAATTCTTACCATTCATCACTACAAGCCTGGTGAGCACAAGACATTCCCTGTCTGTGTCACCATCCCTGCCCAGCTGCTATGAGTCATTTACCTCCTAGCTGCCTGTTCTATATCACAGATGCCTTAAGCCCACTTCTGTGCATAAATGTCTTCCTTCTCCTGATAAGTATTTTGGAGGTGACGGCATGCAGCAGTAATACAGATGACATTGGCTTCACCAGTGTGGTAGGAAGAACCATGCCTGTTGCCAGCCATATGCTCTCCTGTCACTACCGAGTCATTGAGCATGGTAAGACCTGTTCCCCCACGTAGGGCACCTTATCTGCCTGCGCTGTTCCTGTGCCTGGCAGGAACAGACTGAAGGCAGGAGCATTCCCATGTGGAAAGCCCTAGGCTGAACACATCGGCAAGCTACACCCCCTCCAACCATACAGCAGATATTTCCTCTTTCAAGATGGAAACAACTGCTTTTTTCTCTCTCTTTTCTCTAGGAGAAAACAAACTTTACATCAGCTTTTCTTCAGCTTAAGACCAACAAGTGAATGCCCAAAAGACACATTTCCCAACAGTCTCTTGCACAGAGTCTCCCAGTGAGTTACAGCTCTCCCTGTTGGAAATAAGTTGCTGTGCTCTCACTGGTATTTGGAGTTACTTCCTAACCAACGAAGGGCCAAGACCACCTGCAACTTAAACAATACAGTCCCTCTCCCATGGCCAGTGACTGAGGACAGAGAAGCAGGGAAGGCTATGACACCACCAGCTCCAAAGAGTCAGTTCATGCTTCTACTTACCCATACAGATTTTCTGGAAAACTTTTAATCCAAGGAGGCTTTTGGGATGTCATAGCACTAGCAAAACTAGCTGGCTACAACAAGGCTTTTTTACCATCCCATACAGGTTAACTTCAATAAGTAGTTCCCACACCTTGCCCCAGCATGGCCACCAATCCCCCCACAAGGTTCCAACAGTTCATCTACTGTTTCTTCATCCTCTTCAGGCCAGTCCACCCTGTTTCTTGCCTCTACTGCATCCTGATTCTTTCTTTTCTGGACTCCTCTTCCAGCCAGCCTCTCCTCATCTGGGCCCCCTTCTTCTCCACGAGCCTCTCCTTCGTTCAGGGTGCTCTCTCTCCCCTCCCTTTTTTTCTCCTAGGTTTCTCTTCATCCCATACTCCTCTCCTATACCCCTCAGAGCTATTTAACTACTTAGCAGGAACCAGCCACAGCTGCACATTATCCACATCAGCCAAGCCAGCCCCCCAAGCCAGCCCACAGCTGTATATTATCAATGCTAATTAACCTGCCTTCATTCCTCTATAATTCTTCTACATTGTGGGGGTTTGGTATTGTTCTAAATGCATTTGAAACTTATTGATGGAGGTGTAACTCCTTAAATTCCCATCTTTCAACTTTCTTGTAACATTCAATTTGCTGCAGAAAAGCCTAGTGTTGAAACTAATTAATATCACTGACCACATACCATTCAACTTCATACTGTTCTCCAGAAACTGTGACTTCTCCTTTCTAAATACCATTTCCCATAAGTCAGCATGCAGTTCTACTTGTATGTTTTTCTTTCTCTTTTTTTTTGAATGCAGTATAACTTGATCCCCTTCTCATGTTACTGGAAAAGTATTTGTGTTTCATAAATATGTTTCATTTGGCTTCTTTTACTGAACTTGATAATAGGTGCTGTATCCCTTCTGCTAATACCTTGACTAGGTTCTTTACATCTGAATTTAATAATAACTTTGTCCTGTACTCTGCATACCTGTGTTAGGTGTAATTATTATCTTATGAGCTTGAATAGAAGCCAGCTCATCAGCTCCCCACCAGATCCACTGGTGCTGTGAGGGTGCAGAGTCTTACCATCCTCCATGGTGATGTTCTGGCAGATAATATTCTGTCATAGATGTCCCATTGTGTCCAATAACTGGAGTAACAGTAGCTTTCATTTAAGGGTTTTCAAAGACTTTTACCTGAGAAGCTGGCCGCACAAAAGTAGAGGGTTTGAGGAAAAAGGTTGGGCTGGGTGCTGGGGAGGGTTTTAACACCTTTGGTTTGATGTCCAGCATCACACACGGCAGATTCAGTATTTCTGACACCACTCAGGCAGCCCTTCATGCTTGGGGTAGTTATCTGGTCCAGATATCAGGAGAAATAAAGTATGTATGTTCCTCAAACCTAGCCAATGTACAGCTGAGAGAAGGGAGAGCGCAGGGTTGATGGAAAGGTCCAACAAAAGTACAGGCAGTGCTCATGCTCCTGGGTACACGTATAAAGCAGGGAAACATTTTGCAGAAAATTGAGTCAAGAAGAAAAAAGTTGAAATTAAAATAGAGTTGGAAAGATTCAGGTTGCTGGGAAATTACAGCAGCCAGAAGGCCTGAACCAGCCCCAGCATCAGCAGCCACCCTGTCAAGCAACATGTTCCTCAGTGCCAGTTTCAGACCAACCTTGTACATGAGGGAGACCTCTATGTCAGCAGCCCTCAGCAGTCACACTGGCCTCCACGGTGCCCCTGGATGAGTGAGTTTTGCCAGCCCTCCCAGCTGTAGCCACTGGCAGGGGCAAGTGGGAAAGCTGCTGGAGAACATTGTAGAGGAATGAAGCTGGGTTAATTATCATTGATAATATCCAGCCGTGGGCTGGCTTCAGGGGCGGCGGGTTGGCTGATGTGGGTAATGTGCAGCTGTGGCTGGTTCCTGCTAAGTATTTAAATAGCTCTAAGGAGTATGGGATGAAGAGAGACCTGGGAGAAGTAGAAGGATGAGAGAGAGTGTGCCCTGGATATAGGAGAGATAAGGAGCAGGATGCAGCAGAGGCAAGAAGCAAAGGGGCTGGCCTGAAGAGGCTGATGTAACAGCACAGACAGTAGATGAACTGTTGGAACCTTGTGGGGGACTGGTGGCCATACTGGGGCAAGGTGTGGGAGCTATTTATTGAAGTTAATCTGGTATGGGATGGTAGAAGCCTTGTTGCAGCTTGATAGTTTTGATAGTGCTGTGACAGACCACAGGTCTGCAGCTGGGCTCCTTCACCCTGGCTGGCTGCCCAGCTTTGCCGAAGCCTTGGCTCTGGATGCAGCGAGCAGCAAACAGGTGGCCCCAGCACCCGTGCCAGGCTCTCCCATGGAGCCCATCCTTAGTGAGGGGAAGTCACTCTTCCCTGTCCTGCTTCTCTCTGCTGAGCCATGTCCAGGACTGGATTTAGGTGCTTACAGGATACAGTGGTGACCTGGTGGGATGCTAAAGCTCACTTCGGACAAAACACAAAATCACGTTGTCAGCTCTCTTTCATAAACACATAGATACTTTGCATTTCTGTACCATGAGGATCTTGAATTACTTCAGATATTAATGAATGAAAACAGAAGAGCCCCATGGGTAGCTTTGGCGAGTAACATTATTCTGCACATCCCACATCTGTGAAGAAGACGCCGATCCGCCGGCTTCAAGGTCTCCTCGTCGAAACTCTTTGACTTCCAGTTTCACTTCCGAGGGACGGACAGGCGAAGGGGGCGGGCGCAGCTGTCCCCGCAGCCAGCTTCCCCCGCCCGCCACCGCAGCACCGCGCCCGGCGGCCCCCGGCGCCCCGGTGATGCTCCTGCCGGCCCAGCAGGTGTCACCGCAGCGCCAGGGTCGCCTGTGTCCCGCCGGCGTGACGCGGTGCCGGCGCGGGCGGGCTGCGGCGAAGGGCGGCTCTGGAGGGCAAAAGTGCGTAGGAGCCCCCTCGTCGTGCCACCTTGCGCCAGGCCGGTGTGGCTGCTCCGCATGGCGGGGCACTGGCACCCGGGAAGGGGCCGGGGCCGTGCTGCAGGGGACACGGAGTGGCTGGCCACTGAAGCGCCTCGGCTGAACGCTGGGAGTGAGGGGCGTGCTGTGGGTGAGAGGGCAGGGGGTGAGGTACCAAAGCGCCTACACGGTGAGGGCACGGAGAGCATCTGTGGTCGGCGGTGCACCTGAAAGGCCTAGGCTCATGCCAGCCGGTGCAGCCGACAGACACACACCTCCACAGGCTGGTGTAAATCCTCCTCCAGGGGCTGAATCCACACTCGTGTTCAGGTTCCTGGCAAGCTGAAGTGCCAGAAATGGCACGTGTATCTCCCCAAGCGCATCAGACATGAGACACCCCCCCTTCTCTCTGGCTGTGACAGATTTGCTTATCTCAGAAATCCAATGTTTCAACATACATAATTTGTTTAAATGGGATTAACAGACTAACTCGGATTCAAACAGCTGTTTTCCCTAATCACTAGCAAAAAGATTCCTTGCTTTTTGTACTCCTTTCACAGAATTCAGACTGGATAATGGGGTAATGCCAAGTCCCTCTGAGATGACTCCAACACAAACACTGCCACCACTGCACATGCACCTCGTGTGTACACAATCAGATCCTTTTTGTACTTTGTACTTCTCATCCCTTAACTATATGGAACCCTAAAATAATATTTCTTTTTTCCTGTGCATTGACCATGCATAACCTAAATTGTGGTTTTGTTAATTAAGGAGTTCATTTGGCTTGGGTATAGTCCCTTGGCCTCCATACACTTTAACTGCCCTAAGTTTCAGCGGGGTTAGTTCTTGGTAGTCACCTCACTGGTACTGGAGCATCATGTGAGCTAAGTCTGGGATTTCAGAGCAATCAGCCTTTGACATGCCTTCACTCTTAGCGGATGGACACTGTCCTGAGTATCTTGCTGTTTATCTAAGTGCAACAGAGAGAGTTCACTCAGCCACTATTGTTTTTTCCTGAGCTATTAACACAGGCAATTCAAGTTTTGAACCCCTTGACTCAGGTCAACGCAGGTATTGAGCATGTCACAGTCAAGCCATGGTCTTCTGGGCTGCTTCCCCTCATTAGTACCCTCCAGGATGCAAAACCTCAACTCCTAAACTCCCAGAAACACCTTTTCAAAGGTCCCTTTCATCTATAACTGTTGTGATGCAATTACTTGAAACAGAAGCAAAAATAAGGAAAAGGATGAACTAAAGTGGGGTTGGCACCTCCAGTGCTCAGCCTGTCAAGATACAGGAGTCATTACACTCTTCTGGGGTTCACTTTTTGAAGAGAAGTGCCATCCTCTGCAGAGGTGCTGATGCCCAAGGGACGATGCAGCCTTGTGCTGGCAGGTCACCCTTCTGCAGGGCCAGCTCCACGCACTGCTGCAGTGCTCACCATCCTCGTTTCTAAGGACTGGCTTCCTATCACATCTGCAGCCACTCCTCAGGGGCAAGCCCTGCAGCACCTGCTATCCCACTCCCAGCAATTTCTGTGCCTAAAACAAGCTCTGCTATGTAGCCTTCTGTGATCCATCAGGGGGATCACGTCTTCTTGATGGATTTTCAAAATGCTGCCTTCAAAGTCACTCATTCATTTGGGTTTGTTACATATCCCAAACATCAATCATTCCTCCATGGTGTCCTCTTGCCCTCCTCCTCTGGACATAGCAGGGATTCACCTTCCCCGCATCTACTTTCTTCTCTTAGAATGGAATCCAGGAAGAGTCCAAGGACAATCTGGAGTATTTTAGATCATCTGAGACCAGAGAGGGAATACCCTCCAAGTATTCTCTCACGTGTCCCTCATCTCTATATCCTTATTCTTGTCAATCTACCAGATGCTTTTGGGGTACTATTGTACTTTGGAAAGACCACAGCATCTGGTCTATCCAGTACTAGGTCACCCTCTTCAAGGGGGAAAATCACACCATCTCAGCCAAAGCATTTTGTTATTGGAGACACATGGGAAAAATACTGGGAAAGAACATCAGCTTCCCAGAGAAGAACAATTGCTCCCTGCTGGGATGAAACACAAGGCTCCTGTATGTCTGCCTCATTATGTGAATTTAGGAAGACTTCCTGCAGCTTCTGAAATGCATCAAAGAGCCTCTGAATGTTGTTCAAGAGATTAATATCGTGGGCTGTGCCTGTTCAGTAGCTGATAGATAACCAGACAAACAGCCACAAAGAGATCCAACTCCATCCCTGGCCTGTTTTCAGCCACATAGCCGCACACAGGCAAGCTGGCCTAAACAAAGCCTGGAGGTGCATCAGTGACCAACATGCTTGGGATCACTTTGTCCTGCACACTCTGGAAAGCACGATCTGGCCATCTGCCACATTCTACCTGCAGAAATAAGAGCCATTAAAAGTTTCTATCACACCTGCCTAGCTGATACCTGAGGTGGCGTGACTACGGCCGAGTCACGGTGCACAGACAGACATTGCTACGTCCCCTTTGGGCTTTGGGGTGCAGAACTGCAGATCAAGGGAGAATAAGGCACAGCTTACTTTCTTGGGCACAGGGAGTGTGCGAAGAGCAGGCTCTGACCAGCACTTTGCAGCAGTTACTGCCTTCCATGAGGGACTAGGATAGTCCCATCCAAACCAGGCTCAGTTACCATGTCCTCCCCTGATGAACAGCGCAGGCTTTGTGCTGTAAAACGAGATGACTGAAGAGGCTTCACAAAAGTTTTCTGGAGAGCCCTGGCTTTCCACTACAGGCAGGAAAGTATGGGGATGTGCATTTTATAAGTAAGGTAATAAGGTAATGTAATATTTGTGATGGTAACTCGAAATCCTAAAATAGATGGGATATCTGGCAATACCAGCTTTTTTTATCTGGGCAATGCTCCCACATTTGTCCTTAACCATCCCTAGCAGACACAGACGATGGAGGGCCATCTATACAGACCAGACTGCCACATGCTGAAGCACTAATATCCTCACCATAATGCTGCCCTCATTTTTTGTGTAAGGGCTGACACTTCCCATCCTCCTGGTTCCCAGCTTTCCTTAGCTTTTCCTTTCTAGGATGCAAAGTTCCGGGTCTGAATCTGGCTTTTTCCTCATTGTGGTTGTGCTGGCTGGCTGGCAAGGCTTTGATCTGTCTGTAATGGCAGAAGCTCTATATTCCAATGTGAAGATAGGTGTTTGTTTAGCAAAGCTACCACTATGAGGAGGTACTGTCTCAGGTGCATGAAGTGCTGTCACAGATGTGATCCTGGCACCCCAACAGGCTCACCAGCACCCAGACAGGATCTCCAGCCTCCTCGTGAAAGAGAGAGACCTGCCCAGAGGCTCTCCGTATGCGGGATTCGGCACTTTGGAAAGAAATCGTCTTACTCAGTCAAAAGAACCCTAGATGTGATGATCTTCTGGGCACTCTGCTAAGGCCAGCCGTTACAGCTGTTGGAGAAGTTTTAGGGGTATGTTTCCAGAAAGGATCAGGCTGGGAAAGAGCTTTCTTTGTAGCTGATTTTGAATTCAACTAAACTCTGAGGAACAAGTATGTTCCTACTTGAATGTTTTCTTAGTATGCCCAAGTATTATGACAGCAGATCAATTAGCCCACCGGGTGCCTGGAACTCTGGTAACACTTTTGCATAAACTAACACTAACTAACTAACAGTGTTAGTGGATACACTAACAAATAAGCATACAGCTGAGCAAATTTTTGAAGATTAAGAGAAATAAATATCAGGACAGGAAGATAACACAGCAACACAGTTCAGAGAGCTTGTCTAGAGAAACCTCATAATGTAGTCCCTGGGCAGCAAATTAGACTCATTATTTTTGGTGTCAGAAACTTTCAGAGATTGCCTACCTGTATCTTATATTTAGGAGTACTTAATATAATGTTACTAGACTAGAGGCCTTGTTGGAAGTGTGAACTCCTTTTTTTCATACTTCTATTTCTGACCTCTTTCGTTTTCTCCATCAAGTCCCAATGCCACAAGATGATGCAATATTGCATCACCACCTAATACTGAGACCTCTGACAGCAGCCACAAAAACTCAGGAGTTTCCCCCACCCCCCTTATGAATAACGAGTGGTCTTTACGCACTCTGGTACCATGAGGAGTCCATCTCTCTCTGACAAACTCATACACATATGAACAGACAAAAATAGGTATTAAAGCCAGTAAGAGGTATTATGTGAGTTTTGCATCTCAGCTGATGTGTGTACATATGTGGTATGGAGGAAACAGCTTGCGCTCCCACCCCTGTGCTTTAAATACCTAGTCTGTGGTGTAAGAGCCTAAATCAGTAAAATAGCAGACAAAGCCTTCAGCAGATGTAGCTCAGAAGGGTTCTGAACACCTGCCGTTTCCTGTTTTGAAAGCTTTAGATGTTTGAAGTGAGGGATTTTGTGCAGAATCTTGATCACCAGGAGCACCAACCTAGTAGGAGAGAAGGACAGAGCAGGTATTTATTGGAGAAGGCACTAGAGATAGGCAAGACTCCTCTTTATCTTGTTTGAGCTTCCCTGACTCTGCTCTGCCTGCAGAGGTTCACAGGGATCGTTCTGGATCAGGTCACAAGGCTGCTTTCGTGCCCAGCAGATGTTAAAACATTCCCTGGGAACACAACCTCATATAGGACACATCTTACAGGGGATTTAACTGCCTGCTGGCATCCTTTCAGAGGATGGGCAGCAAAAGCCCACTCTTAATTTGCTCTTCTTCTGGACCCCCCTCTACTCCCCCAGGGCCTGCTGCTGCTTCCCCAAGCAATGACGCAGAACCGGCATAAAAAGAGATGGGCTGCCTTTCCCAGGAAATAAAAGCTGTGAATGGAGGACAGATCTGCAGGCAACACTTAGCTATCAGTTATACCCACTACATGAGCAGTTATCATACCTGGAACATGATGCAAAAGCCAAACCAAAGTCCGGCTCATTCCTCCTCTGCTTGTTGGAAAGTTAGAGTAAGAAGAAAAACTTATTTTTGATACCAAAGTCATCATATGATAGTGCATATGGAGAAAGCAACTGCAATGATGTTAGCACAAGTGATCGCATATTTACACAATCAGTTTTCAGAGCACAGCCGTAAAATAAAAGGATTCTGTCAATTTATTTTAAATCCTGCATTGAATGCATCATAAAGTGCTTACAACCCAATGAGAAAATTCCAGCTTATAAATTCCACAAGAAAGGAGAAAACTACCTACTATTCCATCAGGAAGCACAAACTATCCCACAATGGTTTTTTTCCAATTTTCTTTACATAAACTAGCAATTACAAAACTGAATGTAGCTATTGCTGGGATAAGGCAAGCAGGTTCTGGCTTTGTTAGTAAAGACCTACAAAGCTTCTGCATTTTATTTTTTTTTTCTGCTAGCAGTATAGAAAATAAAAAAACAACCCAACCTATTAGATACTATTTCCTAAATTGTAATGAAGCCAGTCTGTCAAAGACAACAGAACATTTACATCCAGTTCTAACATATGTCAGTATATAAAGCTGTTGCTGAGCATTTAATGTGGCTGTTACTCTTTATTGCAGTTCTTCATGAAACAACATAAAACCTGATGTTCGATTGTGCAGAGGACACAAAAGATACCATCTTACATTTTTTCAACCTCCCAAACTCCCATTTAAGATCATGACAGCAATTCCTTGTCGTATTTTTATTACAGCTGAAAGAGAAAGGAAATAATTGCATTTTGACTGCACCTCACAAGATTATATTAGCTAAATGATTGCTTCTTTGCATGACTAATTTTGATTAAATCAGCTTCATTTAAATATCAAATTGTGTTCTTCACCTTACTTCATTAAGCTATGGTATTCCTGACTATTTTGAAGTTCCACTTTTTATATGGTAAGATGTGCATTTCAATTTAGTGTAAAGGCTGTTATTGACTGGGGGAAAAAAAAAAAAAAAAGACCAACAGGTAATTTATGGGAAAGGTTTTAAGTCATATTTGGAAATCAACAGGAATAAAACAACGTTAAAGTGTATATTTCCAAAGAATATGCAACTTATAAGGAGAGCATCCTTGGCAATAGGGAAGCTTGTATTACTTGATTTGCCACAAAAGGCAATAAAGAAAATTGTGCTATATATAGAGGACCTGAAGATAAACTCCAAAAAATTATTATTTTATTAACTTACTAAATCCTGAAGAGACAAAGATTTTCAGTTTGCCTCCTTTTCTTAAATATAATACATACAATACTTTATTCTTTCATTTCCAATAACATTATGTTGATTTATCGCTATTGAAATAATATTTTATACAGTTTTGGCTGAAGTCAACATCAAACGTGTCATTTGCTTGAGCTATAAATTATTACCTCTATAACTGTCTTTTGAAAATTGACAATCTTTTTTATTCAGCTGCTCAAATCTCTGTATATTTGTGCATCCCCAAATAAAGCCCATGGATTTTAACTGGATTAGTTGCCAGACTGGCTACACTGGCTACATTCCTGGAGTCATCCATCTGGGGATCCAGCCAATAACAACAAAAAAAGGCTTCCTATTTTGATGAGGTTTTTTAATCTCTTTTCAAGTAATACACACGGTGTGTGAAGCTGAACTTCTTTGACCGATATTACCCATTATACCATGCAAAACCAAGCACAAAGTGACCGAGCCTTCACTATGTTTCCCCCATGCTGCACACACATCACGTGAAGGTTGTTAAAGGTTTTTACTTTGCTTTAGTATTTGTAAAAAGGGGAACTAGAGGCCAGTAGAGTTATGATTTCCTATAGCCACAGTTCCTTGTAACGTATATTCATTTTGAAATTCTGTGTTTATACAACAGTTTCTAAATAACTTTCTGCTTCAGGCTGATATTATGATTCTTAATGTCACACAAATGATTTTTTAAGTCAAAAGAACCCTACTGCTATAATGACAATTATCCAGCTCTTTATAATAGCATCTTTATGTGTAACACGCCAGTTATTTCCTCCTGATGTCTTATTTCTATGGAAGTTAATAATGTGTACCTAGAAAAATCACATTCATTTATACAGTCTTTGTGGCAACCTGTGGTCAGCCTATGAGTCCTGTAAAGCTCTCCCTGAAGGTGTAACCTCGCCTGGCTTTCAGGGCGAGTGTGCAGGCTGCGTGCTGTACAGGGTCAGCCTGTGAATCTCATTGCAAAACCCGGGTCAAAACAGGTCTCAGCACAGTCATAGAAGGAGTTTTGCTGTTCATTCCAAAAAGGAGCTGCAGAGATACAAACATTCAGCTTTGTTCAGAGCCAAACAGCCAGCAGCCAGGGTGGGGAAAGAGTGGTGGTGGGGGGAGTTGTGTGTTTGAATTGGATGTGAACGGTTATGCCTGGGCTGCATTTGGAGTCCTGGCACTGCAAGGCTGGTGAATTAATCCTGCCGTAGGCAGCCCTGGCAAGGCCTTAGCTGGAGTACTACTGTGTCCAGTCTCATGCCCTGCCTTCCAAAAGCAACATGGCCCATTTGGCAAGGACCCGGAGGCAGGAATTGCAAGAGGTTTAAAGAGCATGACCTAAAAGGACAGAGCCAGGATTGCCCCGTCTGGGGTTGGGAAAATGGTAGGAAAACAAGAATACAGCACCCTCAAATAAAAAGTAGCGGGGGGGTGGGGGGTGAGACAAGTAAGAGGCTCAACCTGTAGCAGGCATTTAATCAGACAGTGTGAGTATCTCTCCGGAGGAGGCCACTGTGCTCCAGAGCAGAATGCCACCCCTGGGGGAGTTGAGGGCAACTTAGACAAACCAGCCCAGCCCTCGCCGGAGGAGCCGCCGTCAGCCGCGGGCCGGGCCGCTCGGGCTGGCACTGGCCCCACCGGTGGCCGCTCCGCAGCAGCCGGCCGAGGCGCGGGCCGGCCCTTGGGGCGACGAACCCCTCTTTGAAGCCGCCTCGAGCGAGGCTTTGCTGCCTGTGCTGACCGCCGGACGCGTCCTGCGTGCCTTGTGCTGGCGGTTAAACCCCGCTCAGGCAGCGGCGGTTCACCCTACCGGCGGGGACACCCGCACTGCGGCCGATGTGGCCGTACCGGGCCAGCGGACCCCGCACCACGGCTGGGCTGCCCGCTGCCTCCAGGCGGCAACGCCGGGCACCGCGCTCCGCGGACCCGCAGAGCGTCCCGGCCCAGCGCCGGCCCCTTCCCCCGAGCCCCCGCCTCGCCCGGGGGAAGGGGCCCGGGCCCGGCCCCGGCAGCCGGCTCGGCGGGCCGCGGCTCGGGCCGGTGGCAGCGGCGGGGGCCGGGGCCCGGCGCCCCGGGGCCGCGGCGGGGCAGGGCGGCGGCGCCTGAGCGGGGCGGGGAGGCCCCACAGCCGGTTCCCTCTTTGCCCGGCGTGTGATTGGCGGCGGCTCCGGAGCTGCCTACCGCCGGCCATGGAGCCTCCCCTCCGGCCCCCGGCCCGCTCCGCTTCCTGCTGAGGAAAACACCTGTCCGGAGCCGGGGCCGCGGCCGCGCCGCTGCGGTGAGTAGCTCCGTCCCGGGCGCCGGCGGGGGCGGCCTGCGGACCCTGCCCCCGGCCAGCGCTGCCCGAGGCCCGGGCTCGCAGGTGGCGGCGGGGGCGCAGGGCCGGGGCGGCGCGGCCCGGCTCCCCGCGGTGGCGGTGGGCAGCCCCGCCCGGCCGGCTCCCCGCGGCTCCCGGCTGCCCCGCCGGGCTGGGCGCGGCTCGCCCTCATGCGGAGCCGCCGCTGCTCCCGCGGGCGCTGCGGGGCGGCGCGGCCCGGCCGCCATCTCGGGGCGGCGGGCGGGCGGGGCGGGTGCGGCCTCAGGGCCCGGCCGGCGGGGCCGGGTGAGGCAGGCGGCCTCGGCCCGCTGCTCCCCGCCGCGCCGAGGCTGCCGGGCTGGGCGCAAGCGGAGCGCTTGGGCCAGAGCCCCCTTCCAGCCGGGCGGGTGTGACTGCCCGCGGTCAGCCCGCAGCGGCCGCTGCAGCCCCCACCGCCGCGCCCTGGGCTGCCCGGCCTTGGCTCCAAGCGGCCCGGCTCCCCGCGCACAGCCAGGCCCGAGCAGGAGTTACAGGTGTGGTGCGGAACCTGCCGAGGGAACTGCTGGAGTGCCGGATAACACGGTGCAAAGCGAAGGAGCATGCTAGACAGCCGTAACAGTTCCCACGGGTCTTACGATCCATGAGTCATCTCTGCTACAGCGCGGGTTTTAAACAACAACTGTGTTTCCTTATCCAACAAATAATAACCTCTTGTGACTATCCAGTACGTGTAGACTGTAAAACCTTCCCCCACCACAAATCACCTGAAATAACAGCCGAGGGCATTTGGGAGCTGGTGTCGGTCACAGCTGCCATCTACCCGCCTTGAGCTCTGCAAAGTGTTGGGCTGAAGGCAGATGGCCCAGTCACTTGTGTCACTCTGGCTAACCAGAGCTTTGCCAAAATCCTTACCCAAGTTTTCGGAATCAGCTAGAAGTCACTGTTCGTTCCAGGAGTGCCCCCCAATAGGTATCTCTTGCAGAAACCAAAATATTCAATGGTCTGTAGTGAAGGGGGGGGGGCTGAAAGTATTGCAGCCGTAACAGGCATCTGATTGACTCGACAACCTCCTGACCAAGATGTTGTGCTTTATCTGCTGATTTGTGTACTTTTTGATTAAGAATGTGACTGTATTATCTATGAAGTTTACTAGCTAATGGGAACCTGCTCTGATTTAATTCCCATGAGAGCGACTAGTTGCTGGAGAAGTCCACAAAAGAATCAAGCAAAGTGGGTTTGGCAGTTGTGTTCATGCTTAGGGTATCTTGCCTATGTAGTTCAGCACTGGATCATCGCAGATGTAGGGAAGATACACTGTACTCCTACCCAGCAAACGCAAAGCAGTCCTCTGCTACAAGACAGTTCTGGCGAGTAGATACGGTATGCTGCTTGGAAAACTTCAGGTCATGTACGGTCATTTTCGTTCTGGTTCTTTTTCTAATTTATCTTTAAACTTTGTGAATATTAACGCATTATTATGTTTGCATAATGTGTGCATGAGGTGAGACTTACTCCAACAGAAGTGCCTGCTTTCTTGCAGGTTATATTGTCTGGGAAAAAGTTCACACTAAAGTGAAAAGAATAATTGTAAAATAAGGTTTTCGCATAGTGGATTAAGGCAGAAGCAGGAACTAGTATAGAATAAGCATTAAAATAACCAATGAAGAATAAGTAACTGGTAAAACTCTTAACACAGTCCCAACAAAGCAGTGAAGCTTGACAGATAATCTGGAATTTTTTTGTAGCAGAATATGCAAAGTAATTAATGATAGTAACACATTGTCTCTTTAAAGCATCTAACAGCCAGTGTTTTCAAATCATTTAACAAGTTTACTCATGAATTTATCTCCTAATCCTGCTGTGAATTATGTTTCAGTCTCGGTTACCGTAAACTGCGCTGGCTCCATTCCCTTCCCTTCTCTTCCCTCCCCTGCCAAACCACTTCTGCCAGTGATGAGTCAGATCAAGGAACTGATCCAGCTGAAAATTAACCAAATTTTGTGGTTGTTCTTATTATGATCAGTTTGCTGACCTGAGTGATGTGATAGGAATACGACTGAAGACAAAGGCAAGTCTGTTTGCTTGTCTTAGCTACCTTTTACAGGCCCACCTCCTCCTGCTCTATTGCATCCCATCAGGATTCATGGACCAGTGGTACCACAGTTCTAATACAGGGAAATTCGGGGTTGATGAGGCCTATCAGAATTATAAATTTAAAAGAGTGATTTTTTAAAATTTTGTGGTGGTGTTGTTGCAGTAGGCATATAGAAGTGTCAATACTCTTTAAGCAATGCTTAGGCATGACAAAGGTTTCAGGAAGTTCTTTTAAATGATTTTCCATTATAAACATCAAAGTTTTCTGATGCATATCCATGAGAAAATACGGTCTTGTCATGGCTACACATGGATTAGTAGAAAACAGATACAATTTGGTGTCACCCTCTGAATGAGGACACTTTTATGTCTGTCATTGCAGAGACTGATTAGAGACAGTCATCCCTCCAAGAATTGGCTTTTAAAGGGTCAGAGCTGAACTGGAGATGGAGACTGGACTGGACTGGATTGGCCTAGACATGACAGGTCACAGCCCAAATGAATGTGGGAGAAGAGACAGTCTTGTATGGGCAGTTACACAAGTGTCATACATTTTGCATTGTATCTGCTGCAATTTGAGGGGGAATATCTGAACCTTTCACAATATTGCTCTACCTGTCTTTTTAAGTGGATAAGTGTGTCAAACAATTACATTTCTTGAGCAATGTACAGTTTTCTGCTGTATGAGGTAGCGTTGCTGCCTTTGATTGTCTTGATAGTCTTGGTCAATGGTGTAGCGCTAGAATAGCTTAGCAGGAGATGGAATATTTGAGTATATGTGTTTGAAAAATTGATCTTTACGTGTATAGCATATGGTGGCAAGATGAGGGTATTTTAAATCAGTATGCTTTCTTAGCTCTGGCAAAACCCAATGAAATTGGCCCAGGTTTACTTAATAGGGTCAGCACAACTTCTAGAATGAGGGATATTTGCAAAAAAATCTATGTAGCCTGTTGGTGTGACCCCCCCACCCCCCCTTACTGCTAGTTACTTATGTTTAATTGAAAAATAAGCAACATGTTTTAGAGATTATACTTCAGAAGACAGATTCTGAAAAAGCCTTGCAAAGGTAAGCTCTCCAAAGTCAAGAAATTTGAAAACACAGGTTTTGAAAAATAAATTTTCCCCTTCAGCATTACTCCTTTTCCTACCCCTCCAGCTCCTTTTCCTTTTTATGTGAAACTGTCTGCTTCCATCTTCTCCGTCATCCTGGGCACTGCCATGAAGGTTGCAGGTGCTCAAGTTTTCCAGCAACTGAGTGCTTTTTTCAGATGAGAGGACGTCCAGAGGGTAAAGTGGTGTCTAGTGCTGAGATGCCCCAGAGACTGGCTGATGAATGCTGACAGGCTGCACATATGCAGAGGATGAGTGTTGGAGATGTCTTGGGCAAGATGGGTAGATTTCGTGGCAGTGACAAAATGTTTGGGGCAACTTCACCAGTGCCTTGAGAAGTTCCAAATCCTGGCTCTAAAAGATAGAGGGAGCTAAGACTGAGTATGTTTTCCCCAAACTCACTTCCTGAAAAAAAGAACCTCTAAAAAGAAGTCAGTCTTAGCTGAGAAGCAAGATGATGCTCTGATAAAGAAAAGCTACATCTATGGTGGAGGGTATTCTCTGGGTTTTTTTTTAACTTTGGCAAAATCTGAAAATTTCAGAGGTTGTAAGCAGCATATTGGAGGCAGGTAAGAGACTCAGATTTTTTTTTTTTGCCAATACAGAGAGCCCTTTTTTTTTTCCCCCTCCTTTTTAATAAGAAAGGTGCCTTACAAGATAGGAAGCATGCATATGTTAAAAAAAAAACCAAACAACAAAACAAATACATCACCATTTCACTGTTGCTAAAAGACTTCTCAGTTGTTTCAGATTTTTTTTTCTCAAAAATCTTAATTTTTGTAGGCTATGTACTGCTGTAGGATATGTTACTGCTCTTCAAAATGGTCAGTGTTTCACTGGAAAAGTCATAAAGAAAAGGGATACAATTAGAGGATTTTCTGTCTTTTCTTTCTGATTTGTACATGTTTTCCAATTTTTTCCTGTGGGGATTTTTTTTAGTAAAGGAACAGCTCTTCAGGTTGTAGTTAACCACAAGGATTAGGGTTTAAAGGCCATAGTTTAAATTCTTCCCAAATTTTAAAATATCATATTTAGTGGATTTCACTGTGTGTTTTTAATCATAAATGAGTGAGTTGAAAATATTAGGAGGAAGATGACCTGGCAGTTCTATTGCTGAGTTTACCCTGCAAGATACCTTGGCAGTACAGAGACTGGCTTTAAAAACTCGCAGGGGTTTAAGTTGGGAGACCTCAAAGGGCTATCAACATGAAAACAAAAATAAGGAAACATTGCGGATTTAATTGTCTTTTATCTACTGTTTTTATTTAACTCTTTTATAAAGTAGTTAGGCTCTCCAAAATATACTGTTTTTAAAATGTTTTATTTGGATTCATTAGATTTATTGCCTGGGTTATTCTTAGGTGTTTTTAAAAGGCTTTAAGCATGTCTTCTGTGCATGTGTGTTAAAATTAAATCGGTGTACTGTTAGTGTATTTTTAATGTTGTAACAGGAAAAGCATTCTGACCTTTTTTTAAATGAGCAATCATATGTATAATCAACTTGGTTAAAACTTCCTTCCTGGTAAGTGCAGCACTTCCTTTGCATCTGGATATGAAGGCGAGCAAGAAAAGCAGAACAACTTAAACAAAGAATTTCTTTTTTTGTGAATGATCTTCCTTTAAAAATATAGGAAATTCAGCTATAAAACAAATGAATCTTCTTCAGCAATTCAGCCTTTATTTTATAAGCAGGTAATATTTCTTTGTTCTTTGTCAGTTATAGAGGTGGTGCGTCCATAGTTGTTGCTTTCCGGAACTTGAAAAAAGAATTTTACTTAGCATGCTATGTTGTTTCAGTTTAACCTTTTACATTTTCATCTTATTATTTTGTTATCTGCTAAGGCATTGGTATATTTGATTTAGTTTTTCCAGCAGTTAAGAGAAAGATTTTGTGTATAAAAAGCGTTGTCTGGAAAAGTTCAGTGTGTTTCTGTAACTTAGCTTGTGCAACCATGCTCGGTCAGTGCTGCCTTCCTCTTCCAAGCTTTCAGTGAATAATTACCACTTTAACATTGTTCAGTGAGGATTAACTGTAACAGTATTTTTTGTTTACTGAAAGCTGATAAGGTAGGCCATTCTTGTTCGATGTTGTTTTACAGGTGTTCTAGGTGTGATTTGGTTTATAGAGTAATAAATCAGCATCAGCTTGGGAGGTTTTTTTCTTCTGTAACAAACTATTTGTTTATACTTGAAGTATTTACTTTAAAAATGGATGGATGTTATCAGTCTGGTGAGTTGATTTAGTTTAAATAAGCACATTATGCATACTAGGCTTGAATTTAGAGGCGTGTTAAATACCTGTCTTCAGAAGTAGTCCCTGACTTTTGAATCCTAAGGGCTTTTTTTGGTGTAAGTCTTATTCCTCATCGCTAAAAAGAGAGGCAGAGGAAAGTGGGAGTAGGCTCACCTCTGTCCAGCCTGCAAACAAATTGCTTGATGTTTTGCTTTCCTGGAGCTTGGTAGGGCCACTTTCTGCTCGTAGACAGTAGCATGGCTTTTGATTTCTATGAAAATACACTTATGTTAATATCAGCAGCATCAAAACAGAGGAGGCAGCAGAATAATCAGTGCTTGAGCAATAGAAGCAAGAACAGATCATTATGGAGGAAATACAGAGTCAGACTGCTTATCCTCGGTGAAATCTGGGAAGGCTGTTTAAGAGCTCTGTTTTAATTATTAAATCACTGGAGGGTTGGTGTTTTGTTGTTGGGTTTTTTTGGGGGTTTTTTGTTTTTTTTTTTTAATATTTGGTATTGAATTGAATATATTACATCTGAGGTGGTTTATGTAAGTCAAGTATTTGTGACCAGAAAATCAGGGGAAATATAAAAAGCATATATATAGCAGGATTCTGACTGGCCTGTGATTTTAATTAAGAAGATTTAAAAAAGAAGAGTAAAGAAAAATGTAAATGAGAAACTAATCAAGTATTTGTATGTTTTGCTAGATTTCTTCTGGCATGGAGTTGGGGGATTATGAACAGCCTGTTGTTATGAGAGAGGAAAACAAACGAAGGAGAAGAAGAATGAAACCTCATTGTACATCGAGTAGTTTGTCATCAATGGAACTGATATCCATTGAATTCATTTTACCTACAAGCAACAAACATACTAAAGTACCGGAAATGATGTTACTTGAAATAGCTGGCAACTGTACAGTCGAGCAAATGAAAGCACAGATTTGGATGCGTGCAATAGAGATGAGTCAAACCACAGACTTCTACCATGCGTTCACCCCAGATCAATTTATTCTGCAGTACCAGAAGAAAGGGCAGTGGTATGAAATTTATGATAAACATCAAGTATTACAGACCTTGGACTGCATACTGTACTGGAAAGTACTACAGAAAAAGGTAGGCAAGATCTATGTTGTCCAGAAACAGAAACCATCAGAAGAAGTTCAGGAATTTCAGCGGCAACTTAACAATTTAATTGGTTATGACGTCACTGATGTAAGCAATGTGCATGATGATGAACTAGAATTTACCCGTCGCAGATTAGTCACTCCACGAATGATAGAGGTAGCCTGTAGAGATCCTAAATTGTATGCAATGCACCCATGGACTACATCTAAGCCACTCCCAGAATATTTATTTAAAAAGATCACTAATAATAACATTTTCATAAACATACATAGAGGAACAACTAGCCAAAAAATTAAAGTGTCGATAGATGACACTCCAGATACGATTCTCCACAGCTTTTTCACAAAAATGGCAAAGAAAAAGTCTTTGATGGACATTCCTGAAGATCATAGCGAACTGGATTTTGTTCTCAGGATTTGTGGCAGAGATGAATACATTACTGGAGAGACACCAATCAAAGATTTTCACTGGATAAGACAGTGCCTTAAGAATGGGGAAGAAATCCACCTCGTCTTAGACAACCCCCCTGACCCGAGTGAGGATGAGGTTCAGAAGGAGGAGTGGCCCTTGGTGGATGACTGTACAGGAGTTACAGGTTATCACGAACAGTTGACTATAGATGGAAAAGATCATGAGAGAGTCTTCACTATCTCTTTGTGGGATTGTAATAGGAAATTTAGGGTGAAAATAATTGGCATTGATATTCCAGTTTTACCGAGAAATACTGATCTTACTGTGTTTGTGGAGGCTAACATTCAACATGGGCAGCAGCTCCTTTCACAGAGGAGGACTTCATCAAAGCCTTTTACTGAGGAGGTTCTGTGGAATATTTGGTTGGAGTTTGATATCAAAATCAAAGATTTGCCTAAAGGAGCACTCCTGAATCTTCAGATATACTGCGGCAAAGCACAGGGACTGTCCACAAAGACCAACCTTCAGTCACATGAGTCCCCCAACTCTGATTCCAAATGCAAAACTCAGCTTCTCTATTATGTAAATCTTTTGTTGATAGATCACCGTTTCTTGCTACGCAGTGGGGAGTATGTGCTCCACATGTGGAAAATTCCAGGCAAGGGAGAAGAACAAGGAAGTATCAATGCAGACAAACTCACATCAGCAACTAACCCAGATAAAGAAAACTCAATGGCTATCTCTATTGTGCTGGACAAATATTGTCACCCAATTGCCTTGCCCAAGCACAGGATAACATCAGACTCCCAGGGCGACAGGACACGAGCTGAAATGCCCAACCAGCTTCGCAAGCAACTTGAAGAGATCATAGCAACTGACCCACTTAATCCACTTTCTCCTGAGGACAAAGAACTGTTGTGGCACTTTAGATATGAAAGCATAAAGCACCCCAAGGCATATCCTAAGCTGCTTAGCTCTGTGAAATGGGGACAACAAGAAATCGTGGCCAAAACATACCAGTTGCTAGCTAAGAAGGAAGTTTGGGATCAAAGCACTTTAGATGTTGGACTCACAATGCAACTTCTAGACTGTAACTTTTCGGATGAAAACGTCCGAGCAATGGCAGTTCAGAAACTAGAAAGTTTAGAAGATGATGATGTTCTTCATTATCTTTTACAGCTTGTGCAGGTAAGGTGTATTTGCATGCTTGAACTCTGCCTTCTGGGAATGTTTGCATGACCCCATCATCATTCCCCTGTTGGTAACACTAGTTAGTAATCCCTGGTTTTGAAGTCTCCGGCATTTAGTCAAAGCAGTGGTAGTAACCAAATTAACCCAAAACACACTTTCTACATTTCGCCTTTTGCCTGTGTTGTTATTTTTATGTTACTGTAGGCTTGTGTCTTACAGTTCATATCTTGCATTTACAGTAGTACGTTTTTCTGGAAATTGTCAACACTAGCACAGTTATGATGGGAGCAAAGCCTAACTGTGCTGTCTCTAATTCTGTTCTTATCAGGTCTGAATCACACAGCATTGAAGAATTGTTGACCAGCTGTAGCAATATTTAGAAAGAGTTTAGACAGAAAGAAAGTAAAAGCAGATGTTGACATGGGCAAAGCCTGAAGATCAACCTGGGGTTGGGTTTTAGGTCAAGAATAACTGTGTAGTTACACAGCATGTTGCAGTGACTTCAGTCTTTTACTTATAAGGGCACCAGATTTAACTAGAAACTTCTAAAAAATTTTAAAAAGTAAATAAATTGTTGCTAGGACCCCATAGTAAGATTAATTCATTCTGGGAAGTTGGGTGAAAAATTGTGGTTTTAATGACAGTGAATCACCACTGTATCGATTTGAAGCGTTTATATCAGTTATACAAGAAAATCGGTTTGTTTGCTTTTTTGCAACACAGTGCCAGAGCTGGGCAGCCTGTCAGCGGTAAAGTTGTGTCTGATGGCTGATGAAAGGTGTAGCCCTGCAGTTCTTCCTGGTAAATGCATCCCCTGAAGCAAGGCAGCACCGCAGGCTTCCCAGCACCTGGCAGGGCACTGGTTCCTGAGGAAAGGCTGTTGCCCTGCAGAGCAGGAAACACTTTTTCAGAGAATCAGAGGACAAAATTGGCATTCAAAATTAAAAAAAAAAAAAAAAAAAAAAAAGGAACTGCTGCAGTCAGGGAAACTGCGGGATTGGGCTTTTAATTTCTGTGGGTTCAGAGAGAGCCCGGGTTCCCAGGAAAATGAAGTTAGTATTTCAGATTTTGCTGCACATCAGTAGTGCTTTAAACAAAGCCTTCTTAGTCTTGTCTTTGCTTGTCTGAAGATTAGGCTCCCCAGGCAGAATTTATGCACTTCTGCATTAACCAAGGGAGTTGCTACGGTTACCTCATTGGGCCTCCCACGTAGCTACTGCTATATATATGCTTGGCTTGTGAGCTTTTGCTGTCTACATGTGGCTCAGCAATTTTATTCGCTTTTATATCCAAATTAGGAGTTTGGGATGGTGATTCGTTGATATCAAAGTGCCTGAGAGAATGGGGGAAATACTAGGGTTTCTACCATTTGTTTTTGAAATTATTTGTTTTCAGGAAGTACAGATCTGGAGAGTTTTAAAAATAAATCTCTCTAACAGTAATTTAACTTACTGTAGCATAAAATCATAGTAGCTTAACTTCATTTTTAGTAAGACATGTAGTAAGAAATAAAAAGATTGCCATCCCCCAAAAGGAAAAAAAATACTAGATCCCAGCTTTTACCTCTCTGCTCCTTCCTTGCTTTCCTTCCTTGGCTAACAACAGAGCATGGGCCATCAGCATCCTGCAGGAAATATATTGGTACCACAGTGTATTTGAAAATCCAAATTTTTGGGAGAATGGATGTCAGCCATTCCTGTGCTCTAATGGACACATCTGAGATGCCTCTTCTGCAAACAATCATCACTTTTCATGTGCATGCCTTCATGAAAGCTTTATGGCTTATTTCACTCTGCAAAGGATATTCCCGTTTTACCTCCCATTCGAGTTAGAAATCAAACAAACATTTTATTTCCCCCCACATTTATCCCAAATGGAAGCAGCCATGCCATAAATAAACCTATTGAGTTTTCTATAAAGATCTGTTGTTCTCTGTGCAGTTGATAAAACATGGATAGGATAGTTAAAGTACAGCACAATCCATTTTAAACCAAACACCAACGACTGTACTGGTTGTATATGGCAGTGAGTAAAGCTCTTCTGCTGAATTGACAAGAAAAGGTATGTGCAGGGACCTGATGGAGTGCCAGCGAATGGGTTTTAGTGGGTAGCTTTTATTATTGCTCTTCAAATGCTGATATTTGACTTTGTGGGGCAATAAAAAGAAGAAAAAAAGAAAAATGTGATTGACTTTTAAAATAATTATATCTAAAACTTAAGCATAATAAGGATGCGCATAATAATTTTTTCTAATACTATGTTAAAATACATTTGCTACCTTTAATCTAATGAGGTTTTGTTCTGAAGCAATGGCCGGTTGCTTGGCTGTATTTCATTCTTAAATTGTTTTTCAGGGATATACACCAAGAACATTCAGTAAAGTATATACCAGAATTAGTTTTTTACTAGGCTTTCTTGGAACTGTAAGCAGATCTGTTTGAATTTATGTAATAATTATTGCTTTTGAGTGCCTTATTGCAGTGAAAAATAACTTTTATTAAAAACGCCTTGTATCTCATAATGCCATACACAAAGTAAAAGGGTCTATATATTTTAAAATCAGTTTACGTTTATGAGTTCTCATTATCTTTCCTAAATAAGATGGTGTTGCTTGGGGAGATAAAGCAGTATTGCAGAGATGGTCAAGACAGTTCTTGCAGAATTAAGGAACTGTAGAAGGGCAAGTTTGGTGCTTGGCTTTCTTGTCTGTCTGTTCACCAGCAGCTGGAAAGAACAAGTCTTTGTAACATTTTTGTAAGTTGGTTCATTCTAGAAATTTGGCTGTAAAAGCTTGGGTTGTGGGGTTTTTTTCCTTTTTTTTTTTTTCTTTTTTTTTCTGTTGAATAAACCCATAGGAAAATTTACTATTTCAGAAATAGTGTTGATATTTTAATAATAAAAACTACAACTGTGTGCTGCAGTACTTGTAAGAGTTTATAAAACCCTATCATGAGTTTGATGAATTTAGTAGACCTCTGCTGATGGCTCGGTTGCTTCTTTGCAAGCTGCAGACCAAAGTGATCTTGAAAGAGCCATTATATTCTGTTGAAGAACTATCGCTAGAAGTTTGCATACTTTGTTGCTTCTGAAAGCTGAGCATACTACATGCACCCAGCTCTCTGCACATCCCTTTGTTTTCCCTTAATCTTTCTAGTGCCTCTTCCTGGTGCTCTGTTTCCAGAACCTGAAGCCATTCACCAGCCCCCTCAGTCCACAACAGGGATTTTGTGACTGTTCCAGAGACTGTATGCTTCTTATTTCTCTTTTCTTGCCATGAGATATACATGCATACTTTTTTCCTGCCATTAATCTTAATAGAAATCTTTTATAAACTTAAGTCCCTCAAGCAACAGGGAAGAAGCTGCTGGAAAAAACACTTGAAGTGGACAAGTTCCCTGGTACAGCCCAGTACCTAGAAGTATGATAATTCTTTGGCAGACCAATTCGCTTGGTTATTGGGGTGGGGGAGAGAATAACAGCAAAAAAAGTCCAATCCTGGCACTTAAAAAAAGTTGTTGACTTTTTGTTTCCACCCTTTTTTGGTGCTAGCTTGGAAATATCTGTGAGCTTGGGTGGAGGGGAGCGGCTGTTGGAAGAGAAAAAACATATCTGTGCTCACAAGTCATTAAAAAAGCTCCGGTGAAGTTTTCTTCTTAATTGTACTCCATTAATATAGGATGTGTATCAGAGCCTTTATTCTGTTTTGTCATTCAGTGAGGGGCTAAAGGCCAGATTAGGTGCTCCAAAATACTGCTCCAGTATCCCACGCTTGCTGCGGAAGCCAGCAGTGAACCCTAGCACCCCAGTCCCAAAGTGGTGGATAAATAATAAACCCAGTGCTTTATTATTGAAAATTTGTATTAAAAGAGTGATTACAAATACATGATTTCATTTGCCAGTAGTCTTTTTAAGCCTTCACAGTGTCAGTCAGACCACAGACTGTTTTCTGATCTTGTTGGTTTTTGCTGTGCCCTGAGAATGATGCTGCTTTGTTCACATGCCTTCATATGCTCGGATCAGTCTCGCTGGTTAGCAACTCTCTGCACTGCTTTATTTGTCATTAATAATATACCTGAAAATAACCTGTTGCAAAGAAAAAGTGCTTCTTGAATCAGACACAAAGAAGCTTTGCTTTGTTTTTTTCGACTTTGTTTCCTCAAAAGACCTGCTTTGTTACACATTTTCTACTCCTGCTGCAGTGTTCTCTAGATGTCAGTGGTAAAGCGTAAGTGCAATGGGATCATAAATGTGTTAGTAACATGTCTTCTATGCTTGTATTACTTAGGCTGTGAAATTTGAGCCATATCATGACAGCGCATTAGCCAGATTTCTGCTAAAACGTGGTTTGAGAGTAAGTACTTCAAAATGCAGCCAACTTGCGCTGAAGTTATGGCATTATTAAAACCCTTTGTCAAGAAATGTGTGCTGATTGTAGTATTTTTCTTTACCTCTAGAACAAAAGAATTGGTCACTTCTTGTTTTGGTTCTTAAGAAGTGAGATTGCCCAGTCCATGCATTACCAGCAGAGGTTTGCAGTCATCCTAGAAGCCTATCTTAGGGGCTGTGGAAAAGCAATGCTACACGATTTCATGAAGCAGGTCCAAGTAATCGAATTGCTGCATAAAGTCACAATGGAGATAAAATCAGTTTCTGCAGAGAAGTATGATGTCACTTCTCAAGGTATTTGCTAACAGGCATTTCTTTGTAATAATACTGCTTTTTCTCTTTAGGTGTAAAAATCTAGGCAGCAAATTGCACTGTTTATTTAGAAAATTAATGGATAAATTACTGTCAAAGGGCATCATTATTACTTCTTTTAAAATGCCAATGTAATAAGTTATTAGTGATTGAACCAATAATACACTGTTTGCTCATTCCACCCCAAAAGGAGAAGTATATCAATGTTATAGACACCCAGTACTTCCCCATGTGTTGGCTTATCTTCTTGAACCTCACGCCATAAAACTGGAAACAGCTAAGTTCTTGTACATAACCCTTAGCTGACTGCCAGCACTGAAGAAAGAAACAACCCGGGACAAAAATATTAATGGAAAATAAAGAGGAAAAGTGACACTTGCCAAGAAACACGGCCTTGCCTAAGCAGTCACTAAAAGACTTTTGGCAAGAGGACTGGGGAGGAGTCCAGTACAGCCTCTGCTATGCCGCAAAAGTAGCTGGTGGATCAGCATATCGTTGGGGCTTTGCGATATGCTGAATAGGAGTCCTGTGAGACACAGATGTGGTATTGTTTTTTCTAGTTTTTGGAAGCCACAGTAAGGTTATGCAATGTCTGTTTACCTCTGGGTTTTGCCTGCCTTTATTTTTTCCCCCCACACTTCCTTAAAAGCTTGTTTGTCATCATTCCTGTTAGCTGCTTGATGTTGGGGGTAAATACGAGAAGACATACGACAATATTCAAATTTTAAAAGCTGCAGAGAGACCAGCTCTTCCTGCATGTTCAGCCTGGTATGTTCCAGCCCAGGAAATCCTTGGTTTGGAAAGCCTTTCCACTCTGGTTATGCAGAAGTGGCTGTGGTGGTGTTTAAAAAAATATTGGAGGAAATACGCATTTATTCTTCAATATATAATGTAATACCAGTTAACATTACCACATAGTATGAGTTAGGGGTCTTACTGAACCCCCATATAAAATATTCTTTCTAAACAACTTTCTAAAATTTATCTTAAAATGCTATATTATCTAAGTGTATTTGGTCAGAATCCTGTATTTTGGAAAGAAACTTTACAGCCTTGCAGATGGACATGTCCGTAACAGCAGTGGTTTCCATAATACATTATCTTTGAGAGGTATGTGGGCAAAGAAGAAAAGTTTCAAGGAAAAGCAATCACATTAACACCCACCAGGTTTTGAAGTTAAAGAATCTTTGCATGTAACGTACAGCAGAACATTGAAAGATGACTTATATAATTGTCATTTTCACTGAATAAGGCTTCCTGAAACTGTGGAGTGTCCTACTAATGCTATATCTAATTTAATTTATTCTCAGATTATTGAGGATATGATTTTTCCTACAGGCACTCTGTACTTCTGACATTTTAAAAAATGTATATCCTAAAATTTCTTCTTTATTACATTTTTTCCTCCCTATCATTTCTAATGTTCGTCGTTGTTTATGTTTTCAGTCTGAATGTTTTGGACTGTTTCACTTCATTCTGCTATGCAGCCTCATCTAATTCTTGTGTATATTTCTCTTCCTCCAGTATTTGTGGATTTTTTAAAAGAATACATTCTTTCCTGTTAGGTCCATACTAGTCCAGTAGCAATAATGCTGTCAAACTTTCTTTCGCTTTCCATGTAATCTCTTTGCTTATGTTTGAACACAGAGAGTAGTCTTAAATAAATCCTTAAGATCTTAATGTTACATAGGTTTATCTGCTTTCATCACCACTCTGTTAGATGATTTGTCTCCCAAGAATGTGTCTATGCAACTGTTTCTTCTCTTGAAATGCATAGCACTTTGTTCTTAAGCCAGATCAACTTGAAAATTGTTTTAGCAAGCGCCTTCACTTGTGTTTTAAAATCAGCTAATTCCTAATCTTTACTAGCTTCAATTGGTTGGCATACAATTTTCAAATTACATTATATTACAATGAGGAGACTTACTGAAATAAAGCTGGATTTGTCTAGGAATTCAATAGTAACATTTTAGAAAGCTGTTTTGTAACCCAAGTTACTACAACCTAGGTTTTTTTTGGGTTTGGTTTGTTTGGGGGTGGGTGGGTTAGTTTTTGGTTTTTTTTAAGATGGCTGATTATAAAGTCCACTCACTAGCTCCTATATATTGCTGTCAGATTTATTTATGTTTTACCAGAAATGATACCACATTAGTCACCTGGCACTGCTGGGTAGTTCTTTTCTAAAAGCCTTTAGAATAGATGTAACATTTGTGGTTTGAGTTCTCAGGTAATCCCTTTGGCTTGACTTTTTTAAATTGATAGCAGCTTTTGAAATGTCTTCATTTTCTGGACATAAGACAGCAATATGTGCTCACAGCCCAGAAGGCCAAACATATCCTGGGCTGCATCAAAAGCAGCGTGGCCAGCAGGGTGAGGGAGGTGACTCTCCCCCTCTACTCCACTCTGGTGAGAGCCCCCCTGCAGAGCTGCATCCAGCTCTGGAGTCCTGGACAAAGGAAAGACATGGACCTGTTGTAGCAAATCCAGAGAAGGCCACAAAAATGATCAGAGGGATGGAACATCTCTCCTGCGAGGAAAGGCTGAGAGAGTTGGGGTTGTTCAGCCTGGAGAAGAGAAGGCTCTGCGGAGCTGGGCAGACTTTGTAGTAGGACCTGCAGTGTTAGGACAATAGGTAATGGTTCTAAACTAAAGGAGGGTAGATTTAGACTAAATACAAGGAAGAAATTTTTTACAGTCAGGGTGGTAAAACACTGGAACAGGTTGCCCAGAGGGATGGTAGATGCCCATCCCTGGGAGCACTCAAGGTCAGGTTGGACGGGGCTCTGAGCAACCTGACCTAGCTGAAGGTGTCCCTGCTCATTGCAGGGGGATTGGGCTAGATGAGTTTTAAAGGTCACTTCCAACCCCAACCATTCTATGACTGTATGATTTTAGAATTTTGTATATTAAGATATCTAGGTCCATTTCCTATTACAAATTTTTTGCTCTTTAATTTTTATCTCCAAAATTACTTGAACATGTATATGCAGCCTCTGCTGTGTAGCTGCAGTTTCTTTTAGACCAGTGTACAAGTCTTTGTTGATGAACAAAGTGTATCATATGTAGTTTGATGCATACTGTTCTAAGCTGAAGATTTAGAAGCTTGAGGTTCTGAGTGAAAAGATTCAGTTCATATATGATCATTAAAATTCTTGTTTTTATAAATATACAACATTTTTTCTTCTTACTGGAATGTGAGATTAACAAGGCTGCACTGTGAAACTAGTTTTAGGAGGACAGGAAATTCAGTATCTCCATAGTTGGAGGCCTTATAAATGAAATATAATTGAATCCAAGAATTCAAAAGCCAGGAGTCTATCTGCAAGAGCAATAAGATGTGTCAAAATAATACTGGAAAATGCAAGGTGCTTTTAAATGCCTCCTTCTGAGCCTTTGGTAGATAGATCATCATCTCCTTGGCTGGAAAGGAAAAAGGGCAAAATATTTTTTAGTGTGTTATACTGTGTTTTGTTTTGTTGTTTAAACAAAAGGTGACATTTTAATGTAATCTCCTGAGTCTTCAGAAGAACACCAAGTGCTGTGCAGTGTTTCTAACACTTTGTAGAGGGCACATGACTTTGTGAGGTGCTTGAAGACTTTACTTTTAGGTATCTGAAACAGCCCTGGCCATTAATAGTGTAAGTTAAAAGAGTTTTCCTCCATTCCTCAAATCAGAAGATCCTTGAGGAGAACAATTTAAAAAGTAGCTTAACAGAGGAGGTTTTTAGCTAAATCATCATGGTTAACAAGTTTGGTTACCTGTAATGGTTGGACTTGGTGATCTTAAAGGTCTTTTCCAACCTATATGATTCTATGAGCTTTTTTTGCCTTCCAACTTTTGATTTCATTGTGTTGTCTTACTTGTAATTGCAGTTATTGCACAGCTGAGGCAAAAGCTTGAAAAACTACAGAGCAGCAAACTTCCAGAAAGTTTTAGAGTTCCATATGATCCTGGTTTAAGAGCAGGAGCCCTAGTGGTAAGTATATTCTGCGTTTCTACAAACCCTTTTGGAAAAAAATCTCCTACTTGCAAGTATGTGTCACTGGATAAAAAAACTTTGCTAATATGTCTAAAGGTCTTATTTTACTGAGACTATAATGACATTTCATGGTCTCAGAAAGTTTTTATTCCTAAAGCTATTAGTACTTTTCTGAATGTAATGACATGCCACCAGGCGCTAAAAAAAATGCAACTACCCATAAATTCCTAAACATTAAACAGCAGTTACGATTTTTCCATTCATTTAATCCAGGATTTAACCAGGTAACTGACACTTTTTTTACATTTAATACCTGTATCACTCTTTTATCTGACTTCAGGGGCTTTAGGATACTCAGTTTCTGTTCTTCCAGTTACTTTCTTTGTCTTGCCCTGATTTATATCTGTCATTAATGTTTAGGTCCAGACATCTTAGCAGCAAAAACGTCTACCTTATCTGTTTCTGATTTTTCAATATCTCTATGTTGCTTATGTTGCTTTTGTTGCTTTGATTAGAAAATACATTAAGATTTTGTTAGAAATACATTAAGAAACACTTGGCGTTTTCTGTGTTGCTGCCTCAAGTTTTGTGGTGAGATTGCAGTGGATAGTTTTGACTCAGAGTTAAAAATAAGATTAATAAATCAGCAGATGTGTTGTGAAAGGAATTGGCTCATGCATCTGCTAGGCAATGTGATGTTTGGGTAAAGAAGCACACCTTGGGTTCACTTGATGTGCAGCAAGGAGCCTAAAAGAAAAGAATCCCTTGATTTTTTACCTTAGCAAAGGACGATAAACCATCCCACCTAAGGAACAGGTTGCTGAATATTAGGGTAGTCAGTTGGGTATTAGTTGTCTAGATCTGGCCATTTTTCTGTTACTTAAACCTGTGCCTTGACAGGCTATAAGCTAGTCTATCTTCAAGCTGAGAGAGTTAAACCCCTCCCAGCTTATCATGACAGAGGTGATGTCAGTACAGAAGTCAATTCAAACATTGTTTACTCAGAAATATAGAATTTGTGGCTTCTTAAATACCATTTTCTTGACTGTGTTTCTCTCTCTTTAGTCTTTTGTGTACAAAAATCATCAACTGCTTGATAGGAAGTAGATTTCAAAACAAAATAAAAGATCTTGCAGGATTTTCTAGTTTTCCTTCACTTAGGAAGTATTCAGCCCTACCAACACCTTCCTAGATGAAGGAAGCAGTAGATTTGCTATGGAAAGTAGTTATGTCCAAGAATAGATGGGTTAGAGCCTTTTTCTTTTTTTTCCAAACTATATAAACAAAAACATTTGATATAGCAAACTGCATTAGTAAGCTTTTGTTTCATCTTTATTCTAGCAAGTGCTACTTGTCCATAATCTTCAAACCCTGAAATTTGACTAGTCTAAACCAAATATTAGAAGCAAAATCAGTGTTTCTAGTAAGTTCAAAGATTTAACAACTTCTTTCCTTTTTAAAAATAAGGATAGTAAATACTCTTTTGTTTTAAGCTTCAAGCTCAGAACTCCAATCTATGAAACATGAATATTCCAAAATACTTTTCTTTGATTTCATTGATTCTGTTGGCTCTCAAACACTAATGTGCAATTGCTTTTATTATTTTAGATGGCTTTGTTGTACACAGTAATGTTCAACAATGGGCCATGAATTCCAGAATAGAAAGTACTACATACTGCAGTTGTATTAGACATAGTAAGTTGAGAAAACATTTGAAATAATGCAATTTCAGTAGTTTTAATGCTGAATTTCTCAAGATGAAAAATGTAATAAAACTAAACAGGGAATTACTTTTCTTATTTTATGAATGAGTATGTTAAATTAGTTTCACAAATGCCATTTTCCCCATGAATTTGAACGATTTGCTAAGGGAGTTGAATCAAGCAGTGTGGAATAACTGAAATTGCTGGAAGTCACAAGGGTGGATGATGTGGTAAAGAGCATTGAACAATGTTTCAGTTTTGCAAAGCACCTGCCAGAGTGCTGTTGTGAGGGTACATATTTACCATTTTTTTTCAGAATCTCTTATTCCTGGTTTAAAAGTGTGGGGGTTTTTTATTCTGTCTGAAGCAGATTTCCAAGCTAAATCCAGTTTCAGAGAGTCAAGGCGTTTCCTTTATCATGAACAATGTTAAAAGTTGTGCAGGTTTAGTATGGCTTCATGTGGCAATTGAATACCGTTGCTTGCATGTGCTTTCAGTGTGTTTCTTGTGGTATAACTGATTGGAAGTCAGTAAACTACTCTGTAGCTGGTGTGTGAAAAGCTTAGTTGTGTTGATGTTGGAGTACAATGGCTAGCAAGCAATAAATGTGTCTTTCACAGATAGAGAAATGTAAAGTAATGGCATCTAAGAAGAAGCCCCTCTGGCTCGAGTTTAAATGTGCAGATCCAACAGCTCTATCAAATGAAACCATAGGCATAATCTTCAAACACGGAGACGACCTACGTCAGGACATGCTTATTTTACAGGTATGGTAGCTAAAATGTATAAAATAAGTAACGTGAATATTTTAAAATCCTTTTACTTTTCAGAAGTGTGTATATGTTGTCTTTACTGTCCATATGAAATATGAGGATGTCTTTTGTTTTTTAAACTGTGTATAGCAAGGCTAACATAAAAACTGGATCTTCTTTCTTGTACTACAGTTTTTATGTTGTTGTGCTTTGGGTTAACCCTGCTGGGATGGGGAAAGAGGAAAGGAAGAGTAAAAGCAAGAAAACTTGTGAGTTGAGGTAAAAATTTTGTAAGAAAAGGAGAAGTGGAAGAAGAGAGAAAGCAAGCAAAACAAGTGATGCAAAGTGGTCACTCACCACATCCCATGGGTAGGCCAATGCCCAGCCAGTTCTTGTGCAAAAGATGGTTAACCTACCTAACCCCCTTCCTCTCTGGTTTATTGTTGAGTATGACATTTTTCAACATGGAATATTTCTTTGGTTGGTTTGGGTCACCTACCTGGTTATGTCTTCAACCAACCTCTTGTGCACCCCTGGTCTATTCACAGTGGAGCAGTGAGAAACAGGCAGCCTAGATGCTCTGCAAACACTGTTCAGCAATAGCTGGAATATCAGCACATTACCAGCGTTGCTTTGGTCACCAGCCTAAACCACAGCACCGTGCGAGCTGCTCTGAAGAATATCTGAACGTCATCGCAGCCAGACCCAGTACATACTGTTACCCTGTTTTCCCCTGCCATGTGCCGTGCATACTTCACAATTTGGTGTTCTAAAGAATCTTCCTTAGTGCAATATGGCCTGTTTTTCTGATGAAGCATTTTTATCATTTATTTATACAATGAGTGAAGTTAACAAGTGAAAAAGAAATCAGCAGGTATCAGTGATTAGTCTGACAAGCTTTGACAAAGTTTGTTAGAACTTTGGGGGATACTTAGGGGAAAAAGCTGGACATACCTGTTAATGTACTCAATTTCAGCCCATGTAGAAACCATACAATATATTTATTAATACTTTATTAAAAGTATAGATTGCCTGGGCACAGGACAGATGAGAAAATACAAACCCTGGTTCTGTAACTGATAATCTTGAACAGCTGCATACTTTCTGTATTTATTTCTTAATCTGCAAGACAGACAAGTAAGTAATGTCCAAATAATTTGAAATATCTTAGCTTGTATGTTTGTTTTTACTAGATTCTTCGGATTATGGAATCCATTTGGGAAGCAGAATCCTTGGACCTCTGTTTGTTACCGTATGGTTGTATTTCTACAGGGAACAAAATAGGTACGTGATCACACTGCGATTATAACTACAGTATTTTGAATTTCTAGAAGTTGCATATAGGAAAACTTTTCTGGTATGCACTGCAGTCCTGTGATAAGTAGCAGTTCAGTATACTTTCTGTGAGCAGCCTTCAGTTGTCTCTTAGCGATGGTTTCTGCCCTTCCGATGATCCTTCACTGCTGCGCTAGGTTAACTCAATGCGATTCCTGTGCAAGTCCAACTGTTCGGGTCCTGCTCCAAGTTGCTCTGTTGTTATGAAAAAGCGCTGAAAGTGACCTACTCAAGATGTGTTTTAATGTATTGATAAGAATAAAACAGAGAAAAGAGTTAAAATACCAAAACATTTGTTTTTTTCCTGACCTTCATACCCTATACTACACAGAAGCATTACTCAAGAGGATGCGCAGGCAGTATTTCTCAGTGGGCATTAGCTCCTGCAGTGCAGGTGAAATTTTCCAGAATTTGTGGTGGGAGAAATCGAGTAGTTGCTTACAAAGCTTCTGGAGAACCGATGCTGTGTAGATGTACCGTGTTGGGGCGTCAGGCGTGTGCGGCGGGCCGGGGCGGCCGCTATGCGCAGGTGCCCGCAGCCCCCCCCTGCCCGCCAGCCCGTGCCCGCCGGCTCCAAGGCGGCCCCGCCGCTGGGCCAGGCCGAGCCCTCAGCCGCGGCGGCGGCGCCCGCGGGGGGACAGATGGCGGCGGGGGGGAACCCCGGGCCGGGGCAGGGGGTGCCCGGAGGGGGCCGCGCCCCCGGGGGCGGGCAGCCCGCGCCGCGCCGCGCCGGAGCAGCTCCCGGCAGCGGGGAGCCCCGGCCGGGGCCGGGCCGCGGGCAGGGCCGGTGCCCCCGGGGGCGGGGGGCCCGGGCTGGAGCAGCCTGTGCCGGAGGGGCTGCGCCCCGCGGGAGGGCCCCGCGCAGGAGCGGCCCGGGCAGAGCCGCAGCCCCCCGCGGGAAGGGCTCCCGCTGGAGAAGGGCCTGCAGGAGCGGCTCCCGCCGGAGGGCCCGGGCTGGAGCCGGGCGGCGTGTGAGGAGCCGCCCCCGGAGGGGGCCGCGGCGGCAGAGGCGGCGGGGGACGGACCGGCCGCAGCCCCGGCCCCTCGGGGGAAGGAGGTGGAGAAACTCGGGAGTAAAGTTAAGCCCGGGAAGAAGGGAGGGGTGAGGAGAAGGTATTTTTAAGATTTGCTTTTACCTCTCATTATCCTCCTCCGATTTGATTTGGTATAAATTAATTTCCCCGAGCAGAACCTGTTCTGCCCACCGGTGAGTGATTTCTCCCCGTTCCTATCCCGACCCACTGGCCCCTGTGCCATGGGGCAGTGACAGAGCAGCCCGGTGGGCACCTGGCAGCCAGCCAGGGCCGACCCACCACAGCAGAGCAACCTGATCGGCTCTGCAAGACTCCAATGACATCCAAAAATGCCAAACTGTTGCATAATTTATCCGTCCTGATGGCTCCAAACTGACTCTTGGTGGTTGGATTTTTATGTATTATGTACCCCAGCACGTCCACGTTGCAGAGTTTCCTGGTATCCAGATAATACAAAACTGGCCATAGAGTCAATTCTGCTGAGCAGTTCTGGAGCGATGGGCTCGAGAAAAGCCTCCTCAGTATAGAAAAATTGGCCATGCGCAAACGCAGCTATTGTGCCGAAAAAAAATGCTTTGGCTGGTATAAGCAGCATGTCAGTGAGACGGATTAGCAAATACAGCTCTGCCATTTACTTACAGCTTGAACATGTGTAAAAATTAGCAAGTCTGTTAATTCCTGTCATCTGTGTAGCTGGCAGTGTGAGAGTAATTGCATGGATTAGTAAAATAATGATATACTGTGTGTCTCCCGTGATGTCCAGCTTTTTAGTTCTTTTCTTTTTCAGCAATATATTTTGTTTTATGGATTGAACAATAATGAACTGAGTCCCAGTAAAATTAAGAACTCTTTGTAATATACATCTGTAATGTAATTCCTCTCTGAAATCCATTGCCACATAGAATTTTTATCATCCTTTTTTTTGACTTCAAGATATCTCAGCAATGTAGAAAACCCAAACTCGTTGATAGTGTGATACTTGGTAGTGTGGCACAAAAGAATTTCCTTTCTCCTAATGTAAGTGTTTTAAAATTATATAAATTGTATTGATAGAATTCTAATAGTAAAGGAAATGGAAAATTATATATAAAAATACTAACTAGATATAAGGAGGGTTGGTTTTCCCCCTCTCCTTTAGGTAACCTGATTTTTAGAGAGATTTTTAGGACTTAATTTTGTTTAAAATCATCTCAAGACAATATAATGTATCAAAACAATGGAGGAAGGTGGAGCAATTCTGCAGTCCTAGCATTCATATGTTGAAGTTACAGACTGCATTATTCTTTCATGAATTTTTCATTGACTCTCCATTCTTTTATGTCAAGGAATTAATTGTTTATTTTCCTATACACATGGGGGAGATGTAAGAATTGGGCATCTCTTCAGCACCACAGTAGGAGCATGGTTAATTACATAAAGACTCCAGTTTGCTGAGAATTACCTGCAGCCTAAATTAGTAATACCCAATGTGGGACACTTTGATGTAGAGCTTATGCTTGTTTGGAACAAAACCAAAGAGTAGTGGCATGCAAATGTTCTTTCACAGTATTCATATGTGGTTTTCTCCCAAGCTGTTTCTTCCCTCCCTCTTAACATTTCCATGGAATCTGGGGTAGTTTCTGTGGGTTGACACAAGGACGGTACCCCATTCTACGCTGAGCCCAGGGAAATAGCCTGGTGTTTTACACCTGGGGCTGGCATCCCCTCCTGTGTAGAGCTTAGTCTGCTGGAGACATCTGCATTCAGTGTAGTTTGCAGTTTTGGAAACCATCCGTCCTCTCTACTGCGCCACCAAATTGACCTCTGTAGGAGCAACTTGCGCTTCTGTGTATGACTGGTAAAAGATCGTGCCCTATTCTCTCTCCGTTTGACATGGCCATGTGTTGTTCATGGCTCTGCAAGGCAATTATCACTACTTACTATGCTGCGTCACTGCCAAATTTTGAGAAGTTCAATCTGGCACTTAGTTTAAGAGTCACCTGCTTTAGTACCACAGATCCTCAGAAACACGTGGCATGGTGTGTTTACTGCTCTACTTCCTCCCAGTTAAATACAGCCCAGCTGAGATCCTCTCTCCAGTTACTGAAGCCTCCTCTAGGGCTAACCAGACCTACTGAGAGGCATGTCTGTATTTAGAAGGATTTGCCAGTGGAGCTGTACTATTCCAGCGGATAATTTTTTTTACCATGCTACCTTTGAAGTGTTTACTTGGGCAGAATAAGCTGCACAACATTCTCTGTAGGTTTTACACCACTCTTGGCAGTGCAGTGGAGAATGATCAGTAAAGGGTTTTCATTAACAGCTGCTTTAAAAGCTGGGGACTTTTCACACTGCTAATCTGCATAGTTATCCTGGGAGAAGTTTTAAATGCAAGGGGAAGCAGAAGATGCCTCTTGCCACAGCTCTGCTCCCCTGAAATCCAGGAGCTGTTGGCCGGTAGAGGGAGATTTGTGAGCACAAGCGGGGAAGCCTTTTCCACAGTTGGAATGTAATCTGGAGCTCACTCCCAGGAGGAAAACAAGAGCTTGACAAGCACAGACCAAAATGCAGAGCTTTTTAATTTGGTGGTGTTGGTGATGGGTTTTGGAGGTCGTGTTTCCACAGTATTTTATTACAAACAAATCCAGGCCACTGTCAAGGCAGAAGAAATACCTCCGGGGGTATTCAGCTATGAATTCAGCCATGTGTGGAAGACAGGGGCAGGAAGAGGTTACTGTGTCATTACTCTGTTACTGAAAAATTTGCACATAATTCAGTAATTTCAAAAGAGTAGGACTGTGAATAGATAGAAATTCATCCATTTCAGAGAGAGTCAAACTGAAACCAAATGAGAAACTGCTTTGAAACACTTTGGGAAGAAATGTTTGCTTGCTTATCTTTGAGCTGGAGCTGAAGCCAGACTTTTACCTAGAAGACACTACTGAACTTGAACCAGAGGAAGAAAATAAAGTATTTCCAGTTACCAAATAAGTGCAACTAAAATCTGACCTTCTGCCATACAGGTATGCCCAGTATGAGGGCAGACTGCGTTTGCTGGTCTTGGCTATAGTGCACAGTTGTGTTGCAGGGCAGAGTTGTGTTGCAGCCTCTCTTTCTGCTTTTCTCTGTAGCCTTCATTGCATGCCATGTTAGTATGAACAGTACTTGTTTCTGCATCATATTCCTGTGATCTGCTGATTTGCTTTTGCAAGGATCTGTTCAGTTTAGGGACTGACCTCTGGGCCCCAACAGCCAGAGCTTTCCATCAGCAATACTGCTGCTGTACCTCACTGTGTCATAGTGTTTCTGAACTTTCTGTGCATATGCACACATAAGCTTAAATTGGATTTATCGCAGGAGGCCCAGCTCTGTTCCTCTGCCACAGCTCTAGCCACACTTGTATCCCTATGCTGCTGCAGTGCTGCAGTGTCTCTTCAGCTGCTCAAATCTGTGAAGTTGGAGAGAAGCTGGTGAGAATGTGAATGGTACACGGGCTTCTGCAGGGGATCAAAACAAGAGATAGTTCCTCTCCTTGAGAAAAATCTTATGCAGAGGGTCCCCACTCATCATCTGACTCTTTCCATTTTAAAAGGTTTTAAAGTCTCCTGGAAGAGTTTAGGATGCCAGGCTAGTTACGAGCTCTGGCTGGTTTCAGCTGGGAATGAGCAAGAACCACTGTTGATTGTAAAATAAATTTCTGCTCATAACCTATGAATTTCTGCAGTTGATTTTAAAACCAGAGTTTAAAATTTAATTTTGCATATTTATAATATGTTTGATATAAATGTAATAACTTATAACTTCCTTCTTATTTTCTCTAGGAATGATTGAAATTGTGAAAGATGCGACAACAATTGCCAAAATTCAACAGAGTACAGTTGGCAACACTGGTGCATTTAAGGATGAAATACTAAACCAGTGGCTCAAGGAAAGATGCATGATTGAAGAGAAGGTGAGTTCTTTGAATTTTTAAGTAGGATTTTCAAATGCACCCTACTAATTTAGGAGCATGGAGCTCACATGGTTTTCTTTGTGTTACATGAGTTTGAAAAATCCCTTCATTTTCCCTGTACTCAGCCACAGGTGTCTGTGAAAGAGCCTTTAGCATCTAGCTGGCAGGAGAGCTGCTGAGGAGCAAGATGCTTTAGAAGTGACTCCTTTGTCCATAGTATTTAGAATTGATACATGAGGGGCAAATTGAAAGGATAGCTAAGAACACTGAAAGGCAGTGTGGTTTTAGAAGACTTAAATACAGGTTTGGGTGCTCACAGTTCCTTTGCTTATGTAGGTCCACTGACCTACTAGAGCTTTCTGACAGCTTTTTTTCTCATAAAGTGTAAACAACTATATGCTTATTTTATTTGTGCTAAGGGATAGGAGCCTTCTCACACGGTAATCCCAGCTGTGCAACAGTGTATTTTAAAGGACAGGTTGTCTAACTGTTGATAGGTACGTGTTGACAGAAGGGTACATGACTTTGAGAATGACTGAATTTAGTTTCTAGCATCGAAGTATTAAGCATCTCTAAGATTTGTTTTTAGTTTCAGGCAGCTGTGGAAAGATTTGTTTATTCTTGTGCTGGATACTGCGTGGCAACCTTTGTACTTGGAATAGGAGACAGGCACAATGACAACATTATGATTACAGAAACAGGTGAGTTATTTTTTGAGAATTTCATAGAAGTGGGACTTCGCTAGATTTATCTTTCATTTTAATAAATAATGTATTTAACAGTGCATGAAGAGACACAATCCAGTTCTGTCAGCATTGCTTACAAGTTCAGCTCCTCCTGTGACATAGAAATGTACAGGCACCCCTTTTGGCCTTCAGGTTGGCTCTAGTTATTTACCATTCATAACGGCATTCTTTTCAAAGGACAACTTTGTTACAGACTAACTCATGAGGAGTAACACTGATATTTTTTTTTTAGTGTCTAGATCTAAGATCTAAAAGCTAAAAAACTTTAAAAAGCAGACAGCTATTCACCTGTCTGAAGTGTGGATGTGGTTCTGACAGCGTTCAGTGGAACTGTGTCTGTGTCAGAATTCAGATGTTACTGGACTATTTTCACTCTGAGGAACATAATTGATTTATGTACCTTTGTAAAAAATCCTAGAAGGTAAGCGTACATGGAATGTATTTGTTTTGCTACTGGAGTCTGTGGGATGGTTGCAATCCTCCCAGAAGAACTGCAATTTTACAAACTTTGGTAATTATTTCTGTTGCCACACGTTGGTTCATCCTTAATTTTACTGACCTCTGGAAGCCCTGGAAAGGACCCCAGAATGAGCAATACATATGGAGGAGTTTTATTTAGTCTAAGAAATTCACTTCCAGTTTCATGATCCCCTTACTTCATAAGCGGTCTTTACATAATGCTAAGAGACAGAAAATACTTTTGAGCTTAGTTAGAAGGCTGTATATTTAATATTAATCATATTATAGTTAAAGTTTTACCAGTTGAAGGTTAGAGAGAAGATGTACCCTGAAGGCAGAAATGAGCTAATTGAAGAGTACAGTAAAAAAGTTCCCCAGAACTCCTTGAGGACAAGAAGACATGAAAATGCTTTAATTGCAGCATTATATATAACATAATGCGATGTTAGTGGCCATTGGCAGAAAATAAGGGACAGTTCAGTAGAAAAAGAGACAGAGAAAGAAAGGTTATTCTGTTGTGGCCAGGAGCAGATTTGCCTTAGAATCTTTAATGGGAGCTGTCTTGAGCAACAGAAGCCAGAAGGATTTCAGTCTGAGAGGTCTACAGAGCGTGTCAGATTCGGTAGGTGGGTAGGACTCAAAAACTGGCTGAAATGCTGGAACACTGAAGGATATTCCACTGAAGGATATTCCACTGAAGGATATTCCACTGAAGGATATTCCACTGAAGGATATTCCACTGAAGGATATTCCACTGAAGGATATCCACTGAAGGATTTTGAAGGATGTAACACTTGGATGAGTGTTAAGTCTCGCCTTACATCATTTGATGTCTTACCTTTTTTTTTATACATGTACCACTATTACAAATCTATGTTTTTAAGTAATCATACTCTTTTATCCTTACATCTTTTCTGCCAGTGAAAGTAATAAAGTAATTTGAAGAGCAGCGGCACGCTCCAGTCCTGTAGGTGTAGTGGCCCTTAAAAGGGGAGTTTTTCATCATTTTCCTGGGAGCTGACACAACCTCAAGGTTATCCAAAGGGTGACAATGCACGGTACAGAGTGGTTTAGAAATCAGTAATGCAGGTCTGTGAGGAAGAAGCATGTTCTAGTGACTGAAGCCAAGGAGCTGGATAGCACCAGAATCCCATGGGTATTTGAAATGTAATCCACAGCCTTTTCCATGTAGTGGTGTACTGCGAGGTGATTGTTAAGGATCTGCGGCACAAGCTTTCCTTGGTTGATTTTTGAAAAGCTGTTAAGTGTATGGTTAGAAAATACAGCAGTTCTGCCAGGTTTTTAACAACTGCCAAAGAGAAATAAAAAAGTAACTTTGCCAAAAGGACAGAATTATATATTTAAACAAAAAGAGAGAGAGAGAGAGAGAACAGTCTTTTCTGCTGAACTAAAGAGTAATCGTGTATACCCCAACAAAGAGTTTTTAGAATTACTGTCGATACAAGTAAGTGTTCCTGGCAGATTATTGTATTTGAGCCTAACTGTGACTTCTTCTCTTTACAAAGGTAATCTTTTCCATATTGATTTCGGTCATATTCTTGGGAATTATAAAAGCTTCCTTGGAATTAATAAAGAAAGAGTTCCTTTTGTGCTGACTCCAGATTTTCTGTTTGTCATGGGGACTTCTGGAAAGAAGACAAGTCTCCATTTCCATAAATTTCAGGTAAAGAGTGAATATCTAGCTGCAAATCAATTAAGCAGTGTTTTTTTACCCTCTGAAATGAACATTAGTGCCTTAGTATCCAAAGGTCTAGGCTCCTGGGTATTATGTTAATAAAATTTACTGAATAATAATACAATTCCAAGATATTTTAGGCCAAGCTAAGAGCAAAAATTATCAGTAGGATTATGGGAACTAGAATTCAAACATCAACAAAGCCACAATGAAAAGATTCAGTTAGTAGCTGACCAGATAGGCTGTCCTTTCTTGTCTTGATTAAAAATACTTTGTAGAGGGCTTCAGTATTTGTGCAGTTGGAGGAGACTCAAAGCACTGAGCAGAGCCTTTTGTGTAGTACGAGCAGGTGCGAGGCATTCCTCAGCTGGCTCTATCGTGTTATTCCCTCCTGATTCTGCCTTCCTGTTCTGGGGCTGAGACTAGTGCATCTGAATAGAAATCTGCAGTGACCCTAAGCAGTGTCAGGTTCTGGTTTTGTGAAGTGGATGGACTTAACGCTCTGGAAGAAAAGAATGGTGTTAAAGATCTGTTCCATTGCAGCTTCTCTTTGAAACTGAACCCCTCCAAAACAGTTGCTATTTTTCAAGCTTGTGTAGGACCTGGCCAAGGAGGGAGCAAAGCAAAATGTTCTTTAGTATGTTTAATGAAATGGCTAGAGCATGGCTGAGCAGGAGTAAATGGATGTCTGCGGTGTTACTCCTGTGCTTATCATTAGGGTCTTTAAATTCTTTAAATAAATGCCTGATTTAGAAAGCAGGTTCCCTATAATATCAAAAGAAAAAGTTTCCTCCAGAGGGTGAGTCAAAGCAAAAGCCTGACTTAGGTGTTCTGGATTTCTCGTGGATGAACCAGTCTCTCTGTCCTTGTAAGGAGTCTGTTTTTCTAACTTGAGTACCTAATTAAGGATAGTGAATATGTCACTTTGAAGATATACATGACTGGACAGCAAACAGCAAAGCAGTTGTCATCCTTGAGCCCAGACATCTGAAAATAACTAAAGGACCAGTTGCGTTTTTTGAGTCAGTTTTGCACAAGGACTGGTTTTATCACAGTGCAGGTGTTTCGAAGGAGGCTTGTAGCTCAAAAGATTTAAAAGCAGGGTGGTTTTGCTGTGGGAGGGGAATGCTGAGCCCATGCTCTCAGAGAAGCCTGTGAGCTGTGCTACCTACAGGAAAGATACTGTTGCTGCAGCTGTAAGCTGTGTGCAAGTGTGGGGCTGAAACACCACTCTAGGGTATGTCATTTCATAGAAGACCTCTGTTCTGGAAGCAGAAAATAACTGAAAATGTGAAACTGCGCTAATGGAGAATTGGAAGGCTAGCAACCTGTTAGTGTCCGCAGTGAGGTGATGGATCGTCCAGCTTTTTATAGAATATCTGACCTTTACTTCAGCAGCCCAAATACCAAAAGCCATAGGAGGTGATTTTGGTCTTAACCTCTCTTCCGTAAGCCATGCCTTCATCATACACTCCTGGATTTGACTGGATACACATTTTGTTAGTCTGGTACACGTTTCTAAATACTGCTACCATCCCACTAATGTGGATGGTTTAGGAATGCCGTGATAGTGCCAGTGTCATTTCTGCTGGTGTCGTTAACCAGATGAAAGGTGATTGATGTGCTTTACCTTTGTGAACTGTGACCGTGATATGTGACCTGGTCATTTTAAGTGGATGATTTAAGCACAGGCAACAATAATACCAACCAAAATGTGTAAGTTCATGTACAATTCTACTACATTAGATACTGTTTATAAACTTCTATTCCAGTAGTACATTGAAAGGCTTTTCTGTCTTAAACACCAATAAAAAGTTAAAATACTTCCATACAAGTAAAATAGTAATACAGAGCAAGATCTGCATCGCATATTTTTTGATAAAAAGAGTATGTTTTAATTATATAGTCAGAGTACAAAAATAAATGAAATATAGCTTCACTTTTCAACTGGCTGATTTCATCATGTTTCCGAATATTGAGGGATTCATGCAGTGTGCCTGCTGACTCATTCATGTATTAATGGAAAAGTCTCAGCATTTATCCTTCATTAATTTTTAAGAGCATCTCTCATTAATTTGTACTTCAACTACATTAAAATAGGTTGTACTTTAGAGGAGTCCTTTGTTTTTTACAGGCTTCAGTGGTTTTAATATTTTAAAATATCTACTTTAAAAAAAAAAAGTATTTCTCTGTCATCTGTTGGATACAGTCCATACAGATGTGTTAGCTATAGCTCTTGTTGCAGGTGTCAGAGGAGGCTAATTAGACAAATAATTAGAACAAACAGTGTTGTTCACTGCAACAGAGCATAGTTTGTTATTAGTGAACTTCTAAAGCTGTCAGTGGCCTGGCAACTTTTCTGGAACTAGCAATAATGCTCATTCCTATAAGCTTAATCTAAATTTTGCTTCCCTTTTTGTTTGTCTTCACTGTGATGGTTTAATGAAAATTAGAGGCCAGAGGTTATTAATGACATCACAGAAATGCTTAGTAGGAAGCAGTATTTGATGGTCTGTTGTCCTAATTGCAAAAAATGTATTTAAGCATGACTTAATCTGAGAAGACGAGTGTTTTTCTGTTCCATCTATGAATTTTTCAGCTGCCTTAGTACTGTCCAGATTTCTCTTGCTGTGAGTATCATATGTGGTGGCATTTCCTTTCCAGCCTTTAGCTGAAACCCATGCAACTCTTACTCCTATGTGCATGTGATTTTTTCACTTCTTACTTGTAGAAACCCTTGAGAGAACCTCATCTGAGATCTTTGTAGTCTTTTGAGCTTTCTCCACCTACCTATTATTAGTTTGCCTAAAATTGTCTTTGCTAGTTTTTGCATTAGATTTTGAATGCATTTGTATTCATTATATTTAATTTAATTCATTCATTTTCATTCTCTGCTGACTTGATAATAGACAGCTGTATTTTCAGTACTAATCAAATTCTTCTATACCATTTGTTTACAAATCCTCATGTGTTTGTCAAATAAAGGTGACAGAAAGCAGAAGGGTGTCCAATTCATGATTGAAAAATACTTACTTGTAGTACGCTGTACAGGGAAGGGATGGCTTATAAACAGAACTTGGACACTTTGTATTATAAAAATGTCTGACCTTTAGGATACTAATACTTTGAACAGTTTCAAGCTCTCAAAATAATTGGGTTTTTATTTTCTGTTGGACAATGGGATTTTCGTTTCTTCTCATTTTGCCTATGGCTTATGATTAGTTAACAGCTTCCTCCTTAACCCCATGGTAAACATCTACATATCCGTGACACATAACCATGTGTTATTTTTAGTTCTCTCTGCCTCTCTCAGAAGTGTAAAAATTAGTTTTCTTGGAAGTTGTTAATTCAAAATTCCATTCAGTTCCTGTCTGAATAAATAACTGTAACAGGCAGATACAGATTTTTTAAATCTTCTGAATTCCTGGAAAGACTGCCTTTGAGATGCAGTGATGCCAGGTTCTTGACTGCATAATTGTTTTACTGTCTCAGACACCGCAGTAGTGAGATGCATCATCCATAGAGAAATATAAAACCTTTGATATAACTATAAAGAGCTTTCATCCCTTTCAAGGGGAACAAAACACATGCTAACTCTTGTGACAAGATTTCCCTGTTTGAAGTTGATAATACATAAGTAGAATTTGTTTTTTTTTACTTTTCCCCTTGGTGTCATGGAAAGAAACTAATCCCTGTGATAAGATGATGATGTTTTTTGTTGCAAATTGTGCTTTGACCATTGCGATTTATCTTCTGCTTCACTAGAGCTAAACTAACATTAGAGATCATAAGTATGACCTTATTTCAGGACAGGGTTTATTTGGAAACAGTGAAAGATTTAAGGGCCCAGGCAATAGGAAAAAAACAACCCTACAGACAGATCTTCAACATATCATCTTCCTTCCTTAGTATCTTCCTAACCTGTCTGGTTGGTCGTCCTGGTGTTGCTGATAGGAACAGTGATAGATGTTAAGACTATTCGGGTACTTAGTGTTTCTAAGGAAGAAAGATACCATAGACCTTGTCAAAAATAAACTGTGTTCTAGAGGGCTGATGAGATTTGGTGGAACTTTACATGACAATATTTGGATTTCTTAAGAATTATTTAATAAATTCATGTACATTTCTGGAATTATTAAATTGGATATTTAATTGGTTAAAAATTAGCATTGCTTAAGCTTTGATTTTAATAGCAACAACTTTCTTAGAAATATTTTTAACCTTTTTACATTAGTGCATTACAGGCTCAATTTTCTATATATGATTGATTTCTTTGCATTGTATTCCTTAAGATGTTATTTCTAAAAGTAAATGAGTAATAAATTTAATATAAGACATAATAATGTCAGTTTATGTATTAGTCACTTAGCATTAAATATTCTTTTAAAAAGCATTGCATGTTTTTCCAAGCTGCAGAATTTTCATTCTTCTAAAGGTTATGTTGTTAAGCACAAATTACTTATATGTGGAAGTGAAAAAGCTATAAAAAAAAATATCTGTGGAATCCAGTATGACAGTACATAAACATAGAAGTCCTACAGCAAGGCAGCGTGCTTGAAAACTAGAACTGTCAGATGGAAAAATTTATCAGAACACCAAGCCTGAAAAATCTTCTCCATTAAAAAACCCGTCACCTCTGCAAAGTTAATAGACGTATATATGAAATAAAGAATGGTCCCCTGGAGGTACTGCTTTATTCGGTATCACTTGCCAGCTATGGTCTTTAAATGGGAACATACAAATTGGAAAGAAAGATAGTGAATTATTGCTGTCTATTTTAACAGCCACAGAAAGAGATTATATGACAGGTAAATTAATTTGAAGTTTTTGTGAAGCTAAGGTTTTATGCTTTAGCAGTTAATATTATTAAAAAGAGCCTTTAGTTTGTACGTCAAAACAGTACCTGTTGCCCCAAGGTGTGGTGATGAATGAATATCAAATGACAGATGCAGAAGTTTGCTTCATGTTTCTGCTCAGATGAACGTTTCTGTTGGGTCTCCTCTCTCTGATGTACTCGAGTGATTCAGTAGTGTTGGTTAATGAGAGTCCTGTGAAATTCCTACACCATCCCTCTCAGTTCACTCATCAACTAACAAAAAATCTTCTCTCTTGTAGGATGTATGTGTGAAGGCTTATTTAGCTCTTCGACATCACACAAACCTGCTGATCATCCTGTTTTCCATGATGCTAATGACTGGTATGCCCCAATTAACCAGCAAAGAGGATATTGAATATATCCGGGATGCACTGACAGTAGGGAAAAGCGAAGAAGATGCCAAAAAGCATTTTCTTGATCAGATAGAGGTTTGCAGAGATAAGGGCTGGACTGTGCAATTTAACTGGTTTTTACATCTTGTGCTTGGAATTAAACAAGGAGTAGAAAAGCATTCTGCTTAATATTTTATGTAAATTAACTGTGGGTGTGAATAGGAGGTTAGTTAATCTACATGTTATTTATGAATTTTGAATAAATGAGCAGTCAAAATTGCATTTACTTTGCTGGCAGCTTAAATGGATCTTCTAAAAAGGCAAGGACTTTTGCTCTGCCCCTCCAGAAGATCTTCCTGCAGTTAAGATTTTATTTTTTTTTAATGTCTAATGACAGTTCAAGTTGCTGGATTCTTTTAACTAGTTGCTTTGCTGATGTTGCCTGCATTTTTCTCGTTTTCTTTAGTAATAATTTCAGATAAATATGAAGGAGGAGCTTGAGTAAGACGATAACCTGCAAATTCAAATAGCGAATTCCCTGATGTTACCTCAATTGTTCATGAGGGTCAAGTCCTTCAAAAGAAGAAGAATCTATTTAAAATCTGTGGTTGTATTGAAATCCCTGTAGGCAATTCACTTCTTTCTCGGGATGACTTACACTCAGGTGTTGTTCACCCACATCCTTCTCTTTTGTCCCTTCCTTAACACTTTGTCCTTTTTGGTTTTTAGTATGTTGTCAGTAGAAAACAGCTTTGGCTCTACCACTAGAGGAAATTACCTTACTATTATTGTAGCCTCCTGACATAGACAACTGAGCTTGCCTGTCCTGCCAGGAGAACTTCGTAGTTACCTGGAAGTTCCTCAGGTTTGAACCTGAAATTTTGAAGGTTTCATTTTGAAAGTTTTTTACTGTACTTTTGAATGAGGAATGTCCATATTATATCGCAGATTATATTCTTACTGTAAAGTTATTAAAATTCCACCTGTATAGTAAAAGCTTTGTAAAAAGCAATGGTACTTCCTTATTCCTCAGAGAAAACTCCTTATGTAAGAGTAATTGACATTTTACCAGATATTTGAGAAACCCAAAGTTATTTATTCTTTGGTAATATATTTTCAGGATATACCTAGAAGAAATTAAATGTAATCTTTGAAATTGTGTATATTTTGCTATTTATTTTTAAATTCCTGAAGAGACTATACTACTGAAAAACTATTTATGAAAGAAAAAAATCCTTATCTTTAATTTCAATATTTAAACTTAAAAGAGGAAAAAATGGGCAGTGTTAAGTAGAATTGTAATTTCTCTACTGTAGGATGCTTGCAAATCATCAAGTCTGCCTATGGTAGGAAAACAAAAAAAATATATAGCATGAATTAGTCTTCGACTTGAATTACTATGGTATACTTCCTGCTAATTGATCTTTACCAAAGAGAGAAGATGGCTTACACTATTGCTTTTTTGCACTTGTGCCCATGTAATTTCTTCTTTCATTGTAGTGTTACATGGGTTTTACATTACATATAAATGATTAACTGAATTTTTAAATTCTGTTATCATTTGCTTTGATCATTTCACAGAACTTAAGATTTTAACTACTGCTACCACTGTTACTACTGAGTGTATTCTTGAAGGATTTTTGATAAATGTACTGTAATTGGTGTCTCAGTTATGAGATATAGTCAATCTATTCTTGAAATGTAGATGTTGAATTGGTTACTGTGCACAATTTTTTTTTTGATGATGTATATGGTAAGACTCTAGTTAAGGAAATTTCAAAAGTTAAAATGTAGACTATTTTGTTGTTCTGTTACATTATAATTCTGTGCAAGATAGGCTTAAGACCATACTAAAATATAAACTAAATGGTGAATATTGTCTGTAAAATGATATTTTTTAGATTTGTATTTTCTAGATCTGAAATAAATTTACATGTTCTATTCATTTGATTATCATTAATGAATAAGCAGCTTAGCCCCAAATACACATAAATATTTTATGTTCAGTTACATAAAGACTATGTAACCTCAGTAAGAAATCATATTCAAAGTCTCACACAGAGGAATTGGTTTAGCTCCACATTAATAACTCCTTATGATGTCAGATAACTGAATTTCAATAGGCTGTCATATTAGAATTGCAGTTATTATAATTGTAAAACGTGAATAGAATATTATCACATTCTAAGACAACTTTATTGATTCCTAGTTTATTCTATAAAGAAAAATCTGAAGATTTTAGTAAGGTCCCAGTTTTAAAAAGTAAATCTACTGCTAAATTTAACTGCAGCATGGGGAAATAAATGCTAGTCACAACTTCCAGGGAAATGGCATTTTTAAAGCAGCCTCCATTTGCAGAAAAGATCTGTGAGAGATCAGCACCCAGAGGAAAGCAGTTTAGTCCTGCACTAAACCGATGATTTTTATCAGCAGTTTACAATGTTCTGTACCGAATTGTATACAATGTTTGTTACAGACATCTGAAATCCTCTGTGCTGAACTACTTAGCAGACTTTTGCATTGCTTTCCTTGCCCGTGAAGCCCACCCTTGGGCTGCCTGGGCAGAGCTAAGCTGCCTTGTGCCTTCCTTTGAACACCCCTTCTGCATCAGGCATTGGGTGTTCGCCAGCCTGACTTCCAGGAGATCAAAAGTAGCTGCCAGATCTCCTTTTTACCTACAGAACAAGCTATTAGGCAGCTTACCAGCACTTTATTTATAAATAACTGTGCATTCATGTGGCTGATTTTCCTTTGGCTTTCATGTGCTTCTGGAAACCTCCACCCGCACTGACTGTTTTCTGGCAAGCCCTGACACAAAGGAGAACAACGCAGAGATGTGGTTTCAGGCAGCCCAGATTCAAGGCGAGTGGAATTGCTTTTTGGGTGGTGAGGGGGTGGGCATGAGTGCATGTCTGCCTGTCCCAGTGCAGCATTCTGCGGTGGCAGCTATGTACCCACGGCCTCGAAAGCTGGAGCTTTAGCACAGCCACCACTGCTGGAGCAAGAGTCTGAACCACGTTTTCCTGAGGTTGGGCCTGATGTCTTCCAGTGCATAAACACACCAACTCTTCAGAATAGCTGTGTGACAAGGGCCATAAAACAGGAAATGTAAATTAGTCACTGACCACATTTTGCACAGGCTCTAACACAGCCTGCAGAGAAAGAAAATTACTAAAATTTCTGAGCAGGTCTCTATTATCATCCTTGTTTCCTGTTAGCCTCAAGATTTTTTTTGAAAAGTATTTTTGAGGGCTACTTTTTCTTTAAGACGTATTATATTTTCTTGGTAGTCTAATTTTGTGTTACTACTCTGTTACTAACAGTGGCAATTTGTATCTATTCTTAGAGTCAGTGCCTCAAACTCAGCTATGACTTGACCTGTACTTTGGCTCCAGCACAGAGATGTCGGTTAGTGATGAGTGTGTCCCTAAGGTTCCTGCCTAATTATATTCCAGGACAGGATGAGAAGTTGAAATGGACCTCAGGTGTACAGTGTGATTATATTGAGATTAAATACACTGGTTGCACTTGTTAGAGGTATTTAATCTATCATTAGCAGGATATTTAGTCTTATTTAACACATTTAGTATAATTTCCTCTAAAATGTGACCGATTATACAGAAATACAGATATGAACAACTGACGAGAAAAAAAAATCAATGGAAATTAACTCTTTTAGGGTATTTTTCATTATAAACTTTTTTACTGTCTACCACCAGTGTTCTGCAGATCCCCCTGAGTAGTCCTAAGGATTATGCAGATTACAGACTCTCTGCTGATGACTTTCTAATGCAGTTTGTGTAAAGTGATTTTGAAAATAAGAAATAACTAAAAGAAAAATGTGGGATACTAAACTGTCTGCAGGGCCTGGTGGGCCCTTTGAGTCTTCCAGTAACACTGAAGTATTTTAAAAACAGTGATGTGCTTTCATGAATTTTCTGATTGCAATTTATACAATATATGTTGGCAACAGCATTCCAGAAATCACCTACTCTGGACAAAAGTCTGCAGAAAGAGGTTCCTGCTGTGCTCACCCCACTCCACATTTTGGAAGGAGGATTGGCCAGAAAAAGTGCTCATGTGTTTTTAAAGTGTGTGGCCCATTTACAGAAAATAAGATTCATGCTGCAGAAGAGAAAGCAGTTCGTCTGCAGTTACACCATTAATAATAATGACTAACCAAAGATACAATTACATGGTTATAACCGTGTGAGGTTTGTACATTATTATGCTGTTAGAGAAGAGAGGCGTTGGCGAGCGGTTCTAGTAAAATACAGGGAGGGGGTCAGAAGGACATGGCTTTTCCTGGCTTTTTGAGCATCAGTGGGGGGTCTCATACCTGGTGAGAGAGAGGCTGGTGTCCTGCCTGTTGATGATGAGCAAGTGGGCACTTGACAGGAAAAACTTCCCTTCCTGCCCCTGGGAATGGTTGTTTCAGCGGGTGCATGGCAGCACTTGACATGGCAAGAGCCCTTTGCATACTGGAGATGGCAAGTAGGCAGTGTTTAGAAAAAGATGTAGCGCTTCTCAGGTGTTCTCTTGGGGATGCAAAAGAAGAAGCTGTCACTTTGGAAACAGCAGCAACACAGTGCCAGAAACACATGCCAGTTAATTTTAGCTACCAAGAAAGACCTACGTATGGCAGAAGTGCTATATCTAGTAAGTATGAGCACAACCCACGCTTTGGTGCAATCTCTCTGGTATTCAGCAGTAGGAGTCACGGTTTGCAAGTGTTGGTCACACCCTCAAAGCTGTAGTGTCTATGGTCAGACTTTACCACCGACCCATTTATTAAAAAACAAATGGAAAATAATCGTATATAGATAGCAGCATTTCTTGAAAAGATAAACGTAGAGTAGATACACAAAGTTCAAATCTAATGTTATGAAAAATAACCAGGGTAGATCCCTGAAAGGAGGAAGAAAATAGAAATGTTAATGGCCCGTCATACAAAAGAGTTTTAAAACTATAGCTCAGATTTTGTATCAGATCCTCCTTTGCCTTTGAATATGTCTTCCTTTATTGAGACTAACTAATTTTCCTGCAAAAGGTTATGAGGGCTATGGCTGTTTAATAACCCAAGAAATCTGCTGCCACAATGCAGTTCCATGATAAAGACTTCATTAACAAATCAAGATATGGCCAGAGCTGAATTTTGCTCAGAATATTTACTGTTAAATTAGTTGAGATTAAAAAAAAAAACTAAAACCCAACAAAAATCAAAGAAACTGTTAGTCTTGTGCTTCTTGCCCAAATCAACCAGCAAGTGTCTGGGATTGGCATTAAATACATCACATGGAGAAGTTATTTCCCATCATGATGGAAACGCATTTTTCTCTGAAGCTTCTGGAGCTGGCCCTCATCAGGGACAGGATACTGGCCTGGACAGACTCTGGCTCTGATGCAGGATGGCAGCTCTTCTGCTCAGCTGTCAAATGTCTCCGCACAAAAGAATCTCAGTGAGATAAGCAGGTCTCCTCAGGAAATGCTTTCCCTCCATCCAAAGTTATCCTTCATTTTGATGAAGTTCATGACAGCATCTCTGTTTTAAAAACCTGCTTGTTTCCCACAGAATATAATGTATTTTCCAAATCTTATAAAACAGTAATTCTGCCTGCCTGGAGGTAAAAATATCCAGAGATCTCAGTAACTTCAAAGCAGCCTGAAACCAAAACACTGTAGGCAGGGACCTTTCAGTTCAAGGTGATGCCTCATGCAAAGGCAGGCAATTATTTTTTCATGCCACCACAGACCCTGCATTCTAGAGAGAAGCCAATTCGCTAAATATGGGCCCTTTTCAGGGTGTCATTACAACAGCACACTGAAGTGAAGGTGAAGAGTGGCTTCTATGAAAACCAGACACTTGAAGATCCCATGGAGACTGACACCAGCTTCTGGGGACTAGGTGGCCATTGGGTGCAGCTGCATCTCTCCCAGGGCAACAGGGACCCAGTAGCAGCAGCCTGGGAAAAAATGGGTGTTAGAAGTCAGGGTTTATGCACCAGGATGTGCTGGGTGCTCTGGGGCTTCGAGGCAAGGGTAAGCATGTTGCACTGAAGGCCCGACAAAAGCCATTTGATGACAGATTCTGGCCTCATCACTCAGGTTTTCTGAAAAAGGGAAGGCAGACCCCTGACCCTCCACCTGAGGGTCGCCCCCCCTTGAGGGCGCTGTGTGAGCAGCCAGCACCACCAGCCGGGTTGAGACCTCAGCAGATAAGGTACGTTACTGAAAGGACCCTTTCATGGGATGCATGCAACTGCTGTGCACAACTGCAGTTTGTTAACTCAATGTTAGTTAAGCATCCCTCTCAAGGGTTCAAGGAATGCATCTCTTGGAAGACTTTTTCCTCAAGTCTCATTTATTCCCACTATTCTCCTTCTGTTATTCTGCCCCTTCTTTCTTTTGTAAATGCTAACATGAGCTCTTCAGAGATTAGTGTGTGCTTAAAATCCCTTATTTATCCTTGTATAAAAGTTTGTTAAGTTTTCACTGTCTCCTGGAGTTCTGTGTTCCCACAAGCCATCTAAACACAAGCAACAGTGTATAGTGTTAGAATTTAAAAAACGGACCAAGAGGACTGTTTTCACAATGTTGTTAGCACTAGAAGAAAGGGACCAACTATCTTCAAGGGGGCTGACACACAAGACCCTCACCCCAAATCGGAGATTAAAAACAACCTAACTCATCAAGTGTATTCTTAGAGTGCTGACTACTTTCACTCCCTTCTTTTCTGTCTCTGTGTACACACAGTCACCTTATTCTGAAAAGCCAGCTGTGGGTGTGCACATAAATACACACCACTCCGTGGCTGCTCCGATGGTGTCTCCTCTAACCCTCCACCAGTCCTCCGAGAAGGTGAGCACCATTCACTCCCTGCTCTCTCTTAATTCTCTGTTGGACTGCTTTCCCACAGGGCCCCATATTCCTTTTCTATATCAAGCCTACAAAGTGCATCTGGAGAAAGAACAATGAACGTCCAAGAAAAATAAAGCATTCTTCTTCTACCTCATGTTTCCCAATAAAGATTCACGTGAGCTGCAGAGATCTGTATGTGGAGGAATATTTTTATGACATCAGCCACCCACAAAAATGCTGGGAGAAAACCAACCTGTGCAGAGTGGTTTTTAGTTAATGCCAAACCTAACCTCACAGTCCTTAAGTACTGGTGTTATCAGAACTATTCAATGAGAATAAATACAGTTTATAAAATCTAAACTTGCTTCCTTTTTTTTTTCCTCAGTGAATTCCCTGCTGCTACTCAGGATCTTTGCCCCAATTCCTCAGTTCTATTCTCTTGTTGCTGTTGCTTGGATCTCACAATCTAAAACCAGAACAGACTGTCCACTCCTTATAGCCAGGAAATGCAAAGCTGAATGTTAGCAAAAGAATCAATTGTCCAAAATACAGGTAACTAGGGATGCTGTCAACAACTGCACCGCGAGAAACTTGTTAAAAATGCTCCTGACTGTGAATCTCTTTAGAAAAGGCATCTAACAGCAAAAGAAATGAGGAAAAGCTGTGTGTATGTGCTTCAAGGTGCAAAGCACTGGAAGACCAAGCTTTCCCAAGTTTGATGTTCTGTTTTCACCCTCCTGACTACTATCATCAGTGGGCTCAAGGTGGAAAAGGAACTTTATAGTGAATACACATTTGACTGGAAAAGTTGAGTAATCTTAATGCAGTTAGTGCAGTAGGAGCAGAAATACAGCTCTTCTCCAGGATGACCAAGACTCAAAAAAAGCAGAAAATACCCAGCTGGTATTATGTGTGCATCCTAACCAAAACTGTGATTGATCTAGCTAGTGGCATCAGCAACTGGACCTGCTCAGAAGCAAGTTAGCTACCTTCAGTACTCCTCGTAAAGCAATACTTCACTGAGTACCCTTTAGTATACCATCTTCACGAGGGACAGGCCAATAAAAAAGATACATGGAAAAGTCTTTATCATAATTGCAATATCCTAATTTACAACCGCATCAGAGGCAAAGCACAAGAAATATCAAAAGATCAAGATGATATGACCTGAAACTGAATCACAGGAAAGCAATTAAAAGCACCATTTTGCGAACAAGACATGGAAACTGCAGTACAGATGGTAACAATCTGCCAGGATTTGTTTAAATAACGCAGATACCACGTAGTCCACAGCAAGACCCCCCAAAAAAACTTAAAGGATACCACAACCCTTGGAAAACAACTTAAACACCACTAGCAGACAACTACTAGCACAACTACTGGTGTCTACTAGTAGCATCTACTAGTAGACAACTTGTGGGCACCAGGGAGAACAGCACTGTTAAATGGAGAAGCTCCATGAGTGCAGGCAAGGGCACAAAAATCCATATAGCAACATTTCTGTCCAAACAGGGAGAGGAAACATTTGTAGATGTCAGAAATTTCACAAATCCACAACGGGTATGATTAATAGGGCTTAAAAGTATGGCATGAAAACACAAAAGTCAACAGGAAAAAATACCATTATAGAAGGCTGGAAAATCCCCTAACATCTGGAGAAACACAAACAGGTAATTCCCACCAGCTGCTCAGCACCTACTAGAAATCAAGACAAAATAAGTCCAATGAGACAATGAATCTTCTGGGACAATCAGTCCTTCAGGAGAATTTAGGAAATCTGGCTAGCTTGCAGGATGATGAAGTATTCTTGGCTACCAAAGACTTTTGGAAACAAGAAACAGAGCTAACTCTAGAGTATGGACCGCAGAAACGGAGTACCTAGTCGTTACAACTGAAATGCTTCAAGGGCTCTGAACAGGACACCCAGGAGACCTCTCAGAACGGTACACATAGGGAAAGGTGGGCTGTGTGCTTCCCCAGCAGGAATGATCAAAAACACTTAGAGACTGTTCCCTTCATTCTAAGCACCAGACCCAGAACTCAAGGAGCTTGATGGCAATGCCCGATGCACCCAACAGAGCACAGCAGGAGCTGGCTGCCATGTTATCATACCTGTAACATGGAGGATAATCAGGACGTTTCAGGGCAGTGTGTTTTTTTCCAGGTGAGAGACAACTCATTGAAGTGCAAAGTTAAGAAGCAGTGCCATCATTTAAAAAAACAGGGCATAATCTAGTGAATCTTCACACCATGTTTTAAGGTCCTAAACCCTCAAACGAGACTGCTCCACCTCCAGCTACTTTTAATATATGTATTGGTACGTACTAAGCTCTGTGACAAACAGATTGTCACAGCTGTCAGAGTGGGTCACAGAGAAATGAGCTGCATTTGAGAGGGAATTGGCTTATCCTTTAAAGAACAGGCATGCAAATAAACTGTGGGAAACCTATTTAACTTAGTATATGCATTTACTTTGCTCAGAAAATGAGCTAATCCTGGGGGAAAACCCCAACTTCTTTGTAAACATCTTTTGATAGATTATATCCTCATAGACAGACTGGTCCAATTTTCAGTAGCTTAGTCATCAACAAGGTCAAACAACAGACTTTAAACTAACACAAAAACATGACACTTCCATTTTTTCAGGACCCCTGATCTTTCCCCCAAGAAAGCTAATCAGTTGCAGTCTTACACTGGAAAAGGATTATTTACAAAAATACTTCTGAGAAATAAAGTACTAAGACTTTCAGCCAACCGTGAAACAACGAAGGTCCGTAGGCACACATCTGCTTACAACATCATGACCTAGAACAACAGAGGAAACCACTGAGTCTAGAGAAGGGGATTGCTCGGTTATTCCAAATACAACAAATATGTTCACCGATATCCAGAAGTAAAGAAGGAAAGCAGCACTGCCTAAAAGTAGGTCTACACATACATAAGGGGAAGAGTCTGTAGAGTTTCCCACATAAGCAGCTACACTAGACATGTTCAAAGAACCATTTTTTCCAGTTGAAAAGGCTGAGGAGAAGGAGAATTGAATGCACTGGAACGATAGTAAGGATTTTTGTATTGCCCATTAACTTCTTCATGAGGGAACCACCACAGTGGGCTAAGCGAAGAGCTTTGCACTGGAGAATTTGTTTTTGTTTCCAACCTACAGCTAGGGAGCACCTGCCATAAACAACAGATAAGAAGCAAGTTAAAAAGTTAGTTAATTATTCATGGGATCATCACCTTTCAGAGGGGAAATCAGAAATGCCACAAAAGGAGTAAATAGCAATGGGACCAGCAATTCAAAAGTTTAGATGCCCTTTAGTAGGCTGAGAACTACTACCTGCAATTCCATTAGCTGTGATGTTTCGAAGGATTCAGAATTCTGGACCTTCCTCTGTGGTAAATGCCTTTTGCTACAAATGGCTTTGAAACTGGCCAGGTGTGGCAAAGTCCTCAAGCAAGGTCTGGTCACACCAACTAGACTGTCTTTGAATCCCAGGAATGGGGTACTGCCTCTTCTAGCTAACAAGGTGAAGATCAGTGTAGAGGTGCTCAGAACCAGAGAGGATGGTGCTCCAGGTAGAAGAGGGCTAGAGAAGAGAAGATTTGTGGGTTTGGGGATTCACCGCCCCCCTCCTACCTCCCCCAACCCCTTTCACTTGGAATAGTGAAAGAAGAGACAGAGTTCTGCAGCCTATTTCAATATTCTTTAATCACTGTCAAGCTATGAGTAATGTTCCCCTTTAAAACCTCCGTGACACGTACCATGGTTTTCAGCTGAGTGCTCTTTGTCTGGAAAACAGCTATTAGGCACTCACCCTCATCTCAAGAGTCAGACAATCAGTATTGTGGTGTCATGATGTGTTCATTCTCTTCAGGTTCCTTATGTACAAGCTGGATTGCTTGGAATAAAAGTGGCTTTTCTCTCCTACTGTGTCAGGAAATGGAGATATTTCTGCCATATAATACTTTTTGTCCAAGGATAAGGTCATCTTACTGTGCCAAGGAAACTCTTTTTAAGGACACAGAATGAAGTAATTCCAAAAATGCCCTAAGTCTTATTTATGTTAATACATAGTTTTCAAGCTTTCTGTCTAGCCCAAGGCATTGTTAATATTGTCATGAATACATATTTGGCTTCCAAACTGGCCTGCAATCACTGTAGCTCATCTATATTAAATATAAAAACTTTAAAAAACCCCAGTTGTTAAGACTTCACTGCAGTCTAACCCTTAGCAGGAGATTCTCATCTGTTTTCAAAACAGATTTCCAGTGGGTTTCAGCTGTGATCACTTCTTTAAAAATCACAGATTTGTACACTCCTGCTTGTCCTGTTTCATCAGTGTGAATAATCTTTTCCATGTTTGAGTTATTACCGTTTTAGTAGAGGAGCTCAGCCTCATTTTGTAATTTCTGCTGGATGGGTAACTCCTCCTTACCCAAGTAGTTCCCTTGAGTTTCCATTTGAGCAAGAACTTGCAAGATCAGGACCTTTCACTCAGCAGCACTGCCCCTTTATAGAGTGTAGCTATTTTTATTCTCCAGCTTCCAGGCATAAAATGTTGATATCTAAACTGAGGAATGACAGTCAATGAGACACAAAAAGAAAATAAAAACCATTAATTAAATCATGCTGATTTTTTTCAAGACATCATACTGTTAAGCAAGGATTTGTTTACACAATGGAGTAATTTTAAGATACCTGTGTGTTTTAAAAGTTAAAATCTTAAATGCTGCCCATGTTTAAATTTAATTAATCTTTAATGCTTTACTGAGTAGTAGATACTTTAAAATAGTAGATATTTTAGTAGTAGTTATTTCAAAATAAATTCTAGCACTTATTAGTCTGTTTCCAATAACATACACTCTTCCATAACCATTTAAAACTCTTCTTACATTTCCATATATTTACAAGTAGAAATTAAACCTTCAAGGGACAAAATCCTTATCTGCTCCTTAAAACAACTTGGGTAGATGTTAATCTGTACTTACCTATAATGAAAATGCGGAAGCCAGTCACTAGCGCCATCCCCAGAGGTCACCCTGTACTAGGGTGCATCCGTGTGAACAACCTGGGTGGTGGGACAGAGTGCACCCTCAGCAAGTTTGCAGAAGACATGAAACTGGGAGAAGTGGTGGATACACCAGATAACTGTGCTGCTATTCAGTGGGACCTGGATGGGATGAAGGCTCTCCAGTGTTTTTAGTGGGGTGCTCCAGTACAAGAGAGACATGGAGACACCACAGTGAGTCCAGTCAAGGGCCACTGCCATCGATGAAGGGCTTGTAGCTTCTGGCATACGAGGAGAGGCTGAGTGAGCTGGGACTTCTCAGCCTGGAGATGGTGTCAGACTGTTAGTGGAGCCCAATGACAGGGCAAGAGGCAACAGGCAGGACCTGAAATACACAATCTAGACAATCTCCAGAGGTCCCTGCCAGCCTCAGTTGCCCTGTGATTGATTTTTCTCTGTACTTTAAAGACTATGAGACATTGTTCTTATATCTTTTTCACCTCTAAATAAGTTACCATTTCACACGAGAAAATAATAGTGAACCCAGGAACCTGACCCAAACATCTTCTGTCGTGGTCAGCAGCTTTCAGGCCACTTCACTGAGCTCTGTATTGGTTCCGCACATGGTGCACTGAAACACTGACAGGACGTGAAAGGTTTACACCGCTTGTAAAATGTAGCCATGATTAAAGGCTGCCGTTTTCTGTGAACGCAGACCAGTTTTACTACGATACGGTCAATACTGGCTCCATGCTGCCCTTCCATCATTTGGGAGCGTTGTACCATTTCTATGGCAGAAAGGAGCCTAATGTTAGTAAAACAGGACACCCACCGCCTGCATCTTCCTCTTCTATTCCTGTTCAGGGAATCTGCGAAGCACCTGTACTGCAGTCTTTCCAGCTGCACCTTGACATTTTTGAGAAAGATGAAAAGGTGAGGACTTTGGAAAATGGCTGGTCCTGCCAGGGCTATGGTTGGTCGAGGGGAATTTTCTCACCTGAAGATCCCCACGCTTCTGTGCCAGCATTCCTTCTGCATCACCTTCAGAAAAAGAACATCAAAACAAGCATCTAATTATTGCAGACCACCAAAGACAGAGATGCTCCATGAATGGTTCTTACCTTTCAAAGTGACTGTTCTGGGAAATTTCACTCCCCTTTCTTCCTTACAGAAAAGGCAGACAGGCTATGTTTTGAAGTCTCTGCTGGTGTTTCCACCCCAGAAGTGTCCTGTCCTAGGACACTTCAGAGTGAGTCTGCAAGGAGAGATTTGGATCTTTCAAACACGCACTCAGGAGATGGAGGGGATATGATTTTAGAGGCATACAGATCCATATGGACTTCGGAAGCTGTGCTGTCTGCACAGACCTATTTGAGCTCAGAGGTCCTTAGCCGATTGCTCATAACGATCTATAAAAACTGTGTGAAAAAAGACTTGTCTTATTCTCAGAGCCAGGTCTCTTAATGAGCACCATCCTTTGAGGTGCTCAGAGCCCAAACCTCTGACAGGCCAGAGATGTTACCAGGGACAAGCCTACAGCCCTTGCAGCTCTTGGTTATACTGACTTTTCCCTTTTGTTTCTTTTCCTTTTGTTTTTCTTTTGGAAGGAAAGGGAGCATTTTGCAGTGCATGCCTAATGTGGATTTCTCTTGGTCAATTGGCTTGGTAGACCATTTTTGAAAACAGTTATTTAGAAGGCTGACTGGAAGAACAGCAGTGTACCTTTCCTTGGTAGCCGTGGCTTTTCAGGGAAAGATGCACTTGGCGCAATGAATTCTGTGGAAGGACCTGGCCTGGGAGGCTCCTCTTGATGTTGCCAGTTTGGGAGGCTCCACTTCCATGCCACTTCATGGAGATCTGGCTCCCTGTAGGTGCCAGATTTCAGAATATGTCTCCTCTTTCCTTCACGAGTTACATGGCTTTGGACCTTGAGAGGACTTTTTGCCTGGTGCCTGTGTGAGTTAAAAGCTCTAGAGCAGGGGTCCTCAAACTATGGCCCATGGGCCGGATACGGCCCCCCAGGGTCCTCAATCTGCCCCCCGTATTTACAGACCCCCCGCCCCCCCCCTCGCCAGGGGTTGGGGGGGGAAACCAAGCAGCCACAGATGACTGCCTGCCACTTCATCCGTGCGCCGGCCCCCTGGTTAAAAAGTTTGAGGACCCCTGTTCTAGACAATGGTATCAGTTGAGAAGACTTGCTAAGGAAGAAGTGTGTATTACTTGCAACCTTGCAGTTTTGCTTCCTGACTCACTGCCCCAGCAGTGGACCACAGTTTTGACACGTGGTCATTGACTCAGACCCAAGGAGAACCTTCTTGCCTTCCCACATCTCGGTAGTCCATGTGCCTTGCTAGCTGATACCAAACCCACATGCTTCTGGGCCAAGTCCCTATGGGACAAGGAAGCTGTGACATCATCTAGGCAGCAGAAGGATGGTGGAGAAATCCACAAGGCGAGGGGTGTACCCTGGCCTTGCATTCTTGCTATATGCGTTATGAGGGGAAGGGTCTAGCCACTTCTGCAAGCATTCAGGCCAAACCTCTAGGGACAAGCTCACACCTAGGCTAGCAGGTACAAGTCAAGACAGACAGAAGAAGCAGGAGGGACTACTGACCTAAATATCTGGCCTCAAGACCACACCTCTTCCTTTCCCTATTTGCCTGAAGGCTTTGCTGGATCATGCTGTGGGATAAGGGTAAGGCATTTATACAGGATGCCATGGTGCACGCTCCGTGGTGCACGTACTGCAGGTGAGTTGGGGTTGGGACAGGTATTAAAATGTCTTTTAAACAGCACACAGCCACGGAGTTTGGGAGAGATCTTCTCCAGTGCTGCCCTGTTTATGTGAAGACTGGGCATGTCTCGGGCACTTTTGTAGAGGACTGTGCTTGAACTGCAGCTGTGTCTGAGCACAAGAGACCTTGACTAGGTTTTATGGTAATGATATAACAGGACTGTTTGCATGGATGTAGGGACATTGTTAGATTGATTTTAACACAAATAAACCCTTAAAGTAAATGAGAGAAAAAAGTTCATCAAGTGAAAATGATCTTAGGGTAGGGAATTATGGAAATTTCACCTGGAAAGCATTGTGCAGATTTGGGTGGGTATGTTGACTAAGGACCATGTCCTTATTTAGATAAATTGTCCTTCTGGGGCAGGTTCCACAGCCAGATCTGCTCTCTTGTACAGGAGATGCATCATCAGCTTGAACCTCTGCATAGCTCTTTATGCAACTGGTATGTTGTAAATCGGTGTTGACGTGTTCTGGCTAGCCCCAGATCACGGGTGGTTCCTACAGATTAACATGCTATGAATTTGGGAACCCTCCAGATTGTCCTGCAATGTAGGGCCAGAGCGAGGGATTTCAGCAGAACATCAGCATCTCCCCAACAACTGCTGGGCCCTGTTACACTCAGCAGAATCTGAACAAAGCAAAGATTCTGCCCCGTTGGCTCCAGACACAGCTACATGCACGCAGCCTTTAGGTGGAGTGAGCATGAATAATGGCAGACCCTGCAAGAGGAAGAAGAACAGACTGTTACCACCATGGTGGGAGACTTTCGCTAACTTACATGGCCACGCTTTCAACTGCACTCATGGAACCGCTGTCCTCAGCAAACGGGTTCAGTATGAGCAAGGATTACTTATACGATAAAGCATAAAAAATTGCTGTTGCAAAAGTACTTGAATGTGAAAAAAAATGCACTTGGAAATAAATAGGGGGCATTGGGAAATCGCATTCTGGCAACTGCACAGTATGTGTGCATTTCCCATAGAATTGAATAAAAATAGATTGTGCTGAAAACAACGATAAAAAACCCATGGGAATGCATGTCTGGCACTGTTTATATTCCACTCCTGTGGCTAAAGTTGGAAAATCGAAAGGGTGGTGCAATTATGAATTTTACTTGAAAAATGTAAATAGTTCTGTTTCTTATAAAAGTATGAAAAATAATCACATACTTTCTTTGATGATCCGTAAGTCTACATTAAAAAGCCAGTCTTCACTCACTGCAAGTCAACTAAGTTAAGATATTTATACTGCATTCATAGAGTGATTCATATGATGGGGTCTTAAGGTTCTGCCAAAATAGAAACAGTAATGTCACATACAGACATATATGTATGTGTGTGTGTTTATGTATACATACACACACATATACTTATATGAGAGAGAGAGATAGACAGTCTTTCTGTTCCAGAATCTGTAAAGGTCATCACATTTAGATTACTTTTTAATCAAATGCACATTTAAAAGTTCTTATAAACAAACCATCCTGAGACAAACTGGAGACTTGGCACTCCAGTGCACAGCTCTGAAGCATCCATATTTGTCCTTTAAGGTCTGCTGGTTTGAATTAAGGTTCTTCTCTCAAATGTAGGTCTTTCAACTCCAGGCACACGCCTTCCCTCACAGAACAGGCAATACCTGAATCCCTCTTGTCTGATGCCTTCAACACGAAAAAGTGTCTGTCATACAGCCCAGTGTCTCTACCTACCCAGCCCAAGCTGTGTGTAGGTGTGCAGAAACACCCAATTTGAGAAGGAAACACACCCTTCATTAGAGTCAGAATGGTGTTTTACTTACTAATGCTATTGTCAGTTTTCACCAGGATGAAAGTCTGCAGGAACGTTACCGCTGCATTAAGGTTCAAACCCAGGAAAATATTTCAGCTGGTGCTTATATGTCCACTTTATCCAATACTTATGCAGATGCTTTATTCCTCCTGCCAAGAACAATACTAATTTATTCAAGAAAATAATAACAATTAAATCTATCAGGAAAAAACCAAAACAAAACAAAAAAAAACCAACCCAAAAAACAACCCAACCCAAAACCTCAACAGTTAATATCCACTGAAAAATTTGCCTCTTCTCTGGGAGAAGACATCACTTAGAACCACAGACTCCACAGCATCAAGACCCTCCGTTTGGAAATTAGCTCCCGAGAAACCTAAGATAATTCTCATAACAGATTTGTTTGGAGGAACATCGGCAGTCAATGAGCAATGCAAGGCACAGAATTGTAGGGCTCTACTCCATCCAACAGCTATTTCTACTCCTTTGCTCCTTGTTTTTGCCACACAGCAGATGATCTGAAGATTTCAGATCTAAGCTCAAGACTACTAAGAGGAGAAGAGGGTTTGCAGGGAGACAGTTAATTTTGCAAAAATCATCAGATTCCCCAGCTCCCTCAAGGAAAATGAAAAGCAAACCTATTCACTCACTATAGCTCTTTTGCATTTAAATAATACCCAAGCATCCACAGTGGTGACTGTAGGTTTTAAAAAGCATATTTGTACTATGATTTCCTCATTGTTACTTCATATTTCATAAGAACTAAGAACTACTTCATTTTTAGAGGTATTTATGCGTTCCTCTAGAGACATGAAAGAGCTTGCCTTCCCAAGAGAGGCTGAGCCGTTTTCAATAAGCAAGACCAGTATTATTCTTTGCCTTAAAGGGGCTAGAAGGAACCACTAGACTATATCCTTCATCACTTAGATCTCTCAGTATAAGCCTCTTCTGCTGAGCATAACAACAACTGCTTAGATAAAAGCTGTGAATTCTCCCAGTCTTTTCACCTCAAGGCATTTCCTTCAGCTTATGAATAATTCCCGTGTCTTTTTTCTGCACATCTCCTATTTTTCCATATTCTTTTGAACATATGCACATGAAAATTGTAGGCCATACATTTTTACTGGATCTCAAGAGTGCTTTACAAAGGGAAGATCCCCCATTCCTATTTTCAGTCTCCCTCTTGAAACAACCAAAAATCTCGTTAGCCCCTTTCTCTACAGAATTATACTGGGAATTTGAGTCAAGCTGTTTCTTCATTTTGATCCCTAAACTCTTTTAGAAGCACTGCTTTCCAAGATAAAGTCCTCCCATTCTGCAGAAACATCTTGCACTCTTTCTTCTGAAGACTTACTATGTAGCTGTGTAAAGAAAAATTATATTTAAAGGACAGGTTATCCAGATCACTCCATGCTTTCCTGAGCTCACTGGTATTACTATTCTGACTGGGTTTTGTGTCATCTGGAAATTATGCCAGCAACATATACACTTGCTCCCAAATGACTGCAGGAGGTGTTGAACAGAAGCAGCCTACTGTCAATTCCTGGGGAACTTCTCCATCTGATGATAATTTTCTGTTGTCAGCTACTTGGAGACATGTCTCTGTTAGCCATTTAACAGGTTGTGTTGGCAGTGTACAATGCCATTTTTATAAACGGAGTAGGACATTGTATGAAATAAGATCCTCAAAATAGCCAAAGTCTACTACATCTACACTGTCATTTTATGTCATTACTTTTGAAATGGCAAGGTTTACTTTTAATGGCAAATTCAGCACTATATTGACTTTAAAAATTATAGTCAACTTTTTCTGAAATTACAGGTCATTGTGAGTGCCCAGATTGAGGCACATAGAGGACTGATTTTCTAAGAGAGGGTATCCAGTATTTTCTGAATATCAAGACCGACAAAAGATAGATTTCAATGGAAATCCACAGCTGTTCTTTCACTGAATCATAACAGTTGTATGCAGAGTTTGCAGTAGAGTCATGAAGCTCTTACTTTCTGGAAAGTCCAGCTTTGGGTTAAGAAGGACTAGGGCTAGTGGAATAGTAAGGGACTTGAGGTCAAAAGGTGTGATGCTCTGAGATTCTTCGGACCAGATATCTGACATATCTCTACCATTATCTCAGTACATGAGGTTGTTTGAAGACTTGGTTTTGCGACCAGTGTAAGCCAACCTAAATTTCAGTTGGTGGTGAAACGATAGTCTGATACTACCCCTGAGCCATGGTTTCTGCTTTCTTCTCCTTGTCAGAATGATGATTCTTCTCAGCTCTGTCAGGCCTTTCATTTGACTGATTGCATAGCCCTACAAGTGCTAAAAAGGTGATACAGTGGAGAGGAAAGAAACACTTGTTCAGTGGTTAGCAGGGTGCCATTTTGGTGGGAGGAAACTCCTCAAACCTTACGTCAGGTTAAACTGATTTTGAATTGGTCCTGGAAATGGCAGGGTCTATTTCATTTACAGTACTTCACTGCTATTGTGTCTCCTGCGGTGGGTTCCTTCCACCCCAAGTTTTGAACGTGGCCTTTCTGCTTGCTCAGGGAAAACCCTCATTGGCGCAAATGAAAATTTTACTTGAGTGTGTAAATGGCTATTTGGTTCTTGCTATTCTAGACTTACATTAGGCAGGATAAGAGCTAAGTGTTTTGAATCCACAGAACAATAACTACAGGCAGGGCAAAGAGTATGAGCTGAAGAACAGGAGACTCAAGTAAAAGAAGAGTCATGAGGAATGTGTTCAAATTTAATCCGTGAATTACAGGCACTAGTTTCTTACGTTGTTGATAGAAGCAAACATTTTTTTCTGATAAACAGATTTGGGTTTGGTAATGAATCTGGTAAAATAATAATAGTAACGTATTCTAATGAGAAGAATAGAAAAGCAGGAAATTGTGGATCTGCACAGCTGCAAGTTCTGTTATTGCTGAAAAAATCTATGGTCAAATGATTGCCATTAAAAACTGTTAGTAAGAAAATTATGTGAGCAAGATTTTCCTAGTAAGCCTGCATGAGCTGAGAAGAAAAAAAGAAAGTCAATAGATGTGACATTTTAAAGGTATTTTAAAAGATCAGAAATGGGTACGTGATTATTCCTATGAACCGTGGTTGTTCAGAACTTACAAACCAGCTATTGTTTGATCAAGATCCAGCAAGGAAAAACACTGCCATATAGCTAAAGAGATTTTGAAGTAAATATAAAACATGGAGGGATTTGCAGGTTGCTTGTCAGCAGCAGCTTTTAATCATGCAGTATGCAAAGTGTGTCTGAATTTAAAATTTCAACAGCCAGGACAAAAAGTTTAAGATAACACAAACCAAAAATCTTTAAAACACAGGAAATACAGAGAGTAACATCTCCCACACCCGCATGTCATCTTTTCCTACTACACTGCAGTAGGTATAGAGCCAGGTTTTGTCCTGTGTTTTCGCCAGTACTATACAAACTCTCCATTGAGAGCCACCGCTGGGCCCAGGTTGCCACCTTAGGAAAGAGACTGCTATAGACAAGAGATCAGGGTCTCTTCATTCTGGGCTAGCTGTGCAGCTGGTCCAAGCAGACGATAATAATAGTCCCTCTTGCCTCCAAGGAGGTAACCAAGAGAGGAGTTTAAAAGCCTGTACACCACTAGTGTGCTTGCTGAAGTTACTTCCCACTCAAGAGAAAAGTTTGCTTTACCCAGACTTACACTGACAAGACGAAGTGCACACTTGTGCCCCCTCCGTATGGCACGTATCGCGCTGCAGAGCTTCGCCAGGGTTACTCAGGAGATGGCTGTTTGAGAAAATGTCTTTGGAAGGACTGGAGAAGGATGTTCCCATCAGGCAGAAAGTTGAAAGTTGGCAGAAAAAGGGCTTGTAGTTGGCTGCTGGGTGGACTTTGTTAGTTGAATTTTACAAAACTTACTAAATTTGCATTTACTCTGGTAAAGACAAGGCTTGAAAGCCTGTCGTTCCTTCCTTCCGCACCCTGTTCATTGGCACCTACACGATCAGAAAAGACCTCATTATCTGATCTCCGACAGAGCAGTCCCAACCACTGTCTGAAGTATACTGTCCGGAATTGTCACCTGGGAGACAGAGTGCTTGCTATTTCTCAGCTGCTAGCTGAAGTCTCCTAGTTTTTCACACCTCAGACCAGGTGAAGGGACAGATTGGCATGCAAAGCTGGTAAGCAGCGTGTTATGAAGAGTGCATCTGTTGGCTAGGAGGAGAGGAGACAACACATGCTGTTACGTCATGTTCTTGGTAATTGTGAGGGGAACGTTCTGCCCGATCCCTTTTCAGCACAGAAGAATTTTTGAAGGTTTTTACATTCTCTTTCATTTCGAGATGTTTTTCACAGCTGAACTGGGATGACACAAAAATTAGTAGCAACTAATAAAACTCTTCGGAGAGGTGTGAGCTGATTCTCTCATCACCTAACTGTTCACTCTGCTAGACAGAACACATTTTGGGACAGCTGTTCTCCTTAAGAGGATTTAAAAACAATTTAAATGTCAATACAAGCTCCTTGGAACAGAAAGTATCTAAGGAAACCAGATGACGCCAACTTGAACTACAAAGTTCACAGCCATCCTTTGAGATTCACCAAAAGTCAATATAAGTCTCACTGCACACAACTGTTTTGAAAGTTTTAACAAAGAATCATTCTTTAGAATACCACCACTTAGGAATCTCTTATTCAAATTATCCCAGTTTTGCATACAAACATCAAAGACTGGTTTTTGAGGATATCCTCAAGAGAAGCAATCTCCTTTCATGTCTGGGAGGATGGGGGCTCTGGCAAGCTAGGGAAGTCCTTAGTTAGATGGCAAAAGACACTGTGCCGCTGGTAACTTCCTAGAATAATAGTGCCTTGTCTGGCTAAGGGAAAACCTCAGGGATGGCAATCCTTTTAGCCCTGGAAGACTCCAGTAAATGGGTTATTGTATGCTCACAGAACACCTAGTGCCTGGAAGGCACCAATTACCAGCACTTCCCTTCCCAGACATTTCCTCAGAGCTTAGGTGTCTCTCAACCTGGTGACAAACAGATCAGCCCTCTCAGTGGTGTGAGAGGGGTTTTAAGCCTCTAAACTTGTAAAGGAGCCAATCTGGCATTTTGAGCTAAACCAGCCTCTAGAATGACTAAGGGCTGTAATGTACAGACATCAGGTCTCCTGCTACACTTGATTCTTGGCCATTGTAATGTATGTGGCTACTTGCTACGCCAGCAGCACTTTGCAAAGGCAGCTGTGGTCAGGGCATGGCGGCGCTGGGGTATGGCATGAAGCATGGGTGTGCTGGGTTAGGCGGTTAGGCCCCCCAGGACGCTGCAGCAACTCTTAGAGCCTGCTGCTGGAGCGAGCTCCTGCAGCCCGGAGAGTGTTCACGTCTGTCCCCAGAGGACTTTGCTTGACCTTGAAGGTGTTCCTCAGGCTGGACAGTGCTAAACAGCAGTGAATTTCACTTCAAATAAGAACTTCATAATGGCTAGCTGTAGGCTTTACCTGTAGAGAGAAAGGAAGCCACAAGATGTTGCTCAGAGGCATTCCACAACTGCATTGGCAGAGGTGTCTCTTGCCAGCTACAGGGCAGCAGTTATCGCCCGTGCATGCATGGGTCACTTGCTTCACGAATTTGCCTGGCCCATAACACTGAAGTTGCCACTTTTGGATGAAAGCTCCATTTGAAAATGCACAAAAGGGGACACTGGGCTCCACTTGGAAACTAATTCGATTAAAAATGGCTTTGAGATCCAGATGTGCGTGAAAAGCACCATAACGATTGCTGTATTTTGCTGTCACATTGCTTTCTTGAAGGCAGGTCTTTCAGCATCTTGTTATTACAAACTCAGATTTTGACCGTTTATCTTACCCTGTGCCCTTATCAAGTATATATTTCAAGGCAGTTTGAGTAGTGCTGAACGTTTAGTGAAATCAGTTATCAAACAGCCAAGTAGTCCCACCCTTAGATGTTGTAGCAGTTAATTTGTTTCGTGCATAAAAATGAGATTCTAACAGATATTTCTGGAACCCCAAAACGTTGGTGAGAAGCCCAGAGGTGATTACAAATCAGGGGATGATGCAGTTTTCATACATTCCAAGGATCTCGATTGCAATAAGCATTTATAAAACCTTATGAAAAACACAGCACCCGTAATCACCACTTAAAGACATTTACGCTTCCAGATGATGGCAAGTGGCACTCACTTGCCCCTTGCTGAGTGATCTCTGCAGCATGGCTTGGAGGAGTGCCTATGCCCTGCACAGGCACTCGGCAGCGTTTAAATCGGAGTGGAGGTGGGGTTTTTTTGTTTTGTTTGTTTTATTTAGTTAGTTAGTTATTGTTTGCAGTTTGTTTGTTTCCTTTGTTTAACAAGTGTTTCCTTCTCTGGCTAAATTTTTCACGGACCTTAGACACGCAGCTGACGAACGGGATGGGTTTTTTAGCATCGCATCACCACTCTCATCCTAAATCATACCGCTGACCCTGAACAGACAGCGCATCCCTGTGAGGGGGCAGCGGCCGTGAGGCAGCGCAGCGGCGGCGGGCGGTGACAGGCGGCCCCGCTGCGGCCCCCAGCGAGCGGGGACGCGCCCGCCCGTTGGGAGCCCCCGCTGGGACCCGGCACAGGGGAAAGGCGCCCAGAGCCCGGGGGGCACGGGGAGACGCGGGAGGCCGCGGTGCCCGCCGGCGGCGGGGGGAGCCCCGCGGCAGGCCTCGGGGGGGCTCACCGCAGCGGGGCCCGCCTGCCCGCCCCCGGGAGGCTCTCCGCCCCAGCGGGTCCGCGGCAGGCGGGCCGTGCGGCAGGCCGCTCTGCCTCCCCGCCTGCCCGCCCGCCTGGCTGGCTGCCTCCGGCGGCGCGGGCGGGGGCGCGCTGCGGGCCGCAGTCCCCGGCGGGAGGTTGTCATGGTTTCCCGGGTCACATGTGTGCGAGGTTCCCCCGGCGCGGGGGGAGGAGGCGCCGCCGCCGAGGCTGAGCCGCTGCCCCCCGCGGATCCGCCCCCCGCCCGCTCCCACCTGCGCCGCCGCCGCCCGCCCCTTTCGCCGTTGCCCACGGGCGATCCGCCGGGCGCGACTCGTCCCCGGGCTGCGGACCCCCGGCCCCGGCCTCTTCCCCCCTCCTCCTCCTTTCCCCTTCCCCTCTCCCTCCCCCTTCCCAGCCAGGCTGCGCCCCCCCGGCCGGCCCCGGCATGAGCATCTCCATCCCGGCGGGGCTGACGGAGCTGCTGCAGGGCTTCACGGTGGAGGTGCTGCGGAGCCAGCCCGGGGACCTGCTGGAGTTCGCCCTCCAGTACTTCGGGCGCCTCAAGGAGGAGGCGGCGGCGGCGGCCAAGGCGGAGAAGGAGGCGAGCGGCCGCAAGGCGGGCACCCCCGCGCCCGGCCATGACAGGGGCAGCCAGCCGCCGCGCCGGGCCCCCCCCGACGCCCGCGGGGTCAACTTCGCCGAGGAGCCCATGCAGACCGACTCCGAGAGCGGCGAGGACGAGGAGCAGCAGTTCCCGGGTACGGGCCCCCCGCCGCGCCCGGCCCGGGGGGGAAGGAGCGAGCCGGCCGGGAAGGGCGGGCAGGGCGGGGGCGGCTCCCTCAGCTTTCCGGGCTCAGGTGGGCAGCTGGGGAGGGGACGGGACCGGGACCGGGACCGGGCGGGGCGGGGCGGGAGGGGGCTCCCGCTGCAGCGGCCCCCCGCGCCGTGAGGGGCGACCCCGGGGCAGCCGGGGGGCCGCGCACAGGCCGCGGTGGTCGCGGGCGGTGCGGGGGTGGCTGCGGGGCCGGTGGGCGGCGGGCAGCGGGGGCCGCGGCGGGGCACGTCGGCCCGGGCGGCTGGTGGGTGGGAAGGGGCGGGCTGCGCCGTTGGCCCGAGGGAGCTGCCCCGCGGCGGAGCCCACGGGAGGTGCCGTCTCCCGCCGCGATCTTGGCCCTCCCGGGCAGCCCCTTTGCGCGGCCGGTACCGGCGGAGCCCGCAGCTGTGCGGCTTAGCGCGTACGGGCCTGTAATACCCCTGACAGAAAACCTACGCGCTTCCTTCTGGTAAGGGCACAAGAGAGCAAATCCACGTTGTGTGATTAGTCCGGTGCTGCGTCTGCTTTAGAAAACACCTGCCGTGGGCATGTTACTGTATTTACGCCCTTGATTAAGCATTTCACGTAGATGTACTAATCCGTGTTTCAAAAAGTAGAGCACAATTGAAAACATAATTTCTTCCTGAAAGCCAGGGTGAGATTTTCTGCGTGCTGGAAGGGCCTGCGGAGCACGCGTGGCGGCGAGGCCGGCAGAGAACGCGTGCGGTACCCGTGTGTTGGAGGGCAGCACCTCTCTGCTGGCAGCTAATGACACCTCACCTTCGTGTGGCTGGTGGGCTTATGTAGGGGCTGTGTCAGCCCCAGAGGGGCTCATTTATGGGGCAAGTCGTAGCTGTCTCTGAAGGGTGTGTAGTGCTTGGTCTTTGTGTGGTGAGCAGCCTAGCTGAAGGGTCGGTCAATACGGCTCGATGCTGAGGGGTCAGTCGGTGGGGTTAGATGGAGAACAGAAAGCGCCCAAGCATCTTTACCGTTAGTTTATTTTTTTGAGAACAGCTTGAAATCCAAGTCTAGCTCATCAGATCATTGAAGCATTCATCCCTCCAGGTCATGCTGGAGGTAGATTTACTTAGTGGAGTACAGAAGCCAGCTGTTTGCTAGATGAGTAGCAGTGCAGTTTGTAAAATAATGTCTGATGTGCATTTCGTCAGGAAAAGAATACAGATGTTTTAAGAGCTGGGTAAGTTTTCTAAAGGCTTTATGTCTAAGACTGTCCTAAGACCCTAAAACTGTTGCCGTTCTCTTCATCTGTTCTTTGCAGCTATACTATGTGTATTTAAATGAGAACTCGAATCTGTCAGTGAGGTTCTGCAGATTTATGTGGTAATTTTGAACTTTAATGCTGATTATGTGAGATTAGTAAAAATCTGGAAATTTGTTGTCTTTGAAAACAGAAGTGGGGATAATGTGGAAGAACAAAATTATTATCTTAATTCACTAACACTAGACATGGTGTTAAAACATGAATTACTATAACACAAAACAGACTCATTGGTGAATGGAGAACTGGAACATTGTGTGGAGGGAAGTGCAGAAATGTAGCTTGATTTATTAGCATGTATGTATTACATACGTAAAACTTTACAGGGTGTTTTATGAAGCTTTCTAAGCTTTTCTAAAGAATACCTGTAGTCAAGGTTCTCTTTGTACTCTCTTTGTCGTGATCATGAAGAAGGGAAGCCATTATTGTCAGTATTCTCATTAAGGGACATGCTAAAATGACTTAGTTTAACTAACAGATGTACCCATTTGACAAAACCCCTTTAAAGTATTGCATTTTTAAAGTTTAATTGTATTATGGCTTGTAATCTCCGTCAGTTGGAATAATTAATAATTAAAAGTAACAAAAATGGAAATATTTGTGAAACAGTGTGGAAGGTGAATAGCAAGTTTTAGTAAATGATTACTAATGGTGTGCTTGTGTATGCGTGGATTGTGCAGGAGTGTGTATTTTAAATTCAAATTTTATGTCTGCCCTGAATAGGTATTCTTTTAGGTAACGTAACAATGCATCCACTCAGCCTTTTGTTAATAACTGAAAGCATAGACTCGCATTCAAATCGTTAATGGATTTAAATACCAATTTTAAAGCATATTTCTTTTGTGCTTTTGCTTTCTGTTTCTATAAGTAGCAGTTTTTAAGTTTAAATTGGAGGGTTTTTTCTTAAGAACTTAAGTTGGAGGGAAAATTTTTTTCTTTTTTTTTCTTTTGTCTTTATGAATAATCAGACTACTTCTGAATAGTCAGTTTTTCCTGTTTGTATACTGTTTTCATACAGGAGAGGAAAACAAAGCTTATAAGCAGATGTAAAATAAAAACCTCTGGGAAGGAGCTGAGACCTGGTGGTGGTATCTTTTCTTTGCTAAAACAGTGCACTTGAAATGTCAAGCTGATAGTGTTCCTTAATTATTTTAAACAGAACGTTGTTGAGTGCTCCTTGTAAATGCTATTGTCTCCAACCTTCCACCCCCCAGTACGTGTTTCTAAATACCTACAAGAACTGCAGTTGAACTCTTTGTCAGTATTAGTTTTGTCCTTGAAATGCATTTTGGAAGGTACATCAGCATTATCCTGTTTCAGAAATGACAAGCTGAGGCATAAGCTGTGTTTAAAAGAAGAAAACCTATACTCGGGATTGACTCATATGTGAACCATGAATTAAAATCACTTCAGGCCCTCTCCTGTGTCTGTTGCATCAGTTGCCAAAATTAAAGATAAAAGCAGTTACGTTGTCTGGAAGGAGAACTTTGTCATATTGGTGTTGTAGTTCTGAATCGGCACCTGGAGTTAAGGTGACCTCTGAAATGACATTCTTTTCAGAGAATTTAGATCATCCCCTTCTGAACACACAGCTTAATTTGGGAGTGATTTTTAGGTCTCCTAGTTGTTGTTTCGTTGGTTGTTTTAATATATGTTGTCCTACACGGGTGTATTAGCATTAATCAGTGATGACAACTAATTCCTACTAATACTAACAGCAATTACTAAATTGAATAGGACATATAATAAAAGAGCCCCTTGAGCAAATTCTTCTAACTTTTTGCAGGTTTGAAGTGCATCTTAAAATTTACTGTGTCTGGAAAAATTTGAAAATGCCAAGTTATTTGTTCTTTTACAAATGACTATATTTTACTGCTTACATGTTGATGTGCAACTTATTTAGATGGGTAACAACCCATGTCATTTGTAACAGCTGTTTTTAAATATTTGCCGTAGCTAAAAGTTTATATTTCATCTAGCCTTAATATGTATTAGGAGAGATGTTGTTAGAGGTAACATTGCTGTTCTTTAAACTCAAAAATTGCAGTGCTGCATGTACCGTTTGGCGTCACGTAGCCTTGGTTTACTTTGTTTTTCTTTTGTTTTACTTTGGTTTGTTTTGGTGTTTTTTGTCAGATAGTGATGCATTTTAACAGGAAAATACTACAGCTGTCCCTTTCCTCCCCTGTGTCCTTCTGTTGGTGTGTTGGTTGCTTTGAGTACCTTCCTTAAAAACTTGAGCTACAAAATGCAAGGATGTATCTCAGCTTCACCTACTGATTATGTTCAAATAATACAAGATCACTCCTTAGGTAAAACATACGTATTCTGGCTTACAGTATCAATGTTAAAGGCATGTCTTTGTTTTAGTTCCTTTATTGAGTCTGAATTGCTTTATGCATATACACAAATTTTGAAGTAATAGGTAAATTGTAGAAACCAGAGCATCAGAGAAGACTTAGCATAGAACCACATCCATGCTGGCTTTGTGATAATAAATGATATTTCATCAGTTCTACTAACCTTACTTATGGCTTTCTTCCTGAAATTAAACAAACCCAGAAAGCACTGAACCGTTTGTAACCTTCCTGCAAGTCTGTTGTGCGATGACAACGGGTAGATTAGAGCAGTGGAAGGAGTCAGTAAGAGCAAGGGGGCGATATAAAAATGTGTATAGGCTGTCGTAGGATATCGTTAAATCAGGGACCATACAGCAAAATGTGAATTTCTTAAGAATGTGTATATTCAAATTAAAATCTGGGTTACGATGGGTGGTGGCTGAAAGCATTACTGTCTGATAAGTGTTTAACCAACTTTAGGAATGAAGATTTAATAATTTCTACAGTCACTTACCTGAAATACAAGAAGAAATAAAGCATTGTTTGTATGGTTATAAGGACAAACCCAGTCAGGCGCCCGCTGGAGCAGCCTTACTGCAGATGCAGTTTAGTCAAGTTTCCAGTTACAGGTGAGTCCCTTGAGAGCGTGTGAGCGTGGCATTGTGGTGCACTCCTTCGCAAGGCTTTGGGCTGAGTCTCCTTGCGCTTTTCCAGACTGTCTGTCTGCTGTGGTTCAGAGCACAGTGTGTGTAAGAGACCATTCAAGGTGAATGTTTGGGAAGAAGACAGTTTTCTGGGAGGGAATTAGCTGCGTGGGTGGGTGCCTTTCTGGTTCAGTGGGTCTTGGTAGGCAGGGGATGGCTACTGGCCACTCTTACGTAGTAGTCACAGTCACAAAAACTCAGAGTTTTCAATCCTTGTTATAAATCTTCAGAATAATAGAGCTTTTTGAAGTAATGGTTTCTGGTATTTTTGACAGGAGCAAACTAAAATATTTTCTTTGTGTTAACAGTTATTTTAGGGAGCAAACCTGGGCAAGTTGGCAGGTAGTGTCTTTTTTTGTAGATCCCTTAGTTTGACCCAGGTGGAGTATTCAGGTTGGGAAAACTGCAGTCCAAAAACTTAGTTTGTGAAAATTGTAAGCAATTAAGCAACTAAAATTGTGAACTTGTAATGGGTAGCATTAATAGTCCTTGTGGTAAGGACTGTGATTCCCTCTCAGACGTGTATATATGTGATTGTAGATGAAAAGCATACTTTTTCTGTAACCACTTTCTTTTTTTTAAAAAAAGTGCGTTTGTGTTAAGAATTTAGTTGAAATGATAGCAGCCTCCACTCAAAAGTATATATGTACCCCTGCTCAAAACAAAAGCGCTCATAAGTGAAGGTGTCTCTGCCTGCTATTATTTTGTTAAAGTTTGTGTGTATTTAAGAGAAGCAGGAGAAAATTTGAAAGAACAGAATGTATCTCCAGCTTCTTTTTCTCTAAAGTAACAACTTGAAACTGATTTTTGCTGGCTGCTCAGCTCAGAAGGAGAGCAGCATTAATTCAGTAAGTATAGGAAGAAATAAAATTTTGTTGGCATGAGTTTGCAATGATTGCATTATGAATGATAAGGTATAAACAGTGTCAGTACTAACATTTGCATACCACTGCTCCGTTTCTTGCACGTATCATGTCTGTTTTAAAGAATTGGCTTCCTCAGCAATGCTCTAGGAGTTTTGTGTTACTTGCTGACTTCAGTTCAGTTTCCCAGAGAAGCTGCATGTGTTTTGTTCCCTTTGTTTACTCCTGTTTATACATCTACATGAATGAAAAAAACAACTGCCTTTTTAAGGTGAAGAGAGTAAAGATGAATCCATGAATGTCAAGAAGGTGCCTGCTTTTAGAATTTACTCCTACTGAAGTTATATAAAACCCAACATAATGGCCTAGCATTTGTAACCTGCACAGACAGAGGTGCTTCATGCATCTGTCAGCAAGTTAAGCTTGGTTAAATACATCTATATCTCAGAGTTTATCCCCAATCTGTTATGCAGAAGTATTGCGTTCTGTTCTCTAATTCTGTCGAATGAGAAACCTCAGTCTGAGGGAAATCTACCTTAAATAGTCAAATCTCTGCAGACTTACTGGCCTTAGCTGCTCCTATAAATCTGGAACATATGGTTTGGAAATTGCGCATTTAGGTCACAAGGTACAGATTAATCAAGGTATGGGCTGCTGCCCCGCTTTTGGTTTTCCAGTATCAAAGATGATCTCTGGATTGGGAAATTTCATTTGTCAGGACAGTGATGAAAGAAGTAAGAAGGCAAGGTGGAAGGCAGGACATAGAGGCAGAAAAGGAGTTTGTGTGTGGTAAAGGAAAATACAAAGGTAAAAAGCAAGAGGAAGGAGGAGGAACAGAACTGAAGGGGAGGAAGAGAAAAGAACAGAGCGCATTAAATTCTCTGCTCTTATTTTCTCTACCCAGATACAGCCCTGGTCTCCTTGGATATACATCCCAAATTTATGTCCTGAAATTTTCTGTTGAAATTGTTTCGCTTATAAATGTGTTTCACAGGAACACAAATGCAAACAAACTAAAATTAGTGGTCAGTGCATTGTATGAAAATGAACTTGGTCATCTGATGTTGAGAGATCTTTTAAGTATTTTTGACGTGGGTCATCTGTCATATTGCTATGTCTGGAGACTCATAACACCTATATTCTGTTGAGTGTGTATTCTAATGAAAGTTTCAACTTAAATTTTAATGTAGAATCCAGATTCTTCGCAACCGTTTTCTGTTTAAAAAAGAAACAGTAGTGATCATCATCAAGAAAGTCAATAGGCATGTGGGTACAACCGCAGGTACAATTGCAGTCTTCGTAGAGAGCTAAGAGGGTCTTGGTGCTGATGGAAAAATGAAATATTGTGTAGTATCTAACAAACACTTCATGAAATGTCCCTTAGTGCTTAATAAAAATCAGAGTGGTTATCTCACCAACTATTATTTTAATGGGAATGCCTGGAAGTCATGCTATAGAAAAACTATTCCCGCTCCACGTTGCAGCTCTTCTTTTGAGCTTCAAGTGAGTGTAATTTTAGAAAAGTTCTGTGCTTTAAAAAGATGAGTGATTTTTTAAAAAGTGAATGATGGGAGGGAGAAGGCTTTGAGAAAGAGAGCCATTTAAAATGGCTCAGTATTCTCTGCTGCTGGAATAGGTTTTGACGTACATGAATTAAAAGGGGTTGATCTTACTGCAGATGATACATTTATCACATGGTCTTTTTTTATATTGTAGGTTGTTACATGGGTGTAGGTGCATAAAAGACAAAGTCCATGCATGCATGAGTTACTACGTGCTAGGTGAATCTATTAAAAGAAATGTGCACCTATACAAGTAGGTATTATTCCATAAACATCTATCAATGATGGTATTGTTTGAAAGCAGCCTTATGAGAATTCTAAAGGAAATAAATACTCTTTTTTTTTCTTGGATGATGACATCAATAATGCTTGATAGCTTTATGTAGAGGTTTTATACTAAAAGCCCTTACCCTTTCAGGCTAACCCTTTCCATTGCTGGGTAGGAGTGATAACCTGTTCACTTTATGGAACTGAACAGGATGTTCTTACTGTGAATTTTGCTCATGACAAGTAATTACAAACTTCATTTATTTATTTATTTATTATTTATAGAATACAGTTTTGTTCTGTAGATCAGCTTTCAGTTATAGTATCTAACAAGATGTTGTTAAGAGGGTGAAGTTTGACTTTGAGTGTCCTTTGTTTTCTTTTCTTGTTTTACTTTTCTAATTGACTGGCTTGATTACTTTTTTCTTTGAAGAAATTCTTCATGTTTGTCAATTCTACTTTTCATTTAAAAATTTGAAGAGCTCTATTTTAAGATTTTGTGCATTTGGTAGCAGAAGTACTCGCACAGAATTTCTGTTTGCAGTCTCTAGGCAGTGCAATACATGAATCAAGATTTAAATCAATATGGCAAGTAACCTAGAAGACGTATGGTTTTGGGGCTACATCAAAAAGATGATGCTAATCAAAAGTCTGGTGCCTCATTCAGCATTTTAAATTATACCATGCCATAGAAAAAAGCGTGAGATCTGAAATGAAGGGGGATGTAGACAGGCAGGGGTGCCTGAAGTGCATGGCAGTAAAATACAGGTTGTAGTCACAGAGTGAAGTTTGCCACACTTTCTATAAAAGGCATCCTTTTAGCATTGCTGCTCAGAAAAGTAATTTATGGACCATAGATAAAATGAGGAAATCGTAAGGAATGAAACAATAAAAAATTTCCAAATTTTAGTTGAGTCAGCCTTGCCTCATTTTTCTGTAACACTCTGGATAATGGAAGGCAGTGTGGTAAAAACCATACTGTAACAACAGAGGGACTTTTTCACTTGTATGTTTGCCTCTTAAATTGCTCTGCTTAATGATATTAAGAAAAAGTCATCAGAGCAAGAATTTGTAGCTCAGAGCTTGAGCAGGTAAAAACTGACAATGAGAATAGCTTTCTTACACATACTGTTCCAGTTATTTGACTAAAGTGGTTTTTGTAAAGCTGGGCTAAAAGGGTCAATTAGAAAATATTATGAAGACTTCCTTAATGGAGGGACTAGAAAATTGCTGTATAAAATATATTTTGAAAGGAGAAGTAACATGATCTTTCCTGCTCGGAGTTGTTCCAGATAACATCCTGCTTGTATAATAGAACTTTATAACAGCCTCAACCTCTTCTGAATCCCTGTGATGCAGATTTAAAATGTGTTTATATAAATAGTGATAGTCTCATCATAGTATAACTTTCTAGCAGATGTATCTATTGTAAAATGTACTTGACAGGAAGAAGAGAAATCCTTGCCCAGCACTGGAAAGAAAACATTCCTTGCAAAGCTTCAGTGTAGACTATAAATAAAAGATGTACAGAATCCTCAGTGTTGGGATGATTACAAGTTGGAACCAAGTGTCAACCTTCAGACTTGCTAGCCTGAGAGCACAGGCTGAAAGGTTAGGTGTGTTTTCTCATTTTGATTTTAATGATAGGCTTGTTATGCTAGTGTAAAAAATAAAATCCCTTGCCATGAATTTTAAGGCATTTGTAACTGTTGCAGGGCATGGGTTAACTTGAACTCAGTCTGTCCATGAAAGCATTGTTGTGTCGTTTTGTTGGATGACCCCATGAATGGGTATATATTGGACTTAGCTGGTCCTTTTAATTTGATTCCCATTACTTTCATCACTGAACTTGTTCCCTGTTCGATTCTGTCTCTGCAGCTCTAACACTGCTTTTCATTGGTGCTTAAGGAACTCCATCATTCAGCCAATAATTGCCTTTGGTAAAAAGTGCAGACTAATGTCACAAGTCCTTGAAATAGGTGTTGATCATGGAATTTTAAAGTTTTGCTTTTTAAGGTTTTGTAAATGGATGTGTACAAGGTAGTAAATATATTTAAACACTCTTTTTGGATTAACAATGGTTAAGAACTTTAATGACAAAAACTTTGTCTAATGGAGAGCTGGGATCTGAAATTTCTTGTTCTTTTCTGAAACTGTGATACTATCGCGCAGTCGGAAACAAGTAAGATGTGTACTATAGATGTATGTTAAAATTTTCTTAAGGCTTTGAACACAATGTTTTACTGCCATTCTAATAAAAAACATTTTTTCATAATGAATGAGTTTTCAAAAATGTAGTTCTTAATAGTAGACACTATTAAACATTAAAGGGCCAAGTTTTTTGGGGTTTTGTTTGTTTTTTTCATTTATGCCTAATTTCTGTTGAAATTGAGGAGTTAGGATTCAGTACTTTCTATAGATCTGCTTCTTCATAAGTCTTTTTAGTACTAGACCCAGTCATCATTTTCTCTTAAGTTCTGTTTTTTCCCCTGTTTTTAATGCACAGTGTTTTCTCTTTCCAGCCATTTCGTTCAATACCTTTGAGTAATGTTCAGGAATCTTGCTCTAAAAGCCATCTTTTAGCTGGTAATTTATCTGTCTCTATTGGTTTTTAATAGGTACTCAAAACATGAGAAACTCTGATCTAGCCTTCACCACTACATTATTTAAGCATTTCTGAGGTAATTTAAATATAAAGTTAACAGCCTGCCTTCCTTCCTGTTGCCTCGGTCTACAGGAAATATTACTTAATAGCTAATGCATGTATAAAAAATTGGTCTGAAAGAAGGTAGATGGTTATTTGGTCTTGGATACTGCTAACTTCAATTCTTGATAAAAATTTATCTGCATATCCTCCTTGCTAATCTGTCAATTTTGTCCTTCTACTGGAATGTAGCTGCTGCTGGCAGTTGAGGTGGGAGTAGATGCAGATTCATTTCCATTATCCACCTTGCAAAAAGAAGTAATTTGTTCTTCTGGTTTTGCTTTCTTAGAAACATTAATAAAATGGAGTCGCTGTTTGAAGTGCACTCTTAATTTGCCGTCTATCTGGAATATATTGTCATATGAACATGGCCTCTCTGTAATTGTTTCAGGTTATGGCCTCAAAAAATTGAAAAAAGAAGAGAAACAATGCCATGCCTTCTTAAAGTCCATCTTTCAAATCACTGCATTCAGCACAGATGCAGGCTGTGGGATGTATAAAGAGATTGGGAAGTCTTGGGATCTTGGGATGTCTCAGTCAAGGAACAGTTTAAGCTTGCGAGAGGAAAGGTATGCTTTCTGTGCAAACATATAAGTGTTTCTCCTTTGACTTTGTGTTTGGGGAGTTTTGGGAGTGTGGCACAGCCTCTAGATTGAAGGTTCTTAACATGAACTTCTCTAAGTACTACTGGAAAGACCCGGTGTTCATGCTGCTGCCAAGATTGGATGTCATTGATCCATTTCCACCAAAGAGAGGGTTTTCTTGGGGAGGTTATATGGAGCACAGAAATAAAGCAATGAGTTGCAACCTACTTCTTCAGTCTCAGCTTTTTTTTTTTCCTTTTTTTTTTTTTTTTCTGAAGGATCTTTCTCATGCACTGAATTTAAATAAAAAAAAGTAAGAGACAGTAAAAGACAGTGGCAGCATTTGTTTTTCCACCTTTTGTTGCTGTTAAAGAGTATATAGAGTGTTTTGTTTTCCTCCTTTTGCTTTTTGCAATATGTAGAATTAAGAAGGTTCCTTGACCTGCTATTTAAACAGAAGCTTAATCAGTGGCTAACATCCATTTTCCTTGTTTTGAGATATAGGCGTATTTGCAGTTCTGCTTGGCAGTGATGGAAGATATATCACAGAAACATGTGTGATCACACTTGTCAATCGAAAGGAGGCAGGTTGATATTTACAATTCCAGCATGACACTCGCTGTCTTTATAGCTGTAACACCAGATAATGGAAGGCAATCTGGGAGTGAGTTTAAAGGTGCATGTATAGGCTGTTCAGGAAGAGAGACAAGTTCTCTTGGATCCAGACCATTGTGGTGACCTTGGTATCAGCCTGTACATCATTAGGTGCTTAATGGAACATATTTTTTTTTGGTAGAAAAATGTTTCCCTGTCTAACTCTGGATGAATTCTGTCACTATAGCATCTGAATCATTGACAGAATCAAAACAAAGCATGCAAATTTGCTTCAGAAAGAAATGGCCGTAAATCCTACAGGTTAAGGAGCCTGTTAGTACTTCTCCCTAATAAAGTATGCCCTTTGTTACTTCTTCTGGCTCGGAGGTGACAGAGCCAGGGTCCTGTTCTGGGGTGGCAGAGCCAGGGTCTTGTTTTGGGGTCCATGGCCCCCCCGGCAGGCTGGGCACAGCAGAGCCTTGTCCCATTGGGACAAGGAAACTCAACCATTGACCAAAATATTATTTGTTCTTCTTACGTGCCTGGAGTTTTCCGTACTTTCTAAGATGTGGTTTACTTCTGAGGAAGGAGTTACCGTTTGTGGCTGTGGTAGAAGTCAGTACATTGCAATCTGATCTCTCACCTTCAATGTTTATTGCAAGTTCCTCTTCAGTGGATTATTTTTTTTTAAGTTTTCATATTTTATTTGCTGAAGTTGTTACACAGTTGCTTGTGAAGAGACACTGAACATACAAACTGGCATATGCCTTTATTGTTTCTTTAAGTCACAGTGTAAAAATCATAGTGTGAAGTTATTCCAGCACTGGGTTGGTATGCATCCGGTTCGGTTGGGGTAAAACCAAACCAAAACATGTTTTATGGCCTGAAAGAGACAGTTGGTGTATGGCATTGTGTGTATTGTACACTTGCAACATCTAGTTTTATTCAGGAAGTACATTACAAAAGGTACGTTACAGTGCTGAGAATAGAGGCAGCACCTTCAGAGCTATCTGGCACTGATGACATTCAGAGCTGTCTAGCACTGACCAGCTGGCTGGCAGGCCAGGTGAGGCAGGTGAATACTGAATTTATGTGAATTCTTTCAGTTAGGTACTAGTTTGGTATCAGATAAGTTTCTCAAATTAGTAGGAACTTTTTTCTTTGAGGCTTTCTTCATTGTTAAATTTAATTGGAATTGTTCGGCAAGTTCAGAAGCTAGTAAGAGCAAGCAGATGGGTAATGTAGTGGTATAATTTTTTTCTGTGAACCAAGACAAAAGAAATCAAGCAGGAAGCAGTTTTCTTGAAATGAGGTAGTTATTACTGACAGCAAATAATAGCAACAGAGTATGCAATAGTCCTTATTGCTTTTTTGTTGTTGTTAGAAATTAGCTTGCAAAATGAAATTACTCTTGCTTGTTTCTGGTGTTTGCATAGTTTGTATTGAAACTAATTAAAAATTGACAGGTTGGGTTCTGTGGAAGCACACCCTTTCTTCCCAAGTGTCAAGAATAGAAACATAACTGCTTTTACACTTAAGGCAGTAACCAACACCTGGAAAGTAATAAGAACCTGATTATTGCCGAGAAGTATTTCTTGGTTGTTTTTGTTTTGTTTTCATTTAGAAAATGGACAAAGTTCAGAACATAAACACATGGGCTGGTTTAAAAATGTAAAGGCAGAGCCAAGAAGATTTACGCATTCATTCCGGAAACTCTACTTTATATTTACTTCTGGCTTGGAACTGACATTGTTTAACTTGCGTTTTCTGCATTCCAGGACAAAACAGTTTATAGAGGCTTTTTTTTTTTTTTTTTTAGGTGAAGGGATGAATTTAGCTTCTATCTCGATGCTAGAGGTTTTTTTTTTTTTATGGAGTACATCTAGGTAGTAAAGTTTTGCTTTATAAAACTAGCCTCATACTTTTTCTTGCACAAATTGTGTAGTAGAGTTTCAGGAGTTGCAATGTTTTCTAAAGATAACTTCTCTTAGTGTAGTTTGTTTGACACTGGGCTCTGTGTTTATAGAGTGAGGAATCAAATGCATATAACCAATTGCACTTTAAGGAGTGGAAAGAAGGTTGAAATTTTGTAACTGGAAAGTCACAGAAATTCCAGTTAGGGTATGAGGTGAAACTCGCTACTCAATATGAAACTTGCTTTTTTTCTGTTTTTCTCATGATTAAACTTCAGTCATAGTTCTCAGTTTTAAAAATTTATTTTTGGTCATGAGTAGTCTTGATTTCTAAGATAGTAAGTATCACTGTTATTTGACTACTGTTTTCTATTGGTCAAATCCTACATATTTTATGTAAGTGGTTTGATTTCTAAGAAACTTCTTGTTTTAATAGCGAAAAGGAGAATTTGTCTGTGGAGCTGTGAAACAAATGAAAGAGGCATGTTAATTAGAATTATTGGCATACCTGTAAAACTGGATAGCATTCATCTATAATACCTCTAGAAATTTTAACGTCATGATACAGGAACACTTACAGGGCCTATGAACCTATATGCTTTAGAAAATATATACACATCTATTTTTATATGCTGGCCTGATGAAGCTCTCATTGTCTGCCAGATTGATAAACACTTCAAAATGAGTATGTATGGTGCTGTATATATGTATAGTAACTGAGGGCGACTTTTTCCATATCCTACCAGTCATAAGAGATTAAAAATTATGCAAAAAAAATTATTTAAATACTCCATGGGTCTGGGTGGAATCCACAAGACAAAGAAATTTGCACTGAAGTCTAAGGTTTGGTCTTTTCTAATCTCATCCCTTGATAATCATCCTTTATGGAAGAAGAATGATCCAGCAATTAAAAACAGGGTTCTGAGAGTTAAGACAAATTGGGTTGAATCTCCACGTGTGTTACAGGCTTGCTGTGTGCCTTTGAGTTGTTTGCACTTTATGTCTGAGCACATGCTGTAACTTGGTAAAATGGAATATTTGCCATCCCCATCTTTGAGGGACCTTTGTAGCAATATGTGTGTGAAGCATTTTGAGGGGCTCGTGTAGCACTGTTTGCCTGTAATACTTCAAAAAAACCTAGCATCTAGAGTCCAGGGCCTAGCTGATGCTAGAATTTAAGAAATTTTTGTCTGATGCGTTTTTTTTTTCTGACCAAATATAGAGTATAATGAATTTATCTTTCACTGAAATGTGCAGGAATATCTGAATAATCAGCAAAGCTCTTGTAAACAGAGGAAACCTGGGCTACAAAGGTCACTGATAAAAAGGAGTACCAAAACTCAGAAAGCTTCAGTGCATTTTGCCATTGTCCTACATAGATTATATCTGGACCAGCTTGCCGCCTTCCAGATTTTATCGTAGGAGAGTGCTATAAGGTTGTTGATAACTTCAGTACTGTGCTCTAATGAAGAGTATATTCACAAATGAGCATGAACTCATCTAGGGGAGCTTGGGGGCAGAGCCATGGGACTCTGGGGTTGGAAACTCTATAGGAGCCCGAGTGAGGAGAAGGGAGCCGGGAAAGGCAAAGCTGTTTGCCTGGCCAGCAGCTGCCCCAAAGGGGGTTGGCTGTTGTGGGGAGTGGAACGTGCTGGAGATGGCCTTGGGTAGCTGCATGCCAAACAGCCAGTCCTTCTCAAGCAGAGCAGACTGTCACAAGCACAACCTCACGTGAAGGGAGTGCAGAACTCCCTTGTCTGCACGCTGAAGAGATTGCATTGCTTAATATTCCTAACTCATACCGTCGTTTACCAAATTGTTTATATAAAAGGCAGTTTGTGGTTATTAATACGGACTCCTGCCGTATAACCATTACAGAATCCTGCATTGAGCCATGTGTTCTTCTGGTCATGCTTAACATGAAGGTCACGTACAGACCCAGTGTATGAATTCTTGTCTTGTGTTGGTGTTTTTAAAAACAAAAAGTTATCCTTGTTTGTAATTTTTTTTCAATCTGCTACTAGGTCAAAAAGTAGAATTAAATTATTTTTTTATTGTACAAAATAATTTTTAAAAGAAAAATTATCAGGAATACTCCTCATCTTGACTTCTAGTAACCTAATGTCCGTGCTGGGAATTGAAGTTAAAAGTAGTGTTTGTCCTAAGTTTATGAAGTTGAGTATCCTTTAATTTCAGAAACTTTCTGAAGCAGTCTACATCCTTTTTTAAAAAAATTTTTTGAGAAAGCAAGGAAGAAATGTTAATTTGTTAAGTAATTTACAGAAGTGGATTTTATTTTTTTTCTGCTGAGGGTATAATGTAAAAGCATGCATGTTGGGAAATAAACTCTAGCCTGTCTTTGTGGATACTTGGAGTCAACTTGGAGTCAGGTGCCCTACTTGCTTTTTAGCGTGCTTGCTTGCATATTGACTTCAAGAGAAGAGCCTTTAGTGCTTGCCCTTGGAATATGTCATGGCCTGAGGAATAGGGCTTTTTTTTTTTTTTTTTTTTTTTTTTTTTTTTTTGAGATGTGGGTTGCTAGTTTGTATGTAACTAGTCAAACAGACTCATCCCTTAGTTTTTGTTTCTCCCTTTTTGATGTAATCTTGACCTTTCCTGTTTACCTGCTCTAAAAGAAGTAGAATTTGTTGAAAGGCAGTGGTGGCTGGAGTTGGACACTAGACAGGCCAAGTACCACTTCACCAGACACAGAGTTAAGGGTTATTGCCATGTCCCCAATGCAGAGCTTGAGCAAGACTCCAGATCTCCAGCTGCATCTGTTGGTCTGCCTTTTTCGTGTATACTTCCCTGTTCAGTATCCAAATCTCAGGTTATCTGCCCAGGTAGGTAACTGTAAATAGACAACATGCAAAAGTATGTGTCAGGCATCTTGGATGGGCGTGGAGGGAAGGGATCTTTGAGTCATGACCACATACATGTTTTATGATTTGTTTTAGCTCTATTTCAGGTAACGGTGTCATTATCAAATGTAATTTTGTTAGGGAATCCAAATGGGGAGCACGGTGGATTTTGTTTGTGTTCTTTTTTTTAAAGCCCTCTACTGGAAGACCATTATTTTATGCCAAGAGTTATTTCATTGCCTGATGACTAATCAGCCCGTTGGAGAGTTTTGTTATCAAAAGCCGTGGAAAGTTGGCCCCTGGTAGGAATCTCACAGATAGTTATTGAAGGAAGTCAGGACTATGTTCTCAAGCTTTGCTAGCCGGGAGCAGAAAGAAATGGGAGTGAAAGTGACTGTGATACCAAAGTTTACTTAAAACAGATGTGACTTTTTAAGTGCTGGCCAAATTATTGAGCAAAATGGAGTAGCACTGAAAAATCCACTGCTTTCCATTACTAGACATTTCTGAATGTGACCCATAAGTAATGGAGCCATAAGGCATAATGGGATTTAGTTTTACGTCATCTCATAGAATGCTTTTAATGCTACTGCAGTGTAAGAAGAAAACAAATGACAGAAGATAGGTCTTTGTATGTGCTTTGACTACTCCTTTTCTTGGGGGCCATTGTGCTGGTGCTACCAGTAATCTCTGTTTCACGGTAACACTACAGAAGGTACTGAAGTGAACTGGTATCTGCAGCTTTCTTTGCCACTCCTCACCTCTCTTGCACAAGTCCATTGGTTCAGGACAGAAAAGACATATCCTATTAACCTGTCCATAAGGTCTGTTCACACTGAGATCTCTTTGACCTCTCCATTCTCTTGAGAGAGTTATTTGGTTGCAAAGGCTCCATAATTGAAGCACAGGTACTGACTCGGCAAGAAGCAGTTTGAGAGTAAGACTAGATTTATAAAAGGGCTCAAGTGACAGCATTTGGTATCATTATGCCCAAATTTTACCTTTGGGACACAAACTTCTCTACACCAAGTTAGGCAACTGAGCTCTATATTAATTATCTTACGTGTATTCTGCGTAGGCTGGATTATAATCCTGGATTGTTCTGGGGAAGTTCTGAGTTGTTACCACGGAAGAGAAAAACCAGTTTGAGCTGAGTGCGGGCCTGGAAAAAGAACCTAAACAAAAGCATTATAACATATATACGCTATGTTGTTTGCTGTTGTTTGTGTCTTGGCACTGGGACAGTAATGTGAAACAGCATGGTTCTGTGTTTGATCATGGTCATACAAATGCTGGCACAGTTGTATCAAGACTGAGTGCAAGACAGAAACTGTGCCATGCTGCATATTATGCTGGGAGGTGCAACATGTTCTGCATGCCTACATTTGTGAGAAAAGGGGTGGCTGATGGGACTGTCATGTTCCAAAACTGAAAGTTGGCTCTTCAAGGGACAGTTACGGGATCAGGGTGGTGGTGATCATGGAGTTGTGGTCCGTGTTTTGTTTGCTCTTTGTTCAGTAGCTAGCTGTCACGTGGCAATGGGTACAAGGGAGGGTGCTGCCTGATCACTTGGAAAGTGGTCATCCCTAATAGCCACCATTATTTACCTGCTCAATTCAGGGGAGTAGACAGCCAGCTGTGCGATTTGGGAGGTGCTATTTGTAAGACCTTCAGTTGATATCCTTCCAGGTTACAGAAACACATTAGATAATGGACTTTGCTTACATAAGTTTCTGCAGCTTTTTTTGGCACCGTTGACAGGATGATATGTGTATGCGGTGTTCCTTTGTGTGATTCTTTATCAATAGGGAGAACAATGATTTGTCCTATTGCAAGTCATGGTAGTTCATTTTTGATGGATTTTTGCCATTATCCACAGTCCTGCAGTTGGTCTGGCAGATTTCACGATGTCTTCAGTAGCGCCCGCATTGCTGGTGCCATGTTGGCAGGCCAGTGTGTGGCTAACTCAGGATTAAGCCTGTGAAGATTAGTGGAGTCACTTAGGTATTGCGGTCACCAGGGATTCTTTGGTGGCCTTCTCTACCCTTTTCCTTGACTCAGAAAGGCATCATGAAGATCAGCCTGAATCACACCTGGGCTCTCTACAAGTTAGTGCATCACCAGTAGTCTTTTGGATGTGGATAGTGGTTTTTACTGTCTGAAAGGGAGGTACAGGCTGGTATTATTAAAGATGGATCTGTATCCTGCCCTCTCCCTGGAGTCACGTTTGCATGCTGTCTGCATGTTTGCAAGAGTAAATGAGAACAGATACTGTAAGGGTACCCAAAGCCTGTGCTGAAGCAAGCGCAGCTACCAGCACTAGCTGTGCTTCGTTCACGTGCCCCTGAGAACTGGAAAGTCTAAACCATGAAGGGTGCTTTGGCTGACAGCTTCAACATAATTCCTGACAGTTTGCGGTAGTTTAGCATTGTACATTATGGGAGGTTTTTCTTTTCCCTTCTCTCTCTCCTCTCTCCTCTTCTAACCTTTGGCTCAACCTCTGAAATCTTAACATTGTAGGGTTTGGTAGCCCAGGCTTTTATGTTGCTAGTGTTCCCAAGCTTGCAGCCTGACTAGTACTGACTGGCTGAGGGTGTATTATCATGAATGCAAGAGAAACTCCCTATAAGTACACAAGGTTCTTAAAATATGCAAACTTTTAAACACACCTCAAGTCCAAAATCTTGAATTTCACCAGGAATTGAAATAAGCAGGCAATGTAGATTGCAGATCATACATATTGATGTACTTTTTCATCAAGGTACTTTGTACCACATGTTTTTGCCAAGGTAGTCCTAGGAAGCAGGCAGAAACTTCGTATAAAATCTTAACTTCAGAAAGTTTGAGTGGTCTTTGCCCATGTAAGATTTGTTGTAATAACCTAATGGCAAACTGTCAAAAACATGAATAATAGTAGGAAAGCCTGAGTCTTAAAAGGTTTGAAGTTTTGGTTTAAACATGGGTAGTGTGAGTGCGTATGGGAGAAAGCAGTTATGTTCACAGTTGTTAAACCATGTAAAATAGAGCAGATAATTATAAACTCTACACAAAGGTGTACTCCCTCAGAGAGGAATACTGACAGCCATGACATGTTCTCCAACCCACTACCATCAGCAAGATTGCAACACTATTCCTTTGTAATAAATGTATCTTGCAGGTACTGTCAAGAGACAAAAGACATAAGCTAAAATTTTGTAAAAAGGGACAGCCTAAAGCGTTGTTGTATAATGAGTAAAGGAAGCTGTTGGCTATCGGGATTTCAGGACAACAGGTCACTCTTGTAAAATCTTGGCTGATCTAGCTTGCAATTTGTCAGAAATACTGATTCAAGGACTGGTGCAGTTTATTCTTCATCTTAGGAGATGGCGATCCTGAAGCCTCATGTCATATCAAATGTCAATGTGATAGTTTTACAGATGAGCAGCACCACTCGACTGACTTGGGCATTGCTGGTAGAGCTTTGGCAGAATCACCAGTTTTTCTCTGGTTCTGATAGGCAACATGCATACTTTAGTAAATATGCTTCAGGCAGCAAAATTAGAAAGCAGAAAAGAACATGAAATTGGATCTAAACACCTACGCTGCAGTGTTAGAAAGCAAATAACCATAATATTCTTAAAATAGCTTATGAGATTTCAAGTGGAAAGAAGCCATTTACAGGTGGTAAGTAGATAAAAGTATTACTGACATTTTGTATCAGGTGGGGTTTAGTAGCAATTGTAAACTGTGCTATGGGCTATAGCAGAATATTCCTTGAAGATGGTAGTAAGTTTCTTAGCAAAGAGGGATGTTACCACAAGTGATGTTGGGGTACAGTGATAATGTTAAAAAAAATAATTAAAAAACCCCAGCCCACTCTTCTAGGCAGAACTAGGCAGTTTGGTAAATTGTACAGAACAGAGGGTGAAAGAAAAAGGGGATCTACGGGTGGTGACCAAGCTAAGGCAGTGCAGTGCTTCATGTCTTGGGTTTTGGCTCTATGGGAAGGCTTGGGTCTTCATGGCCCAGGGCATGTCTCAGGAAGGCTGACATTTATTCCATTGGTATTTTTAGGTGCAGTTTCATATTCCCTTTTTGCTTTCAAAGTATATTGTCTTTGGTGGGTAGAAATCCTCTCATATACATGCTGTTAGTTTTCACCATATGTACCAAGTAACCTCGGTTTGAGGGCAGCAAATACTCCCAAGCCAGGACTTCCACACATGTATCATCTTCAGCTTGTTCCTAGATAAATTCTAGCGCAAATTAATTTGTCACAGCCTGTGGTATAACTGGGGATTAGAAATATTGCTGTGAATGATCCCCCCCCTCCTTATCTAGATGACTGATTACTTTTAATGAGATAATGACTAAGTGTACTGGTTGCAAGCAGTAACGAGTATGAATTTCTAAGGGGAAAAATGCTGTGTAGCATGCAGCACTGTGTAACAGAATGCACATTTAAGATAGAAAAACTCAGTACAGGAATGTCTTCACTTTTATGTTCTAGCATGAGACATTAAACTGAAAGAAATTATAGATTTTAAAGGGGGGGTGGGGGTGGGGAAAGGCAGCCCAAATCTCAAACAAGCTGCTTGGGTGGAAAAGTACATACGTTCTCCAAGAGCAGCATTTCATTCCCATTAATGGGCTATGACAGCCCATTTCCCTTCATTGGGCCTTTGGTCTAATACATCAGTCAGTCATTTCATCTTTTTATTTTCAGTGTTAATAATTACATACAGCATCAATTATTCATAAGAGCTGAAATCTCTTAACCAATAAAGTGGGAAAGATTTCTTTGCTGCTTTTTTGAGGTTTGGGTTATGATGGGTTAAATAACCAGCCACCTTGTGGCATAATGACTGGCTGTATGTATATGCCAAAACATGACCATGAAAGTGTGCGGCTCCATAGTAGCATTTTAAAAACAAATGTAATTAACATCAACACTAATTATAACCTGGGAATAATATAAAAATCCTGAAATAATATATTAGGTTCTCTGTTTGTTAAATGGGACTCCATTTATAACACTGCTTTTTTTGTTTTCCTGACACCAAAGTGATGCATTTAAATGGATGCATGGTATTTTCATCTTCAGCAAAGCAAAACCCAAGGTATCTATCCACATATTTAATTCATGTTCTTGTGTGGTGACATCTTAATAATCGATGAGTTCATTTGCCAAAAAAATCTACGGAGCTTTTTTGATGCAGATTATCGAGTCAAGCTTTTTGGGTTTTGAAAAAATTATTTGTGTCTTGTTACTATGTATGTATGTATGTTACTATGTAGTCATGCAGCCCTTGGAAGTAGAAAGCCCTTGGGTTTGGAAAGGGGCGATCCTAGTATACTAGCACATAATTCCAGAAATATGAGCTGTAGGGCTAAATCACAAGGAGTACAAGGCAATTATCCAGTCTAATTTACAGTCGTCACTATAAGGCTTTCCCAGCTTTCTTGAGAAAGTGTTCTTCAGTGAAATAGAACTTGTTTTCCAGACTGAAAAATGAAAAGAAGTTATCTTATAGAGCCAATAAATATCTTAGAATTTGGTTTTGACTAACTTCATTTTAGGGCTACAATCTCTTGTATATTTAGTTTATTTTATTGCATATTATAAAAATGGTTATAACAGGATATTGTGGTTTCTTTTACAGATACGTTGACGTCTTCAGAGATAGGAATAATTATGTATATATTTATATGTTGTGGTACAGATAGTTTTAAAATCTATAGATGTAATTTTTAATTAAAAAAGAATCTTAGGGCATCCCATCTGATGTAGCTATTTTCTGTCACCAACATCTGCTTTTCCTGCAACAGCCAAATTACTCTCTCTCACTTACTACTCCAGTAGCATGTATATACTACCACTGTAGCATCGTTTCTTCCTCATCTTGGGCTTCTCAGTCTGTGTCTATGCGAGTCCTTGAAAGCATGCATTTACTTCATGTCTCACTGCCTGCATTCTTCCTGTGTATATGAATGCATGTATATGTATGCATTGTGCCTCCTTGGGTACATAGTAGCCATGGCTCCTTAGGAAGCACTCTTCCTAGGAGCACTTACTTGCAACGCCTTCCAGCAACACACCCGTCTTTGGGAGCCACGTCCCTCTGTGTACAGATCCTACCCTTTGAGGAACTGAGGATTTTCCTCTGGGGTGGACTTCAGATTCTCCTGGAATGTTAAGGCTTTTTTATTGGGAAATTCAGCAGCGGTGTTGCTATCTAACCTTTCAGGTTCTTTGGCCAAGTGTTACAGCATGCACCTGTGTGGTCCTGATTTACCCTTTCCCCTGTGTAAAGGCCCAGCCTCTGTGCTGTTCCTGGATTTTGTTTTTAATAAAAAGTAGTCTTTTGAGACTGAGTTATTTGGTGATGGATATAATAAAATATATTTTATGTATTTCATCATTAAAATATTACTGTTGCTGTTATATTTCCAGAAATTGAAAGACGCTTATTTAGAAAGCTGTGCTGTCTCGACTGCATTGCAAGGGTTGTTTGTCTTGCGAATAATGGTTGTGTATTCCCTGGGCTTATCCCTTCTCCTCATTCCTCAGTTCTCATGGCCTTTCACAGAGAAACAAGAATAAGTCTCCATAGACCTGACAACTCCCTCCTTTGTCACAGTAATTTCTTCAAACTGTCAGTGAATGTACCAACCAGAGCCTGGTAACTAGAAGGAAGGATAGCTTTTTCAGAGTAAAGCGAACTGTTTCTGAAGTTATTCCAACTGTAACAAATTTCTTAAGGAGTATAGAGGTTTGTATTGTACAGTTCTATTGTGTAATTTAACAGCTTGATTTTATAATCTTCCTAAATCTGTATTCTAGTACTGTTTAATATTTAGAGATCCTGAGAAAGGAAAGACCATGTACCTTGACCTCGGGTATGATACTGACTGTAAATGCAATCTGCCGTTAATTCTTCACTGGTAGATTATCTGTTTTGGACAGTCTGTGCCGTTGCGGTTGTGGATTACCTGTGCCACTGCTACCTGTGCTGGTAGTGCAGCACAATCGCAGCTGAACTGCTGTTGGAGCCAGCTCCAGTGCAGCCCCATGGCTGCCCCTGGGCCTGGGTGCCCCCATGATGTGCCTGCAGAACCAGGCGTGCAGAGGTGTCTGGCTGGATTTAGTCTGGGGAAGACTGTTTTGTTAGCCTAGGCTCAGCATCGGCCATGCAGAACCTACAGCAGCACTGGGACAGGTAGGCATGCCCCTGCTGAGACTGGCTGTGCGTGACTCCCATGGGTGGGAGCACACAGAGTGGTGGTGCTTGTCCTACCTTCATTGAGATTTTGTGAGATCTTACTAGTGTGAAGGTACATTAACATAATTTTATTATCTTATGTCTGTCTGAGCCTCTGAAATAATTGTTCTACCTGTAATAATCTTGACCTAAATAAAAATTTCCTGTGATGCAGGGAAATTAGAGGGGCTTCGAATTATTGCTGCTATTATTACTGTTATCATCCATGGTATCTCCGTCTGTCATTGTCCTGGGTAATGGGGAGTTAACTGTATTTCATCCATTTGGGACATAAATATGTAAGTCTGACTAAAGCATGTATTTTAGAGAGACATTGATTTACGTTTGATTTTTCTTTTGTTCTGATTAGTCCATTCTCATTATTTATCTGTTTATAAAAGAAGACAAGTAGATGTTAATTTCCATGATATAGGAATTTGATTACAATAGCCATAATTCAAAGTATTTCTGAAAGGTGCTGGAACTCTGAGAAACAGCTGAGCTTGGAACTGAAAAGGTGGAGCCTGTAGCGCCCATGATGCTCATCACTTGAAACTTGGCCTGGGATTTTGAGATATGTGATGAAAAAAATCTGCATAAATTTGGAATAACTCTTCTGAAATCACAGCATAAAATCATGAGGTGCGTTGAGAGCAGGTTCTCAGACTCTTGTTGAAATTTGGGCTATGTTTAACCCACTGATCTCAGTGAGGTCCCTGGGAGTTTTAACCCTGCTTTGCCCTCAATAGGATAAAAGAAAAAGGTATGATTTGGCTGTAACACTTGTTTCGTAACCTCACTTGGGGCACTTGTGTCTTTCACGCAAGGATTATGCACCACAGTGCAGATATTTCTGTTTGTGTCTGCCCTTTAAGATATATTAGTGGTATCCCTGCTGTGTGAGTAAAGCTGGCTTTTTATGGGCTGTGGGCTGCAAATCTGAGGGTTTTAAGGCATGTTATGGCTGAATTTAATATTATTTTTTTTAAGGGGTTTAGCCCTTCACTCTATGGAGAAATTTCAGTGGCTAATTGAAAGTGGGCCTTGTGGAAAGTGTTCCCATTTTTAATATGGAAGATTAATTACTAATCTGCCAGCCCTCATCACTCGGAGCAAGTGTTTTGGCTTTGTGTGTGTTGCTCTGAAAGAGCATTGCTTTTCATTGCCATAAATGTGTCCTGAGCAGTCTCCTGATGGCCTCCATCCACTGGAGCAGCTGCAGGGAGCCATGTAGGCTCACTCTGGCTTGGGCACATGTAGGGGTCCCATGCACTCTGCAGCATGGCACAGGGTTGTGTATCTGCCCTGGTTTGCAGACCTGCAGAAGGCACTAGTTTACAGGTCTGGTTGTCAGAGGGTGCTTGAGCATGTCCTTAGCATGCTGCCTCTGATAAGCAGAACCTCTTGTTAAATCCCAGGGTGACAGTCCCAGACTACTTAGGAAGGCTGCATGTCTAGTGATGTCTAATGACTGTGATGTGTTTAGCTTCTTATTCCAGGTGACGTTAATGGCACAAGAACCTCTGACAGTTTCTGAACCAAAGTTGACTTTGAGCGCTTAAACTGGGAGCCTGCAGAAAGGGACAGCTCAAGCTACCAGAAAAAGTTAACCCTGTAGAGGATGCCCAGCTAGGAATCCTTTCTTAGCGTTACCTTATTAGTCTTGGTGCTCTGCAAACAACCCCATGGACTCCCATTTCCTCTGCGTCCAAAATTATGCTGCTTTTGTGGTCTGTTTCACTGGGCTATTGTGATGACTGGACTGCTTAATGCTCATGAAGAACGGTGTGAGAGATGAAGTACAGTGGGGAGAGGAGCAATGGTTAGACAATTGTTGAGTGATGGAAAAATGTTTAGTGTGTGTTTCATGTAGTTCACTGTTTTTACAGCTTGTATTCTTGGTGAATGGATATATTAAAACACTTCAGCCTCTTTTAGTAATTTACCAATTATTTCTGTTTATTTACTTGATCTATATGGCCAAAATTTCTCAAACCCTGTACTTTTATACAGTCATCTGAACAGGGATTTGCAAATGTGAACTTCAGTCACCAGCAGGTAATGTCTTAGATGGTGGAATTTTCTTATGTAGCACTAACAACAGAACAATTGTAATATGTCATGTATTGTATCAATAGCTGGCACAGTTTCAAATGATAATTTAATCAAAAATTTGTCAGGATACAGACCCGTCATTCCCCCCCAGCCCCCACTACATTTTCCCCTATGGAAGTTTATAATATAATTTCGTTGAGACAAACTAGAACATGAAGTCATGTTTAATATTGAGTGTGACACCATGCACTTAACAAGATCTGTGCACAGCAATACGTTACTTGGTTGTCGTGCAGTGCTCTTTTTCTCACTGTAAAAAAAGATTAGATGTCACTGGACACGTTCTCAATTTATCTGCATGTCAGTTTACCCTATATTGGGAAAAAAATCCCTGGGTTTTGCAATGGTGAGGTTTTGCAATTTGTTTTTTGTTCCTTTTAAATTTTGCACAAGTCCGTGGTGGGTGGTGGTGTAGTTGTAAGTTCTGTAAGCAGGTTTTTTCTAGCAAGTTATTTTAGTGAGTCATTCTAAGCAACTAACACTCAGCACAATGTCACTATAACCTTTAAAATTAAGTATATTTTTGGTGTAGAGTTAACTTAGTAGCCGTGTAGGTATTGCCCCAAGCCCATTTCCCTCCTGAGTTTACCCTCGCTGGAATATTGCGGAGCTGAGAAGTGGCGTGTGTCAGCAGTGTTGCAAGAGGCTTGTTGCCAGGGATGGGGTGTCCCTCCGATGGGGCTGCCTGGGTTTCTCACAGTATGGAGCAGTCCTCCGGCAGCCTATAGAGCCCAACAGCCAGCTGCTTTGTTCCATGCCTGCGGGCAGGCACTGAAAGCCCTGAGAAGCTGTTTGTGGGCATGGCTGGGAGGAGAGTGGTGAGCGGGAGTGTTGGGGAGAGGCTGCAGAAGCTGGGTGCAGCGCCGCTTATCGTGTGTGTGTAGCTTGGGGCTTCAACCCACAGATGTAAGTGCAATATCCCTGTGGCCTGTGAGCGGGATTTCAAAGCTGCTCTCGTAGTTAGATCTGGATGCCAAAACTGTTTCTCGGCGTGGTGCTCTCTGGGTGGCCTTTTCACTTGAGCCTTGTGAATTGTGACAGTCATCCCAGTCCAAAACTAAGTGTCAGCCTAGCCCAGAACTTGGAAGGACAGTGGCTAAAAAAAGATATCCAGGGAAGATGATAAGCACAGGCAGAGCAAGTAGTGCTTCTTCCCTAGAAATATCTCAGCTGCTCCTGGTGCTGTGGCTCCAGGAGGAGTGTTTAGTAGCCCTCATTGAATATTTCTGCCATCGATTTGTCCATTTGTTTCTGAGCCAAGACTTTCACCTCCCAATGTGTATGAAAGATAATATATTTTTTTTTTTTATGGCTCCAGCAAAATGCTTCTTAGACTTTCTTTTGCTCACCTTACTATGCTTGTATTGCCAGCCATTGTAGCGACCTGGTTGACCATGCATCTACTTTGTAGTGAAAATACCAGCTAAATTTCTGTAGGGGTGATGATTGTCTGAGACCTTCCTGTAAGCTAATGCTTCTACCTTTCTGGGCGAAAAAAGTATATTGTGATTTGCCACAAGAGAAATACGGAGCAAGATGAGCTACTGTCTTAACAAAGAACAGCGGGTGCTGCCTCTAAATCTCCCAGCAACACATTTGGATGACCTTCGCCAAATATGGTGTCTATCTAAATTTCTTGTCTTTTTATTAAAAAAAAAAAATATATTGTTGAGGGGAATTGGAATTCATTTTCAAAAATAACTTTGATGGTTATGTTACACTTTTGTTTATCTATATATGTGTTTGGGGGTTGTGATAGTTTATTCGCTAGGTTTCCTTGCTTCTGACTAGCACTCTGAACCACTGTACTTGGGCTTCCTCATGTATTTCTTGCCACTTGGACCTGTAACTACTGTATGTGCTTACACAAACCATCTGTGACTGTGGTTCAGAAATTGTAGCTTTGGTGTGGGTTTTTTGTACCCAAAGGAACAAAAAGTCAGTTTGTGTCTCGAGCTGTCACTCTCTCTCCTGTTTTCTCAGCAATTTTTTTTCCCTTGGTTTAGGTTCAAAAAATTATGCCTAACTCCTACATAAAATTAAGTGGGATCAAATAAAAAAGTTTGATACCTTTCATTTCTCAACTCCATGTAAACATTAAGAGCAGTTTTTAAGGTTGAATATTAATAAGCACTGTAAGGGCATACATTTTTAATGTAGCTGCTGCCCATGTTTGAAATTAGGTCATTCAGATTTTCTTCTTACTGTTTATTCCAGCAATGTATCACATGAAAGTAGAGTTGAAGATCAGTGTTTTATACTAATTAGGGGCCGACTGAAGGTTGTATATTGAAAGCAAAATATGAAACTTTTTAAAAAATGTATTTTATCTCTAGTAGCTCTTGAAGAAGCTGGTAAACCTGGAAAGAGAGGCAGAACTGTGTGCTTCAAGATGTATTTTTGCAGTCTCTCCCAGTTGGAAACAAGACAGGAGTCTGACTCCGAATGTTTGCAGCACACAGTTGGAGATGTGCCAAGGTGGCATTATAAAACTATCATTTGCACTGTAAAACTGGGGTTTGGGTGGGGGTTAGCATTGTTTATTGACTTACCCAAGGAGTTTTAAAGGTTAGTCAAAGCAAAAGTTGATCTTTCAGATGGGATTGCAAATTCCGTCTTTTTCTCTGTAGGAGTATCTTTGTGCCAGATTTCTAATGGGTATATTTTGTAAAAGTAAAATTAACTTTTTTTACATCTTTTTTAATCTGTGTCTGCATCATTGTTCACAAGATGCCAATTTCTGTGCTCTCAATAAATAATGGACGTACAGGTCTAAATGTTTCACAGCCAGTCAGTCTAAATGTTTCACAGCCAGTCATGAGCAGCAATAAGTAACAGTAACTCTTCAGAAGCTGAAAATTGTCTTGAAAACTTACTGGTTACTATCTACCATATCTCTTGCAAAGCTGCTTAAAAGTTTAAGTGTGTATGAAGTTAACATGGGTTTCTATAAAGATACAAACCAATGGTTAACAGATTTTTGCGCTTCTGAATGAAGTACAACATTTTTGTGTTTAAAGTGTGTTGAACTATTACAAAAAGAATCTAATTGAAATATCATGTTTTCTTTCAGCTCCAGCGATAAACCGGTTCACCAGACGGGCTTCAGGTAAGCTGAATAAAGTTGCACATTTCATTGTTCTACATAATAGTTGAAACATAACACTCATGGTGATTGTCCTGTAAAACAATCTGACGTCAGGTTTCTTGAAAGATGACTGACTTCGGTTAACTTCAAATTTGTTACCTGGTTTACTGAAAAATGTAGCCGAGGTTTCAGGTCACAGAACTTGCATGAAGCCTTGTTGTTGCTGTGGAGTTTGTGAAAAAGCTAAGCTTTTCTTATTTCCTTTAAAGAAAGTAATTTTAGTCCTAACAGAACAGAACTTTGAAGGCAAGAATTGAATGTAATCTGATGCAGGGTTGTCTTGTTTACTTCATGAACAGCCTGAAACTACAATTTGGCGGTCATCTATGCATAAGAAAATGTACGACTGTGCTAGAAATCTCCCTGCATTTTTCAGAGCTGAGCTGGTTGGTGTACCTGGTGCGTTGTTCCGCTGTGCAGAGCTGGCAGATCGGGCCCTAGAAGCAGCATTGCTGTGGTGGTGGTGTAATTTGCTGCCGATTTGTGCATTCTTCAAGTTATCTTGGTTTGTGTCAGCTCAGAGAACTATTTTCCTTATTCCATTAGATATGTAACAGATCCCTCCAAGTTACGCATTACTAAAAATTAGTATTCTTGGCCTCTCTTTATTGTTCTGTTGTATCATAGCCTTCAGGCTTAATTTTTGAGGGCTTTTTCTCCTGAAGCATGAGGCCCAAGAACCTAAGCTTATTTGCCTGAAAGTTGGGTGTAAAAGCCACCACTTAATGTAATGACACTCATGACTGACTCATGAGTCAACAGAGCAGGAGATGTGAGCTGTTCTAGTCCTCAGTATGCTAAATTTCAAATCTGAGTATAAAATGTGTTTTGTTTTCAGCTGTAGATCATTTTGAGTAAATGTTACAAAGTTTGTATTCTGTAATGCAGAAAGTCTATCCAGATATCTAATTTTGCTAGTTACAACCTCATTTATATAGTTCCTCGTCAGTATAAAAATATTAGTGGATTACTAAGGAACTGTATAGAAAAATGGAGGTTTGCAATTGCAGGATTGGTGCATAGCATATGTAGCACAAAGTAAGAAAATGTAATGAATTCTAAATATTCTCATGTTTTAAGTAATGTTAATACTTCATGAGGTACTGTAGCATGAAATGAAAGGAATGATTTGTTGCCTAGCACTCGGCAGCAGTGAGCAGGGCTTTATGCAAATTAAGCTGTGTGTTTTAAGGAAAGTTTTGCTGTGACTGATTGATAGCTGACTTTAATGAATGCAGTCCTTATAACAGACATATGATAAGCTTTTGCATTTCTGTAGGAGAGGTTGATTGTTTGAAAAGCTAATACTTGCTCAGGAAAAAAAAATCTGTTCTTTTTAATGTTCCTCTAAAAGGAAACTAAAAACATGTTAGAAGCCTGAAATTTTTGCACAATTATTGCGGAAGTAATGTCTATGGGCAATTAGTATTTCATGTGCTTCAGTTTTGTTGTGGAGAGATAAAAAAGAGTTTTCAGAATAATCAGTCAAGTTGTATGGTATGGTCCAGATGTAAATCATGTGAGTGCACTTCAAGCTGGAACAAGGTAATACTGCAGTCTACTATATTGTACTATTTTATTAAGTTTCTGGCAGCTTTAATAGTCAAAATAATTATTTTTCAAACAAGAAAGCCTGTGAAGGGTGGTAGTTCTTTTTAAATACTAAATGTCTGCTGAAGAGATACAATACATCTAAGAAACTTGACTGATAAAATACAAAATTTAAAATATGTAACAGACTATGCTGATAATACAAACATTTTACAGGGATGTTTATAGTCCTAATCATATTTGTAGATACTTTTTTATTTTTTTGATTGAACATTTAAAGTTTGGATACACTAAGGTAGTCAAGATTCCTTGCAGGTGGAAAAGTCAGGTATTTTATGCTCGGTAGCTTACTAGCATTCTGTAGTCAAAGTTGATTTTCACATCTAGGAAATGAGAGGCTGACCAAATGAAACATAAGGGTTTTTTTTCCTTGAATATGGGTTTCTTTTAATTTTAGGCTATTTAGCTAAGAGCTATTTTAAGATTTGAAATGTGCAAGATTGTTGATTCTTGAGTAGTTTTGAAGGTTTGCTTCTGAATGAAATTATTCCAAGATAATGATGAGCATTTGGAGAGTTAGTTGTAGCACATTGTTTCATGTTGCATCTGATCTAGTCATACTGCAGACTGATACTGAGAGTGTGATTTTTAGAATCTCTGCTTTTGTCACACCTCTGCCCACAGGTTGTCTCTTCTTCCCTTGCATAGACATAGGAGTTGGGTTGCCTGAGGGTCCGTTGATTTAAAGTAAATAGAAATACAGTAGGTTTCAGTGTGCTGATTTTCATTGGGTCTCCAGCTGACTTCTGCTGTGGCTCCCATATAACTGCGTCTGAAAGAGGGGTAGCTGCTAGGCTGCCTCTAGCCGGTGGTGGGATGGGGAAAGAGCTAAGCTGCTGACATTAGTTGAGGTCAAACATCCAAAGATATCTGCAGCAAGGGCTCCTAGACTATTCTGCTAAAAGTTGCTTTTTCAGCTCTTGCCATCCAGGAGATGACATACATTTCTTCAAAAAAACCCCCCAGTAATTCTCTAAAGTGGATATCTTGATGTTGATGTTTCTGTTATTCTTTGGATAATGCCTGGCATTTTATTTGGTGGCACAAGATAGAGTTGTTTTTCCTAACTGAGCTAGAAATTAAGCAGCTAGAGTATAATTGCTGAAGCACCTGCTGAAAACAATATAATAAGGCATTTATTATTTAACAGCTGTTCCTGTTAACATGCTGTGAATGTATTAATGTACTGTCATTGGTATGTAGAGGATAAAGGCATAAGTAAGCTAGGATCAATTAATTGTTCTTGAATTTCAATTCTTAAAATTTATTGAGCTACCTAATTTAGTATCTCTTCTGTGTGTTCATGCATATGTGTGTATATATGCAATGTGGACTTTATGCATAAAATATACGTATACCAGTGCTGATGATGTAGCTACTTAAAGGCTAGTTAATAATGCCCTCTGTTGTTCTAGGCTATGCCCAAAGAATAATGGATCTCATAGCCTTAAATAGAGGAGTTTAGCAAGAAGGAGAGATAAAAATACTTTATAGAGCTCAAATGAACAATGAGACTGCTTTAAGTAGTTAATCCTTAATTTGTCTTTTAAAATCTGGTGGGACTGTGATGAAGAGAAAGGAGAAAAACTGTTGAGGCATTCAAGAGACTTGGATGAGAAGAAACGGGGGGTGTGAAGGTAGAAGCAGCATTAAGTGGAAGAGAAAGCTGTATGTTTGAGGTGAAGAATGAATGGAAATTCCTGAACAAGCTGAGACAGCAAAGAGGCGCAGTTTCTGAATATAGACAGATAATTTCTTGCTATGGATGAGATAAGTTTTCATGAGATACTTAGGGGTGGAAAGCTAATATGGTTCCTGCTTTTCAGCATCTTGATAGGTAGATAAGCAAGTAAATTATCTCATTAAATACTGGCAGGATTTTAGAATAATTCAGAAAAACTAGCATGGGTTTGCTACAGAAGGAGCTTAAATGTATACTTTATAAGATACCATTTACAGAGGCTACTTATACCCATTTTACTAGCATTATATACAAATGTATAATTTTATCTTAATTTAGAAATACGTAACTGAAGTAACTTCATAGACTTACCTGTCTGCTTAAGCTTCTGAAAGAGTTAAGAGACCCTAAATGAGGTTGCTGTGAGTTAGCCTTCTTAAACTAAGAAGAGCTGGTAAATAGGCTCAAAGGCATCTCTGGGGTATCTATTATTAACAACAGAGATAACTTCCTCATTTTTTTCCCCCCAAACAATATCTAACTTCAAAATGCCATTTCTGTCCTGTGGAAAAAAAAAAAAGATGCTTTAAACATTGTTCTGTCAATCAAATGGGAAAAGAGAAGTAGCTTTATTTATTTGCCAGCTGCTCCACAAAGCTCTAAACAAAAATAATGTAAACATAGTCAACAAGCAGAGTACATCAGCGCTGAACGTCCAGGAAGAAACTGTCTTAGGTATATCTGGAATAAAGTTGCAATCAAGAAGATGCCACTGTTGTGGAAGGAACTGAAGGAAGCAGAGAAGGCAAAAACTTTCAGGCTTCTTCACTGTGGGTGCCAGTAAGAACCTCTCCAAAGAAAAGAGAAACACATTATAGGTAAATTGATGCTCACATGATACACCTACTGCATCAGCCATCAACCTCAGTGAAAAAGAGGTAGAATGTCAGGTGATGCTAGAGGAGATCTCTGTGTGACAAACACTATTTTTCTTAACTTGCAGTTGCTGATATTAGTGCATTTACACACACTGCTAAGTACTGTCACTTTTAGGTATGTAACTGATTAGCTGAAGAGGAGAGGCTGAGAAAGAAGGAAGCCATTTTTTATGCCCTGTGAAAAGGACGTGTTTAATTCGTGTAGTGTTGCAGCACTCTCCAAACTATCGAGCTGCAACAAGGTCTTTTACCATCTCATACCAGCACACTCTTCATGCCAGTCCCTCTGCTGCCTTCTTCTAGTCTCTCCTCACCCAGGGCATGCTCACACTCTCTCTTCTCTTGCTTCTTTCTCGGCTGCTCTCTCTTCATTGACTCTCAACCACTTAACAGAAGCAGCCACAGCTGCACCTTGTCTACATCAGCCAACCCGCCGCCCCTGAAGCCAGCCCACAGCTGGATATTATCAATGGTAATTAACCCAGCTTCATTCCTCTACAGTGTAGCAGGTATTCAAATTCAGAATATTTTTCTATATACACTTACGTACTGTGGTAATTTCTTATTTAAGATGGACCTGCATTTAGTGGCTTGTCTTCCCCCCACCTCTGCCTTTTTATGGAAGTATGGCAGTTTCTCTAAGAACAACCTCAAGTTACACCAGGGGAGGATTAGATTGGGTAGTAAAAAAATTTCTTCATGGAAAGGGGTGGTCAAGCATTGGAACAGGCTGCCCAGGGGGACGGTGGAATCGCTGTTCCTGTAGGTATTTTAAAAACATGTAGATGTGGTGCTTAGGGACACGGATTAGTGGTGGACTTGGCAGTCCTGAGCTAACAGTTGGACTTGATGATTTTAAAAGTCTTTTCCAACATCAATGATTCTATGATTATGTATAATGATGACATCAGTGGTGGGTTGCCTGTCAGACCTCCAAGCCCTGTGACTACACAGCTGGGAGCAGCATAGTGCCACCACATCAGAGGCTGGACACATGCATGCACACTTTGTCACATACAGGTCATGTTACAGGGCTGTTCCTACAGTACGTCTGGCAGGAAGGGCCTGTCCCCTCATCGCTTGGCTGTGGAGATGGGTGGTCTCAGCTCTCCCTGTCTGACACGACTGGGCTCACACCACTGCATGGTATGTGATAGATGCCTGTGTTTTGGCACACTCTCAGAGAGGAGGGGGGAGGTTCCGTGCATCCCTCATAAAAGGGAAAAATCTGGGAGTGATTTTGCCAGGGCAATTTATTCTTCATCTCATTCGTCACCTTTCTGTAAGGTACCATTAGGAAGAAAGTGGCAAAATAGACGTTTCAGGCTTCATTATTCTGAACAGATGTGTGGACTGTGGATTAGTCATGCCCACAGTGGCTTTTACATATATCACCGCTAGTTTTCAATTTAATGATTTCTACAAGAAATGTGACAACCTACTTAAGAAACACTGAGGAATTTTACTGAATTTAGACCATGGGAGTCCTGTTAGTGAAGGAATGCCTAATGGCTTTCTTAAATTATAAGTATGGAAGAACATAGGTAATATTAAATTCAATTGTTAAATATAAGCTAGTATTTAGGAAAAGCAAATCAATACTGTTAGCCAAGAATAGAATATGCCACCAGGAACTATATTTCATTTGTAATTTCAATCTGCTGGAACTATATTGAGATTTTTTTAAAAAGATTGGCACTTACTTTCCTATGGCATGTTAAAAATTGTTGGAGAAAGGCAGCTAACTGAAATGAAATGCTGTTCATTTTTATACAGTAAGGCAGAAGCTGGAGCTGTACCAAAAATAGTGGTGAGGAATGAAGTAACTGTAAACTTCCCTTTGGAATGCTCAGGTAGGAGGTAGTGTTCTTGCAGAAGCATACCAAGTCATAGTGACAGAAGGAAGAATAATAATGAACTTTATTGATGAACCAGCAATTCCAGTGTAGTTCTTCAAGCAGAGTCACTGGTGGTGGTTGTTCTAAGTGATGAATAACCCCCAAACTGAATTCAAGTGATGTCGAAATAATCTTTTTTTTCCTCCATTACAAGCATGTAGTCAATCCATAATTTAAAATCTCCAATCTTTCAGGTTTTTTAAATAAGGAACATAGCTGACGTACAGTAGTATCTAATACTAAAATTAAGTTGAGCTCGAAGGCTGCCATTGTAGTGGTGAGGAAAACCAGAAGAAAAAGTGCTGTCAGAACTTCAGGGTGCATCTGCATTGCATGACATATCAGTGTATGACAGTAAAGGCAGCACCTAAGCTTATAGCAGCACATCAGTGTGGCAAGCTGTGGCTTCCTGGAGGTCACAGAAGCAGAGCACCTTACTGACGTTCAGCCTGCCGAAGCGACCGTTAGACTGTGCTGACTTCTGCAGGGCTGCAGCTGTACATGGGTGCAGACATGTGCCATGCATCACTGTGTGAGTGGACATGCCCTTCCTTTACTTCCTGCTCCTCTTGCAAGGCAGGCACCACTTCTGTTTCAGGCAGCTTTCCTACGCGGCTGTGCCTCTTCCACCATATTCTGGAATAGCAGCTGTCTCGGTCTCTGAGTACTGAGAACATACTCCCTTCTTTATTCTATGATTTTGCACAAATGCATTGTATAGTCTGTACTCTTCAGTCCTTACAGAGAATATTGTCTTTCCTTGTCATGGTCTCTCTTACCATTACCATCACTGTCACACTTAAATCCTTTGTGAACCTTGAGGAATTGCCCAGCACCCATTTCCATTAACAAATGAGGAGTATCCTGAGCTTATAGGAACTGGAACATTGATATTCAAGTCAGAATGTGTATCACTAATTTTGTCTACATCAGAAATGGAATGCCCTACATGCAATACCTGTTTGGGTTTTTTTTCTGTGAAACACATAGCATCATATCTGCTGCAGAGTATAGCTGTACTTGTATGCGCACAGCAGTTTAGAGATAAGGTGATTATATCTCTTTGCCCTGTGGTATGTCTACGCTGTATTTTTTTCTGTGTGCTATAGTGAAACTTGCAGCTCATATCCTGTCTGCTCTTGCAAGGTTATCCCATGGCCAGTGTTACAGGTAGAAACGAGCCATGGCGTTTTCCCGAGAGTAACCTCTGATACCAGGTGCCACAAGAGCTGGTGGGACTTGTCTCTGGACTGAGCTTAGGGTGCTGTATAACAATGTGGGCATGGTGCACTGAGCTGTAGACATCTTATAGCCACTGGGTCAGAGGGAGTGCTGTGCTTCAGTCTGGTCCTGCTTCTGCTGAAAGCACGTGTTTAACTCTTGAGAATGAAAAACTGATTTCAGTGGCCTGTCCCACAACATTTTGGGGTCTCTGGAAAGTTAACGATAGATGTTGTTTCCCACCCAATCCATAACCAAGTGACCCAGCTTCCTTGCTTTAGTTTCTCTTGTGTGGCTTATGTGCTGTGCACACAAGTTCTGCTGCAAATGAGACCGTCACAGAAACAATATTTTAATTTGCTCTGTCTAGTGTCCTCTTTATGGGAATTTGAGAGAAGTTACTGTAGAAAAATTATGTAATAACATAGGCTTAGAGAGCATGCACATTTGCTTCCCAATGCTAACTGTTGTTTTTGTTCAGAATGTCTAATAAAATAACATCATGACATTAAACTTGGAGTACTTGTTCCTGACCTGTTGTTACCTTGAGATTTGTTGTTTTTCATGCAGATCTGAAGAGGAGCTTGTGTACTCAGAAGCTTGTCTGCCTCCTTCCTGGTTTAGTTTTAGCTGTTTTGTGAAAGATGCTGCCTGTGAAACTTTTTCTTCTCTAGATTGCATTGCATCGATGCCATTACTATTCCATCCTACGGCATGTAGTTGGACAGTAGTATTCTTATTCAAAAGAAAACAAAATTTAGGGTAGCTGTGCATTACTTCTGGAACTTTTTAAGTGGTTCACTTTCAACATTCATTTATCCCTGTAATAAACCTCCAAAATCTGAAACAGATTCTAGCAGGTTGTATCAAAATGTTTCCTCGTAGAGATCATCAGCAGAGGTTGAATACAAATTTTTCAGAGCCCATTTATGGAGCTAAGAGAAATAGGCTAACCGTTGCAAATTAATGTCATGCCAGATTTTAGATATGGCTGTGCTTAAGCTGTTTCATCATAACACTTTAAGCTTAATAAAGGAAGAAGAAACGTAGTAGATGCATACTAGAAGGCAAAGTTTGAGGTGGTGGAGGAAGGGAGGAAAGGCAGCAAGAGGAGGGGGGGAGAGGTGACAGTGGGAATATATACATGTCTTGTGCTGTGTGATAGGTTGCTACAGAGAGGATTATCAGAATTAGTCCCAAGGAGGTGACAGGGAAAGAAGGAAATAAACAAATAGCAATTGGCCTAATTTCTACACACACTAATATTTAGGCTATACTTTGGGGAGAACTTTATAACTAAACCCTTAGTGAAGCAATAGACTAAACTGCTCAGAAATCCTGTGTTATCTGAGAAGTTTTAAGGGAAGGTTAGATGTTTTTCTGCAGAGACAGAGGTGTAATTTATACTGCAGCAGTACATAGGGATGATTTAGACGATTTCTTGAGGTTTCATCTGTAGTCTTGTGTTTGTTTAGATGTTCTTGCAAGCACATATTTCTAGGCTGCATTTTATACATTGACTAATGTACAGAGTAGTTACTTTTTTAATTTCACAGTTTGGTAAAGCTAGATAGCTGCCTCTTTATAACTGTGTTTTGAGTTCACAAATTACTGCATACATCCCTTTATGGGACATCATAATTTTTTCCTGCTGTTTTAGTATTACCTTTGGAAAGTATTCTGTGTATATTTTTGTATCAGTAAAATCAATCACCGTAGTTTTGTCAGCTATTTGGGCTGATCTTATTTCACATATATGAAGCATAAACTGGAGATTTGTGTTGAAATATGAATCAAAATCATCTTAATGGGCTATTGCCCAGTCAGTTTGATTAAGAGCTCAGATATTCTAGCAAGGTATGGAGCTGTTACACTGACTGAGCAATTCCTTTAAAATCGTTTTATGTACATAACTAGTAAATAGGATGGGTGCAGGAAAGTGCCACAGTAGACCTTGTGTCTATATGCTAATCCCTTCTCACAGCCAGCAGTGTGGCCTCATCCATACTGCCTGTTTGGGACTGTGCCAGGGACCAGGCTGGAGCCTGGGTCCCCCAGCTTTCTTGGGTACTCAGGTCAGTGTAGTCCCCTGTTCTGCTTGAAATTAGATAGGGGTCTGTCTAAGGAGCTAATTTTTTTTCCCTCTTGGTTAAGACAGACCAGTATTTGCACTCTCATACTTGGAATGTTTTAACGTAGTATCTAATATTTCTTTTGTGACCAAACAAATGCATTCTAGGCAAAGAGATCTTCTTGCTGTGTAACTAAGTAGTAGTGAATAAATTCCAGAGAAAGCAGGTTTTTCAGACAAAACATTCAAACTATCAAACAGACTATTTCTATCAAAATAAATACAGAAATGAGGCCAAATGTTCATATTAATAACAGTAAATATGGCTGTTATTTATCTCAAACAGTCATTTGCACATGTCAATGATTATTGAATAAATGTACAATGATTTCTTAATGAATGCTTTCAGAATGCAGTGAGTGCTGTGAACTAATTGATATAAGATACAGGTTAATCTCTGTTGTGTTTTAATTTATCTTCATTTTATGCCCACATTTTTCTAATAATTCCTCTCTTGTCTCTGGTTAACATTTGACACACCGCAAATTCTTTCTCTGCCTGATAACATGTAGATCATACTGTTTTTCCTGTTTTAACCTGCCTTTGAGTGCGTGTTCACCATTGATAATCTCAGCAATCCCAATAACACCCCAGAAACTAAACATGATAAGAGAAGCCAATAATTTTCTAATGCTTTTATCGGGATGCTTGTAGCTCGTGATTTCTAAAGAAATAAAATAATTGCTTTTTTTTGGATGAGTATGCACATTACTGAAAGAAGTAGGAAGGATTTTAAAATTATTTTTGGAGCAGGTGTGTATTGATAGTCATTATTTAATAATTCGGACTTCTCTAAAATATTTCTGTATCTGTGTTTATAATAAGCTCAACTTCAGTTGCTGTGCTATTTTGTTCTTCAACACCTGTATTTAGATCAGGGAGGTATGCTTCTTCCATTGTAGGTGACAGAGCATGAATCTGTAGGCTGTACTATCTGCTTACCAGTTTTCCAAAACAATTCCATTCCAGATGTGATTTCATGTGATTTTATTTTTGTGCTATAGAAAATTTGTTCTAGAGGATAAGAGATGAATAAGACAAGTCATGTTTTACATAGTGAGTTGTTAAAAACGGAATAACTGTGCTTGAGGAACATTTTGCTTAGCAAGTTTTCTTGTAGAACACTATAGTACAGGTGACTTGGCCTTTGACCTCAAGTTTGGTTTAATATTTGGCAAGCACTGCTTCTCTTAAATACTTAGTCAAAGGGGAAAATTACATATTTAAATATCTTTGCTAAATACTGTGGTGCTTAAAACACCAGATGCCATTTATACGTGTTGTATAAAATGAGCAGCAGACTGATGTTTTGCTTCCTAAACATTCAATGTCAGTTCTGTATGTTTTGTAGGAAGCATGATGCCTTGAGCTGCAGTGTACTTCTCGGTTGTTTAAACAAAATGTCCTTTGTCAAAGCACAAGCCAAAGGGTTTCTTGCCATCAAATGCTCCCTATTTCCTGCACCCACCCCCCTGTTGCCACATAATCCTGTTCCACAGTGTCTTTGCTTCGTGTGTCTTTATCATATATCTCTTAGATCAGCCTCTCCAGTGTCTGGTTTGGAGAATATAAACAAGTTTGAAGCATGGGAGGAAATACAGGATAAAGATAGCATCTCTGAAATCAGTATTTGTTTTCTTGTCAGTAGGTCCCACAAGTCCCCCAAAGCCATTCATACGTTTGTGTAGGATGTTCATACAAGTTTATCAGCCAAGCACTGGTACATCCCAGTAATAGTTTGTTGTAACTTGAAACTGTATTTCCTGTCTGTAACACTAGGCAATGCCTATTTTCTCACTTCAGATCTTGCTTTCTTTTCTACATAAAGATGTGAAAAGTCTTCCTAAACTCATTGGAAATCTAATTTTTAAATAGATGTGTATGTATGCTTTCAAATGGTGTTAGAACCATGCTAGGCAAGTCAGTATTGCCATCATATTAGTTTTAACACCTGTGGATCCTAGCTCATTGCTCTTTGTGAGTTAGATGTGTTTTGTTTACTATTGTATACAGAAACTAATGGAAGTGGTTTTGTGACCATTGCATACAAACAGTTGGGGCAGACAAAGCAAGATTAACTAGTTCTTATACAGTGCATAGTTGTGTTTTAGCAGCTTGAAATGACAGTGGAGTATTGGCAAGGCATATTGCAGTAAGAGACTAAAGACATCCTTCTGCATGCACTATTTTTACTCCCACTTGTCCCATTTGATTATTAGCTTACTATAAAGGAATCTCCTTAATAGATTTTGAACCAGGGGTCTCTCCCTGTGTTTCAATCTTACATTGACTGTCTAAGTCAAGAAGAGTCCTGCTCCCTCCCATGGTGTTTGATCACATGGCAAGTGAAGAATCTGGCCATTGTATGGCAGTGGTGTTTCGTGTGTGTGTGTAAAGGAGGGTATACGTAGCTTTTTAGTATAAAATTTGTAAGGATATTGTAGGAGGACTGAACATGAATTTGAAAATCTCTCCTGAGTTGTTGTTTCAGAAATTCCTCTGAATAAATATTATAAATATTTTTCTTTTTTGTATTTCTCTCACTCAGATTAAATCCCTTTTCTTCTTTAAGGGAAAATTAAATTTAAAAATAATAAAATGTTGTTGTATTAATGCAATGCATCTTTAAGGGTTTAGTTTTTAAGCTAGTGGTGTAGACCAGTAACAAGAATGTAAATAATTCCTGTTCTTGTTCTGATCACTATTTAGTGTGAAAGTGAGAAAGACAGTTTTCTGGTTTCTTCACAATTACTGTGAAGAATTATTATGGGTGTGCCAGAATAAAAAATTGCTATGTGCCACAACCCACTCATGAAGAAAATTGCGTGTATGTATAATGGGTACTAGAACTTGAACAGAAAATAAATAAAACTGAAGTTGTCAGAGGAATACATTTCAAATGGCAGTGTTAAAGACTTGCTTGCTTTTCTTGTTAAATGTCAGTCTGCATAGGAACACTCTTTCCTTTCTCCATACACAAGGAAGTAATGAAAATATCATGCAAGAAAGACCCCCACCAACCTAATGTCAAAGCTTCAGTCACCCTCTGAAACCATCTTTCATGCCGAACATCAGCCACACACAGCGACAAAACTGCGAGTTTATACCTTTACAGTTGCCATGCATGCAGTCTAGTAAGTGATGAGTGCATTTTTAAACCACAAATTCAACACCTACTTGCCAGCCTCGATCTTTCCCGCAATCACAGTCGGTGTTTTGGAAATACAGCTTTAGAGTGGAGCAGTACTGCAGCAGAAGTGTGCTCTGTGAGCGGGGGACTTAAAACAGTGAAAGGGGTGAGTCCTAAACAAGAGTTACTTTCTGCTCCCTCATATTCTTGGCAGTGAGCAACAGAGAGAGGCATCTTTCTTCCTTTTTTCTCCTGCTAGCATTGATTTGGGAACACCTGTTCTATGTAGGTCTAGAGCAGAGTGCACCTACTCTTTTATTAATTTTTTTTTCTGTCTCATCATAGTAATATACTTTGGTATTGTGCAAAGAATAGTCATGCAGGACACAAATTTTTTGGGCATTTTCTTTACTGAAGAAAATTATTTAGTTTTTAAAAATTTTTTTTCAAAATATTTAGAAGATAGATATTTAATCTTACTCTTTATTTTAAAGGAACTGCTGCCCAATTTATGCTAGCCATTTGGGAATAAATTCCTGCGGAATGTCAGCCATCACCGGTTTGGGGTTTAGGCTCAAATAGGCTAAGTCAAAGAATCAGCCATCAACAGACAAAAGTGTGTGTATGTATTTATATGAAATGTGGCAAAAATGGCTCCTTATATAAGGCTTACCTGCTGTTCTGTGGGGTTTTTAGGCACATCACAAGGAGTCAATCACATTTTTCTCATGGTTGGTATGAAGGAAGGGTTCAGGTGCAAGACAGCTAAGAAAGGAGAAAATAAGTACTTAACGCCTACTGTGCGGCATAAATTACACTGAAAAAGATGAGCTCTTAATCCAAAAGATCTTCCTAAGGGCGTGCCTCTATGATCAGTTCCTTGGTGTGTAATTACAGAGGAGAATCTGAATTGTCATCATGGTTCAGTAGTGCCCAACGACACTGTTATGTTGTTGCATGTTGGTGAAGACCATCAGTTTTGCTAATTAAATTTCTCGATTATACAAGTCAGACTATGTAGGAAGGGTGAGTATGGAGTGCCCCATACTGCATCTTAATAAGCTCCATGTTAAACCAACCCAGTGAGTTTCTTTTGTATGCCACCCAAGAAACTTGTCTGCTGCAAGAACGAGGAAGGGGAAGTGGTACAATTTTTGTGGATTGTGTTCTTGAGCTGATCCATGTGTGAAGGGTGGTGTGGAAAAACACGAAAAAGGCTGTTGAAAAACTGATCAGGCAGCTGTAGCAAAGCAGAGACAGAGGGGAGTAACACAGTGTGACAATAGCTGATACATCGAGTTAGTAAAGGCCTGGAAGAGGAGAGTAAGAAGCCTGGGCTCGATACTGTCAAAAAGAAGAAGCTAAGTGGATTTCAAAGACTTTGTGGTACACCTACCACCAAGTGCCCAGCAGTGCTTGTTTGGTGCAAGACATCCTGGTTTCTTGCACTGTGCACATTCCCATCTCTGCAGAGAACCTGGTCTCAAAGGGGAGGAAGATTAAAATGCATGATGATGGAAAAGCTGTGCTGCATAAAGGAGAGAAAGACTGCCTGCTGTTAGAGAGTGCTTTGCTGCAGTCTGACAGAGGTGTTAACCATGTGTATCACCATGCTAATAGACTATACTTCATGATGCAGTCAAACAGCTCGTGGTGTCCTCGCACCTGACTCTGGATGCCAGTTGCTAAAAGCCTCCTGAACACAACTTGACTGTGAAACGGTCAAGAATCTGTGTAGATTTAAAGTTGAAAATAACAGGAATAAATTCATTCTTGTAGATGATCTGGCCCCCACAAAGATGGAATATTACTGTCACCTGACATAGAACAAAAAGCTGTCCTGACAAATTTACCTGAAAAGCAGTTAATTGAATTCACAAGTACATTTAGTTGATCATGACCCAGTGGCGATAATAAACAAGAGTATGTGGGACTGTACCCCAGATCAGTGGGAATTACAGCTCAGGCTCTTGTGATATTACAGAGCAGCAGCAGAAATGGTGTATTGAATAAATAAGAGTTAGAAATGAAATAATCTGTGTCGTTGTTCTCTAAGTGATTGTGAATGGTGTGCCTGGGGTGAGCTACAAGCTCTAAGGAACAAGAAAATAAAATGGGGGGGAGAAAAAGCGTTGGTTGTGGTTTTTATTGTGATTTGCAGAATAGTGGCCTCCTGCCCTTCTAGCGTAAAAGCATACATGGAACAGAGAGGTCTTGGTCTGAGTTGACGGTCAGCCCATGGCAGTCTCAAAACAGAGTGTGCCCGTGGAGTGAGGAGAGTGTGTGAAGCAGCGAAAGGACTAACAGGCGTGGGCACGCTCAGGCGCATGTGCTCATGCACATGCAGCTTTTGACATATATATGCTTCTCTTCTAACTGTATAATAGTAAATTGTACAGTTTTTGTGGCCATGTGTGCACATGTACAGGCATGGCACATTACCTTATATTTTATGTTTTCTATCTTTTTAAATTTGGTAAATCTAGTGGAATATTTACAGAGTGTGTAATTGTTAGTGTAGAGAGATGCCTGAAGTGGAACATGGGGTATGTTCATGATTTTGTTAAAGAATAGACTCATTTGGAAAAAATAACGATAGATAGAAAACACTAAGTAATAGTGTTTGCTAAAGTCACCTAAAAGCTGTAATATGTTTTGTCACACACTGTTGTTCATTTATGCATTCTTACTTTCTAAGCAGAATTGCTGACATATTTTCTTTCTCAGTGCTTCTTGTGGAGTCCTAATTTTGTTGTCCTTAAAGTAATACTCCTTCATCTCCTATGGCAGGTAGACATGTACTTACTTTTTTCTTTTATTTTTAATCACTGTCTATTGTTTGTGTTACATTTTAAGTTTCTTTCATTCTGAAAGAGCAGACAAAGTTTCAAGGGTGCTAACTGGATTTTGCTGTCAGTTGCTGTGGCAATGATTTACCAATTATTTTATTTATTTATTTTTATAGTATTTTGGTGATCAGGTTGAGGGGAAAACCACTTGAAATTGTGTAGTGCACTGACATTTATTTGAAATGCTTAGTTTGAATTGCAGTTTTTTCTAGAGTGAGTGTACCAGCCTTAGTCTTCATGAAACATAGAAATTTATTGAGTTTCAGAATGTGTTTATTCTATTAAACAACTCTTTAGGTAACTGGACTTACATAATTTTGGTTACTAAAAAGTAGCAATGACACCCATAATTCTCACATACACATAAATTTCTGGCAGATAATTTTTAGGAAGTAGTATTTTGTGGTTCATCCCTGACCATAATGTAATTCTTGTCTGAACTTTGAGCCAAAGTTCTTTCAATATCTGTGACATTTTCAAGGCTGAAGCAAAACAAGTTTCTGTGCTATGTGATTTTAGTTTAATGACCAGATACGTGACCAAAAAAAATAGCTTTAAAATTTATGGTTAAAAGCTCTGTGTTAAGGTTGAATTACTAAATAGAAGAAGCTTGTTTACCAAAAGTTAAACTGACTGAGAGTTACGTTTTGTGTCATAAATTTATTAAGCTTGTGTATTCAGGACTAGACCTTATTTTTAAAAAGCACTGAGTATCACTCACCTATTTCAATAAGAATGAAGGTGCTCAGTTGGATGGAGATTGAGGTGGCAAGTGGTTGTATTGTGCAAGAGAGGAAGCAAATTTCAGGGGCATTTCTGTTCAGTTCATACTCCTCATGCAGGGCGCCTTAATCACAACACAATGACTGATGGATCATTTTCAGACATTATTTATATGAGCATTTAGAATTGTGTCTATTTATAGGCTGATTGCAATCACATCTGACTACTGGGTTTCTTAGCACATTTATCATATGAGTGGTAGCAACAGGAACTCTGCGTTTACATCTCCATGTTGCAATTTTTAACGAAAAATGTTTTTTTAATGAAATGTTTCCATTTTGCTTCCTTGCATTGGTTTTAGGACTGCAAAGTTAAAACTACCACTGTCCTACCTTCTGAAGATAAAATCAACACACTTGTAACAACTAGTTCGTGAAATTGCACATTGATTCAAGTGAGTAGAGCATACATAAGTGGCTTAGCAGAATGGAATAATATAACCCTGGGCTGGCTGGATTAATGGAAGGTCATTGTTCCCAGCCATCTGGGATATGCGTGCACACTACTTTCTCTATTAACCAAATGTTTAGTATCAGAACTTTGGGGGGTTTGTAAACTATGGTTTTCTTTTGTTCCACACAAAATGAAGTAGGACCAGCATGACCATTTGCTTCTTCATATTGTCTTCTTATATTTGCAGAGGATCATGTCCAATGAAGACTTACAATTCCATTTTCTAGTTGTCATTGATCCTTTAGTTGATACAGCCACAAACATATTTTGCCATTTCTCTTTACCTCTGATAATGGATGTTGGGGAATATGTTAGAATTTTAATTTCTTTTTGCAGGCAACAAAACTGGTGACTAGGAAACTTTCTTTTTAGGCTTTTGAGGGTTCCTTTTACTTTCAAGGCTTTTGGTCTTTGCTTCCTTGAGAAATCCAATTTTATTCATGCTATCTCTTCTATGCTTATCACATTATATAATTACAGTGATAAACATTACAAAACAGTTTGGAACAAGAGCCTGTGTTTGTAATCCATTCAGCAGTGCCCCCCTGCCTTCTAAAAACTGTATTAAGCATTTTGCACCATTCCCTTATGGCCATTAAATTTCAGAAGGGTTTTTTTTTCATGATGGAGAACTGAAGGTCCAGAGTTCTTGGGTAGTCCCTGGGTGAGGGAGTGGATACCCTGAACCCTGTGTTCCTGTCCTCTCTCAGGTCTTGAAGCACCCTGTTATGCCTTTTTTGTCTATAATATTCTTGCAGATAAACGGAATGTCTGGGGACTATGGGGGACAGCGGAGGCTCTGTATGTGGTATAGCCACAATTCTGTGGATCGCAGAGGCTACACATACTGTCTGTACAGTGCTGTTGTGTCGTGTCTCTAATTCTTATATAGTCCTATAGTTATTAGCTAGCCTCATCCTTACAGGTGTATTGTGTTAATAATATTTAACCTCAGGAGGGCCTAAAAGTATTCTGAGGGCTTTCTGCTGGGCCCACTGAAACGAGTGGTAATATTTATATCTTTTTTTTTTTTTTTTTTTTTTTAAACAGAGTGTTTTGCTGATTGACTGGATACCAAGCAAAAATGAACTCCAAATCAAATATAAGAATAAATGCAATTTACTACATTACAATACAACAAAGGAAAACAGTATGCGATATGATAAAAGGAAACAGTACTAGTTATGCCCAATATGACAAAAGAGCAGTAGGAGCAAAGCATCAGATCATTACTGCAAAGTGTTACAGAGACTATGGAAAGGATACACCACCAATTACCACTTTAACGTCATCCAGGCCCACACTTGAGGCAAGGAAGCCTTATTGCAGCCGGCACCAGGAGTTTCTCAGTAACTGCGGAAATTCCTATGTGGTGCGTACACCAGTAGGTGAGGCTTCTGTCCCAGTCCCAGAGCTTGTCCGCCTTTATATTCAATGAAAACCAAATATAGTTTACACACCTAGTGTATGTAAACTTTTAGGTTTAGGCTAAGTGCAGGCGTGCACTGTGTCACGATTTGTAAGGTTCACACATGCGAGGGTTGTTGGCCAGATGCCTGAGCGTGGTGGTGTTACTGTCATGACACAGCTGCACACAGTATTTATTGTCTGGATGATCTTGCTCATATCTTTCTTGTTCAGGGGGCTCAAGACAAACACCGCCTGCTCATTAAAGTTGTCCTTGAGCTCACTGTCCAAGTTAAAAAAATCCCTAATTAAAGACAAAGACCCTTTCATAAGCAGTAATCAATTTAATAAATTTTCACTACACCAAGTTTTGACTGATTTTTTTTTTATTTATAATTTTCAAAGGTTAGTGTAGTATGGTAATGAGTTATGAATGGGTTTGTATGATCTGGATGATCTTAGCATCTCCTTTCATTAGCAGCTCACTGAATTTATCTTCCCTCTTGAGCTGTGCCTTTTCTGAGTCATTAGATTTTCAGTAGTGACAGCGTAATAGCAAACACTTTATTCTGAACTGTTCTTGAAAAAGAATAAAAGAAAATATGAAAGGCCTTTTTCTACTGGATGTAACAATAGGAATTCATGGCTATTTTAGGTAGTTTTGTTATTATCAATAAATAATTCTGTCTTTCAGCAGATGATGAACATTCACAGAAAGTGAACATTGATGGTGTCAGTATACATACTCCTGACTGCAGATCACATCGTTATTTTCCCTTGGCAGTACCTGTAGGCACTCGATGCCTGACCCTCTCTCATCCTCAGAGGGAGGAATGGGTTACAGCATGAGCTGTAACGTTCTCAGGGACATGTCTGCTCCTCCAGCCACTCTGCAGAGGTGAACCAGTTTCTACTTAGGCAGATTTTTTTCTGCATGGTGGATTATTCTGTGTCCTGTTCTTTTTGTTTAAAGCAGTAATGCCTTTATAATTCATGTCTATTGCTGTGAAACTTGGGAGGTTTGAATGCCATCTTTGATCAATATGTGAAGTATTTTTATTGCTTAGAAAGTGATGAATAAGTGCTCTATTTGATGTTCTTTTAAATTTAAAAAGTGAAGGGATCAGGTGCCTGTGGTGCACAGGAGTGGAGCTGAGAAAGCCACAATGGCCTCATCTGGTTCAGGTGTCTGAGGTTGCAGTGAGCCTCTTGGTCACTGCCAGGGACCAGCACCATGCTGTGCAGCTCTGGGACCAAACCGACTGGGATGCTGTTCCTAAGATTACTCCTCAAGGAGGTGCCCATCTCTTTCTCCAAACTTGTCACGATAAAGATGAGACCAGTGGGGCCTGTGGAGTTACCACGGAGTCTTGTGACATGGATGGAGCTTATGTATTGACACTGACACACACCAAGATGTTCAGCATGTGTCAGCTTTTCCTTGTTCAGCAGCTGTGTGATTTACAGCTCTGTTGGATCCCCAGCACCAACTGGGGATACCTTTGCTCTCAGTAGTAATACACAGCACTTTGTTCGACAAAGTTCAAGAAAGCAAATTTAGGTTGTTACAGTACCATGTTATCTCAGCCTCATTATTAATCCCTCAACACCAGAAATAATCAGTAGACCCTCAGTGCTGTGATACAGTCCTTGGGATGTGATGGATATGAAAATTAGTGTTCTCTTGGGCACTTTCTTTGGTGGGTGGTAGTGGTCATTTGGAAATGCATCTTATTCCAGATGGGAGGAAAAGGAGCTGTGGGTATTTTAAGAGCAATTGTCATTCACTGCATCTGATGAGCTACTGGATTCTTGATGTAAATACCAATCTTCTTGATTTGTAATTCAACCAGCACTAGCATTGGATGCCTCAGTTCAGCTGCTTAATTGTGAAGTAGATAGACATATGTATCTCAGTTCAGGTTGTGGGCTCAGCCTTTTTCCCTCCCTGCATTCCCTTGAGACAGTGGCAGTGGCTGGGTGTTCTCCGTCTCATGCTAAGGAGGACAGTGTTGTCAGGTTACATTCAGGTGAGTGGAAGCTTAGCTGAAGATTTCTTGTAATTAAAACATGTGGAGACCCCATGGATATTTTGCATCAGCTCTCTGTGCTTCTGGTATTACTGCCCAGTAAAAAGGTTGACTTTCTTAAGAGAAATGTTCTCTTTCGCCATTTTACTACCTATAGAACTGCTGAGGTAGCATTGTATTTTGATGAATGTGGACTTTCTGTGCACTGATGCAGTTTGTTCATTCCTGGTGATGTTAAATGCCTGGTAGTCTGGAAAAAAAAAGTTTTAAAAAAGTAAAAATAAATAAATAGTGTTTCGTCATTCTGACTTGTGATTTATCGGATCCCATTTGCTCTGAAAGACGGCAGCTTGTGGAGATCTTGCATTGTCTTTATCCAGCTTTCTCTAACAGGACTCCTTGCTGAGGCCCAAATTGCTTCCAGAATCTCTCTTTGAGGTACTCCAGGTGTGTAGGGGTGGCCTCAAAGCTCATGGCAAGAGTCTGTTTTCACCAGGTTGTCGTGGTTGCAGAGTTCTGGCCTGTACAGAAACATGCTGACATCTGTTAAGAATCTGTCATATGATGGCTCCTCTCTCTTTTCAGTCACCAGGGCAATGTCCTGGTTTCTTTCAAAAATTGCCTGACCATTGTTAGATATGGTCAACATTTTCTGTTTTGACTTTTCTGTGCTTTTATCAGGGTCAAAAGCCTTGGGTGAGGCCTCAGATGGTTAAGTGAAAGGCAGTATCTGCAAAAATAATAATTTGAAATGAACTGCACAAAAGCAGAAGTTTCTTTGTAACAAACTTTGGTCCCTCTAATCTGTTAGGGTATTGGGGCATAAACACCAATAATGTACTCAGGGCTACAATTGATAGCATTTTTGTCTTGTATGCATTTGGCTGTCTGCAGTTCCTGCAGTCTTCACCAGCATGCTGAAGGCAGATCCTGCTCATGTTGAGCATTTGGAAATATTTTTTCCATATTTTGATAATCATTCTTCTGTATATCCCATTATTAACTAGATTTCTCAGTTTCTCTGTATTATTGATCTCTCTTTATGCATCTGGTTCTCAAAATAAGCATTTAAAAGCCAAATCTTGTATCATCACAGAGTATAAAGTTCATTTGACCAGTTGTTGACTTTGGAACAATAAATTACAGTTTATACTAACTGTGAATCAATGGTTTTCCTTCTGGTCAGCTGCTCAGTGTCAATGTCTCCTGTGACAAGTGATGTGCTGAATTTGTGTGATACTTCACATGAGATTTTACTTCCAGTTCTGGCTTCATTGTATTCTTCTGTGATAAATCTACACAGCAAGCAGGTCACTGTTATGGTTCTGCAACACTTTCTTGCGACAGGACCCAGCCCAGCTCTGCAAGGCAATGTCTCCAGTTTCCCTGTCCTTCAAGAACAGTGACATCAATGTGTGCTTTACTCGGTGATGACAGAAAAGCCTTGAGCTTGCTTGTGGCATTTTATAAAGTGGTTCTGTAATTGCTCTTTTTGATAAGCATTCAGATACCCTTTGCCAGGTAATTACTTGCATTAGTGGAACAACTTGGAACTACAGGTAGTATGAATATACTTGTGGACTCAAAGTAAAAAAGATCATTTGTCAGTGACTGAATTCTTCCGGATCTTAGGATAATTCAGGTTGGAAGGAGCCTCAGGAAGTCTGTAGTCCAACCTCCAGGTCAAAGCAGGCCAGCTTAGATCAGACCTGGTTGCTGAAGGTTGGGTTTTGAAAACCTCCAAGGACTGAGAGGGACTGCACAACCTCTCTGGGCAACCAGCTCCACCACTTGACTGGCCTCATGATGAGGAGTTTTCTCTATATCCAGTCTGAGACTCATAGCTGTGTCTTCCCACCATGCACCAGTGTAGAGAGCCTCAGCGACCTCCCCGTAGCTACTGCTAGGCTGCTGTCAGGCCCCCCAAAGCTCTCTTTTCTCCAGGCTGAACAAACCCAGCTGCCTCGGCTTCTGCTTGTTGGGCAAGTGCTTGATCGTGCTGGTTACTCTCTGCTGAGCTCATTCCTGTTTATCAAGATCTTTCCTGTGTTGGAGGCCCCCAGAGTGGACCCAGTTACTCTAGATGTGATCTAATCAGTGTGGCATAGAAGGGGGCAATCACTTCTCCTGTTCATACAGCCCAGGAGGTGGTTGGTCCTACTTGCTGCAGGGGCACTGCTGGCTCGTGGTCAGCAGCTGCCCACCAAGACCCCCGGGGCCACTCTAGGAGTGGCCAGAGCAGCTCCCTAAGCATGGGGTGTCCAGCCTGTGCTTTTGCAGGGCTGGGGGTGAGGACAAGGGATGTTTGGGTGCATGTGCCTCTTCTAAAGGTAGTCTAAGACAAAAAATGTTCACCAGTCTTGAATGATCTATACACTGCTTGTGTGTACTATGCTCCTTTGAGAGCTTCAACTAGTTATAAGAAACTTTACCTTTGCTTTATGTGTTGGTATATTACAAGGCCCGCTGAGAGTGTAAAAAAACCAACCCCATGTTGATTTATAAGTGGTTACACTAAATGCAGTACCTACCAGTCAATTTGTCACAGTATTCCAAGCCTGGCACTGTTTATTTTTAACACTTGTAGCTTTTAATTTTTATTGCTTTTTATTATTTCCTTAAAATTAGAATAGTTTAATATATCAGCAATGGGTACCTCAGTCAACAAATGGTCTGGTTCATTCAACAGGAATATTTTTGTTACCTCCCAGCTCTGCTGCTATCTTGGTAACTTTAACACTGAATAATTATTTAATCATCAAACCTGAAATTTCTAAAAGTGTCCAGGCAACTGTATATGAATTAAATCAAGAAGTTCTTTAGCACTGCTGCTTAAACACAGGATATTTATAAAGGAATACATTCCTTGGGGTTCTTTTAGCTTCTCTGTGGCCTTGGTTATTCCCTCTAAGTTTTATCTCTATAAGAACATTCTGTTACGAATGACTGTTTTGGCTGAAGAAGCTAGATGCTGCTCTGCCTTACCCTAAGGGCTCATTTCTTCTCCTTTTGGTATTTAACAGAGTTGTTGCTGAGGAGCACCTGTAGGTACTTCCTTTCTCAGGAGAAAAAGAGTGAACTGTAACCCTGAATTCTAGCACCCTGCAAAGCGAGATGTTAACTCTTGTTTAACTTGTTCTGTAATTCTAGGAGCTTTTCTGAAAAGTGGTCACCTGGGATACTCGATTTCCTAGGATATTGGTTTCAGTAAATGTAAGGTATCTGGCTCAGGTTAGGATCTCTATTTCCCACTGCCCTCCAAATGTAAAGGAATTGTAGTTTACAGGGTGGGTATATTTATTATCTCTCCTCCCATGAAGTAAAAGTAGAAATAAAAATCTTTCCTCCCTTCCACTCAGTAAGAATAATTTTATGTGTATATTATTTCCCCAGAAGTATGGATCTGTTTTGTGTGTATAGCTGACCAAGAGGAAGCAGAGTTAGAAGCATGAATTTTATGTTTAGTTTTCAAAATGACAGGTCCACTTTTATTCTGAGGTTTTCCGATGTGTATTCAGTTGCTGAGAAAGTTGCTGCATTCATACTCATGAGCTTTCTCGTGTTGTCTGACAGTTTTAATTTTCTGCTGAAACAATGTAAGGTCATGGTTGTGCAGGGGGGACACAGGTTGGGTCCCAGTGGAGATACTGTGTATTAAGACAAGAGACTATGTGTTGAGATTTGTGTCAAACAAGGAACTCTGCAGAAAATGGAGACTACTCGAACAGGGACTGGAATACAGCAGCAAAGTATTTGTGGAGATGTGGTCAGCTTTTTCTGAGATAATGTAATGTAGCTATTAGAGATTCGTTGCAGAAGACTGAAGTCCATTCATGCATGGATCACTTCGGTCCTTTCTTCCTTAAGTGAAAAGAGCACAGTCTTTCTTTGTCAGCTGCAGGTGGACAAGTGTACTTTTGTCATCACAGCCATTTAGGTATGGAGTAGACCGGGAAGTCCAAAACAACTGTTCTGATGGTCTTAGGCTGTTTGAGGTCACATTTCCAGGTGTTCATTAGTGATCTTCTCCTGCATACATTATGTCAGTTTTTCTGGGTTCATCTTTATCCAGCTTCTCTTTCAAGTGCAATGTGGTTTTAAGTAGGTACTGAGAAAAGAGTTAAGTGATGTTGACCAGCATAAAAGAGTAATACAACTCGGAGTATCCTACACGTGTTGATGACATCTCATCCAGCCTTTATGCATCTTCTTATAACAGTATAAAACAGGAGGGCGCAAAACAGCACTGTGGACACCTGCAGCATCCCTAGATAGCAGAAGAAATAAATCTGATTTTACAGAATGCAGAAGAAAGCTAGATTCACCTAATTTTGTGTGTTCACCCATTTAGTCTCTTGAATAAAGTAGCATTTAGTTCATAATGGTACCAAATGTGTATGTGTGGGAGAGGTGGAGGGTGTTTAGAAAGCTGGGAATAAGGATGCATTTTTTTTCAGTCATCAGAGTACACTACGTTTACCTTTGGCTAAGGACTTTCTGAGAAATATTAGTTCCAAGTAGTGAAGTAGTGACAGCTTTTTAGCTGAAAGGGTGGAGGTTTGTTTTTGTTTTTTGGTTTTGGTTGGTTTTTTTTTTTTCTTTGAGAAAAAGTTTAGTTCTGTGAGACCTTGGTGCCTTCTTTCTTGTTCTGAGTGCTAAGTAGTCATGCAGTTATGGACAACTTCTACTGTTTGGAAGTGTGTGGTAATCTGTGTTCTTGGGGTGATTACAGTCCCAGTTCTTGAAAGAGAGTATTTATAGTCCATCTTTTAGCTTGTTGTAGTTGTCTGCACCATAAGGGAGGATGTAGGTGAGCGTGTAGCGATTGCTATGTTGCTTTCTTACTTTAGTATGTGGTACCAGTATTTTATATCAACAGTTTATATTTTGACTATGAAAAAGTAAAACAGCATATATTATTTCATAGTTATGATTTGTTTTCTAAACTTCCTGTGGCTATCTAAAGAGAATCCTGTCAGTAAAAGGTCTTAAATGGATTTTCTGGAATTGTTGAGAAACCAGATGTTCAAAATCAAACTTTGCAAAACTTGGCAGAAAAATTTTCCATAATGTTTCTTGTCTACCTGTCTTCCTGTTTCCTCTGGAACCTGTTTAGTAAAACTGGTTTATCATATTTCTTATATAGAGGATTATGTGAGCATATCCTACCCATTTGACCCAAGCAACATACCTAAAATCAGCATGCTAAAATTCCATTTCGTTTTGCCTGACAGCATGGGCCCAGGAGGAATGAAGAGCATCTCAGTACAGAGAATTTTGTAATGTAGAATGTAAGGCACTTGTGGAAAATGGGGAAAGGTGGGTTCAAGCTTCCTTCTTTTGGTCCCGGAACTGTGAAAAGCAAAGGTAAATTTGCTATAGCAACCATTCTCTTAGAATAATGACTCCACCTCTTTTTTTAGGTGCCTATCTTCAGCTTGCTATTCCGAATCCCACATGGATGCAGAATTTTCTGTGAAGCCTGTTGAGACTGAATTTTGCACTCTTTTAGCTGCCCAGACCAAGTCTACCATGTATGTGGGAACACTGGTTTTGACACATGCCTCTGAGGAACTCTTGTAATTATGTCTCAATTAAACATTCCAAAGGTTCCTAGGAGTATTCTAGATTTAGTATTACCTGTACTTTCCTTGTTTTGCTGGATGATCAATTGTACTGCTGTTGGCAGGTTTTTCACCTTGTCTTGGTGAGATCCATTCAGTCTGCTGTCAGGACACTGAGACAAGCTTGTCAGAGCCTGTAGTTTTGGCTTTGTCCCTAACCTCCCTACTCTTTGCATGAGTCTTTGGCTTGGAGGTCACCTTCTGGCTGCCCTTAATCTACATTTTTTCAGTTTTCTTGAATCCTTTTATATCTTTCCATGTCCTGTCATCGGTGATGGTTTTCTTTGTGTGTTACTCCTAATGATTTTCTTTCCCTTACTACAGCCTTCCTTTAGCTATCAAGATCTTGTGTTAGTCTTCAAAACACCAGCATATAAAATAGCCACAAATACATGCTTCCATAAAATAACCACTTTCTTTTTGTGTCTTCAGCCTTTGTAACTCTGCAGATCTGTAGCACTGGTCCCTCTCTTTGCCCCAGTCCAGTTAAATCAGTGGTGCTTGGCTGTTTTACCGGGTGACCTGCTGGCAGGCCTGAGTTGTGCTGTTCATTTTCCCCTCTTGAACGCTGCATTTGTTATGCTTTTTTCGTTCTACTTTTCCAAGCGCTCCTTTACGCAGCATAGGCACTCTCCCTCCTCCAGTATGTTAGATCACCTTGGAGAAGACTGTCTTTCACCTCTTCCCCTTTTATACGTCCTTATGTGTGTTATTGTGGTGCTCGGCTGGTGGCCCTGCCCCCCAGCCGGGCAGCGGGAGCAAACCACAAGCCAGGCCCGCGGGGGGTCCGAGCACGGAGATCGCTCTGGGGGCCGGGGCCGGGGCTGCGGCCGGTCCGTCCCCCGCCGCCTCTGCCGCCGCGGCCCCCTCCGGGGGCGGCTCCTCACACGCCGCCCGGCTCCAGCCCGGGCCCTCCGGCGGGAGCCGCTCCTGCAGGCCCTTCTCCAGCGGGAGCCCTTCCCGCGGGGGGCTGCGGCTCTGCCCGGGCCGCTCCTGCGCGGGGCCCTCCCGCGGGGCGCAGCCCCTCCGGCACAGGCTGCTCCAGCCCGGGCCCCCCGCCCCCGGGGGCACCGGCCCTGCCCGCGGCCCGGCCCCGGCCGGGGCTCCCCGCTGCCGGGAGCTGCTCCGGCGCGGCGCGGCGCGGGCTGCCCGCCCCCGGGGGCGCGGCCCCCTCCGGGCACCCCCTGCCCCGGCCCGGGGTTCCCCCCCGCCGCCATCTGTCCCCCCGCGGGCGCCGCCGCCGCGGCTGAGGGCTCGGCCTGGCCCAGCGGCGGGGCCGCCTTGGAGCCGGCGGGCACGGGCTGGCGGGCAGGGGGGGGCTGCGGGCACCTGCGCATAGCGGCCGCCCCGGCCCGCCGCACACGCCTGACGCCCCAACACGGTGCGCTTACTTACTTCTACGATTTTAGCTTCCCCCCCCCAGCCCCCCCCCCTCCCCCCAATAATACCCAGTTTTTTCTACACACCCTTTCTTATGTCTGAGTGGTTCTTACCTCTCACCTTCAGTGTCATAACAAAAATCTTTCTGGCATTCTCTCTACTTGTATTTTCCTCCCATTTTCTTGGATTATTTTTTGTTATTGTTCTGTTTTATTAATAGTTTCATGTTTTGCTCTGCTCGGTTTGTAAATTCAGTGGTGTCTTTCTGCACAGATCTTTCGTATTTAACCCATCATTAAAAATATTTATAAAAATTAAGCCCCAAATACACATATTTCATTTAACAACCAAAACTAATGCCTCCTTTTCAGATACTTTCTGAGACTGAGGTCAAAACATGAGTGGACAAACCAAAGGAGAGGTTAAAAGAGATTAATGGGTAATAAATTAATTTGAACGTCTTATTTCTTTTTCTTCTTTAAGGTAGTCAATATATATGGTTTTGCCATCAAGTTTGAAAAATCTGTGAACGGTAGTTTTCCAAGAAGTGACTATGTATGCTATTGACCATTTTAGTGTGTCTCCAAATGTATTAGAACTCATCTAAATAGTTTCTTGTTGAAGTTTACATAGTTCAGTAAAAATGGACAGTGACTGTTTTATCATTTTTGGCTCTATTATATGAAACCTGATGTGGTGTACAGTATAAATTACAAACACTGTCAGACTGGATAGATAATTCATTTTGGGTAAAAACAAGCTCCTGTTGTGGTTTACTGCATTTTACATAGTTTCCTTAAACTGTGCCACTATGTTACTAATTAAAAAATGTAAATACGTGCATCTCAGGATGTAGGCTCTGGAGATGAACAGTTGTAGCTTCAATTTTTAAAACATTTGTTGCAAATTTCGTTTCAGAGCTGTTTGGTATTTGAAATGCATTTAGAATCCTGAAAAATATTTTGATGTAAAATAATAATAAATCTGATTGTATAAACCAGATGCAAAATAGGCAAAAAGGTTAAGCTTGCGTTATTCAGAATATGTTTTCTTAATAGCTGCAATTTATACTTGCTCACTTTCTATGTAAAGGATGAGTTTTCTAGTGTGAAAATAACGTGCACTCTGAGATCTTCCTGATTCTCACTTTTCAATAAGAAAAAAAATATCTGTAGTAGATGCCTATGAAGTACTAAATATGGGAGGAAGTGCTGGGTGCAGTTCTCTCTTTATTCTGTACTATTAGAAAATATAAAGTTGAAGTGTATGCAGAGAGCTGTGTGTTTGCTCAGACTTTGTCAGACATTTATGCATATTTCAGATATGTCCCAAATAACACACTGTAGTATGGTGAACTGCTTGGACTTGTATGAGAATGGGAACAGAAGGTTACACAAGTCAACCTCAAAGTACAGTGTGTTGCTATATATTATGCTACTCCATATACCATATTGGGAAAGCTCACAGAGATCAGTAGTATAGCACATCATACATACTGGCAAACTCTTCTAGTGGAAGCGCATCTTACTTTCGTAATAGTTTTATTGTTTAACAACTACCTGTAGCGTTCTGGACACTGTAATGTGTGCTTGTGCTGATTTTCACTAACCAGACAGATGAAGTCAAGCACTTTCTGAGAAACCAAGCAAAACTGTCTCCTACCATCAGCCAGAAGCTGAGTTGGTGGTTTTTTTTTATAGCTCCATCTTGACAAATTACAGTTATGGAAAGAACTGAAATAGGACTAGAAAGAGGACTAAGTACTCTGTAAGTCCTTAGGGAAATTCTGTTAAAGCCCCTATCTGATTCCCTATTTAAAAATAGGGAGGTATTTTCAGCTACTTGTGGTGAAGTTTGAATGTACTGTTTCTGTGGAGAAGCTTATTTAGTGATTCACACACTTATTTAGTGTTTTCAGGGAAGAGTACACATCTTTGACCCAGCAATGAGTGTGCTAGCTGTGATGCAGAGTTCCTTGGACTCTGGAGTACAGGAAGGTATTGCGCTCTGACACAGCTCAGTTTTCACTTTTGTTTACAAAATAACATTAAGGAACTTGTGCAAAGGTGCCCACACATAAATAACTCACTTGGAATAAAATTATCCAAAAATGCCTGTGTGGGCCATCGTGTTTCTTCAAATGGGCTTTCATAATGTTCAATACAATCTTGATGAAATCCCTGTTTTGGTGGGAGGATTGGTGGAATATGAATAAACCTCGTGTGGACTTTTGAACGGAGAATCCTTGGGAGGTTCTGTGACTCACTATTGGCATGGGCCTGATTCAAGATGCTACATGTTATATTTGGCAATTCATGTTATTTAGAAATGCTGGAGGAAATGAAGGTTAACTAATTAGAAGTAGCATTGGTAGCCGATGGACAAGAGAATACTGTAGAAAAGTTGGTTGTGCGAGTCTGATTTCTTGCAGTCTTTTAGTGCAGGCTGAGCAAGGTCTTCCAACTGGCAAAAGGTTTTGCCGTTGAGCTGCATATCTGAGCACAAACCTGGTATTTGGTATGTGTTCATGACTATCGGGCAGTCTTTGGAGAATTTCAGTCTGTACGCTCAAAGCAAGAGTAGATAACTGTCCTTCATGAGCAGCTGATCTTGAAACAGTGTGTTTTGGCAGTGCTCCCAAGACTAATTCAGTCAGTCCCCACCTAATGAACTGAAGGCCACTTTCATGATAATTAAGAGAAAAAAACACTTTCTGGATTTTATCCAGTTTTGCAATTTTAGGCTGGTGTCCTGAGCACTTGGTGATTTCTGTTAGATAGTGGACCACTCAAAAGTCATTACTCCATAAATCAGGTAGAATAGAGGGGAATTTCTTCACTTTTTGTTTTGTTGCATGTGAGGAAATCTCAAGAATGTCTCCGTGACTGCCAGACAGAATCACAGAATGGTCAGAGCTGGAAGGGACCTCTGGAGATTATCTAGTCCAACCCCTGCTAAAGCAACTTCACCCAGAGCGGGTTGCACAGAATCGTGTGCAGGTGGGTTTTGAGTATGTCCAGACAAGGAGACTCCGCAGCCTCTGGGCAGCCTGTGCCAGTGTTTGGTCACCCTCAGGGTAAAGAAGTTTTTCCTCATATTTAGGTGGAACTCCTTGTGCTGTAGTTTGTGCCCGTTGCCCCTTGTCCTGTCACAGGGCACTGCTGAAAAGAGCCTGGCCCCGTCCTCTTGACGCTCAACCTTGAGATATTTGCACGCATTGGTAAGATCCCCTCTCAGTCTTCTCTTCTCCGGGCTAAACAGTCCCAGCTCTCTCAGCCTTCCCTCAGAAGGGAGATGCACCAGTTCCCTCATCCTCTTTGCAGCCCCGCGCTGACCCTCTCCAGTAGTTCCCTGTCTCTCTGGAACTGGGGAGCCCAGCACTGGACACAGCACTCCAGGTGCAGCCTCACCAGGCAGAGCACAGAGGCAGAGGAACCTCCCTCGACCTGCTGGCCACGCTCCTCCCGATGCCCCCCAGGGTCCCATTGGCCTCCTTGGCCACCAGGGCATGCTGCTGGCCCATGGGCAACTTGCTGCCCACCAGGGCTCCCAGGTCCTTCTCCGCAGAGCTGCCTTCCAGCAGGTCAGCCCCAGCCTGTACCTTTTTTCTGACCATACATACTTTTATTCCAGTTTGAATAGCATTTTTAATATAAGTGCTCTATATCTAAAATAGTAATAACACAGAATTGCAAGGTGTTAGGCATTCTGTGTATTAATCTGCCTAATTATGCCTAGATAAAGTTTCAGTTTAGTGACCCTATCTGTCGTAGGCATTTCACAGATGCCTTTTTTACCACAGTGTCATGGGAAATGATAGACCCAGTGATCATGCTTTGTTCCAAATCTGCTTGTATTCAAAGTAAACTGAAGTCCTTGGAATAGTTTCAGGGTTTTGCACAAATGGTGGATCTCAGCAGCAGAGCCAGTTGATATTGCCTTATATCATGCGTAGGATCAGATAACTTTTATCTCATCTCATTGTGTGTTCAGATAGAGGAGAAAGGTGATTTCCTTTCTCTGGGTTATTCTTTAGTCCGTATTTGTGACTGTTTACTTGCAGCTCTTCAGTCTCATTTTCTATGTGGTCTAGTCAAAAACAGGTCTAGAAATAAGATGGGACTTGATAGTTGCAAGCATCAGAGACCATGAGCAGTTATTTCTCATTGCTACCATTGTACAAGGTACATTGTACAAGGTTGCTTTTGTTTAAATGAAAACTACTTATGAAATTGGGATTTTGGGATGCAGGGTGCTCTTGCTAGTTCCTTCTGCAGTGGTAGAAACTGCTGAGGTGTTAAAAAAGGGGTTCCTGTGTCAGAAGGTTTGAAGGTCCACTAGTATTTGCGGTCTAGTTTGAAACTACTACCTGCCATTCAAGTAGTCTCTGTGTACCATGTTTCTAATCTGTGTTTAGTAGATGAGGAGAAGTGTGTCCCAATAAAATGGAAAAAAAAAAAATATTCTCACTGTCAGTAAGTCACCTTAGCAATTTTTCTACAGCTAAACCAGGGAAGTGACATTCTTGCTGTATGAGGGGATGGGCATACCTGTCATAGTTAGGGATGTTTGTAGGGATTTATGGCATGCTGGCATAGCTATAGTGGCTAGAGATGGTCTATTTTCATGCTCTAGCCTGATAGTCATGCTGGCAAAATTGTAGTCTTGATTTGCCTGGAATCAGATGAAGAAATATTTCCACATCTCTTTTTGTCTTGTAAAATTCTTTGTAATATTCTTTATGACTTGGAGGTTCTGTGCTTTGGAAAGGGTACATACGTACTGATTGTTCTTCATGCCATGTTTTGAGTATAATACATTCTTATAATTATATATTAATTTTCATTCATTTCATTATTGATAGCTTGTTTCCCGATACATCAAGGGAATAGATAAAACATGAGTAACATTTTTTGTGATCTTACAATTACTAACTGTATGTTAGTTTTCATTTTAGATTCGTTTGTATCTGAAGTGACTGTATTTTTGGTTTTGGGTATAAACCATATTTACTAACTGAAAACCAGAAAATTGACTTGGCATGTTGAGTTAGAAAATATAAAAGCTTACCTCTTCTTGCTGACCAAGCAATCCATCTAGTCTCGTGTGCAGTTTTCAGTGCATGTGTATTTTAATAATGCAGTGTCTTTTGACAATTCAGATTTTTCCTACAAATACTTTATGTCCATATATTTGGGCTTGTTTGTGCCCATCTTGGGGAATTATATGAGGAACGTGACCCTTAGTTGCAAAACCTGAATAAAAATAGTTTCACTTAGTTGAGCTTAGCAACCAATGGAGAAATATATACAGTGGTTTTGTCACTACTTTTTAATGCCATAATTATACATGGGATGAAATAGATCCCTAAGAATGTTACGAGGACTGCTTTTTGAGCAATGATGTGAGTATTGCATTCAGCAGTGACATGTGGCAAAAAGTGCTAGGGCCTTTGAGCGTGATGAAGTCACCATGTACTGTGTACCATTGGGAGTGTGGAATGGGCTGGAGAGGTAGAAAAAGTGCTGAACACTGTGAGTATTGCAGCCACCAGCAGCAGAATGGTTCAGATCAGTTAATGTCTGTGGTGCTGGTCTAGTGTTAGACAAAGGAGATGAGGACCACAGGCTGTCTCCCTGGCATATATGAAATGAATAAAGAAAGTGTGCTATTGCATATGCTTGTCCTCACCAGATGATTAATTTCTTTGTTTCCCAAGAAATATGGGCGAAATGGAGAAGTGGGGGATCAGCCTTGCAGCTTGTTACAGCACAGTCATCTGAAGAGGGATAGGATTTATCTCAGCCATTTAGTTACATTTTTAATTAATCTCATCTCAATGTGGACATGTAATACAGGTCAAATGAATAATTTCTTAAATGTGCTGGTTTCTCTTCTCTGACTGTAATTGGAATCTAGATGGCTTTTGCAGATGTGGATGTCTATATAAGAGGCATCTCATTTAGTTTTAGATGGTTTACATCATAGGGATTCTCATGTGCCAAACCCCAATGTGCATGTCATGAAATTCAGTGGACCACAGTAGTATCAGAGACCCTATTTCAAGAACAGAAGTAAATGTATCATGTTTTCCCATGCCACACCTGCTGGTGTGCCCTTAGAAAGTAATGTCTTACTAGACAATAAAGTCTGTAAGACAGGCTACTGAAATAAGCAGGGAAGGAAAGGAAATTCCGTGCTTAAAACTGCAGAGCCACAGCATTGGTATAATCACAGAATGGTCAGGGTGGGAAGAGACCTCTGGAGATCATCTAGTCCAACCCCTGCTAAAGCAGCTTCTCCTAGAGCCGGTTGCACAGAATTGTGTGCAGGTGGGTTTTGAGTATGTCCAGGCAAGGAAACTCCACAGCCTCTCTGGGCAGCTTGTTTCAGTGCTCTACCACCCTCCAAGTGGAGACATTTTTCCTCATATTCAGATAGAACTCCCAGTGTTGTGGTCTGTGCCTGTTGCCCCTTGTCCTGTCACAGGGCACTACTGAAAATAGCCTGGCCCTGTCCTTCTGCCACTCACCCATGAGATATTTGTATGCATTGCTAAAAGCCCTTCTCAGACTTCTCTTCTCCAGGCTAAACAGTCACAGCTGTCAGCCTTTTCTCGTGAGGGACATGCTCCAGTCCCCTAATCCTCTTCACTGGCCCCTTTCCAGTAGTTCCCTGTCTCTCTGGAACTGGGGAGCCCAGCACTGGACACAGTACTCCAGGTGCAGCCTCACCAGACCAGACCAGAGCAGAGGGGGAGGAGAACCTTCCTCAACCTGCTGGCCACGCTCCTCCCGATGCCCCCCAGGGTCCCATTGGCCTCCTTGGCCACGAGGGCACCTTGCTGTCCACCAGGGCTCCCAGGTTCTTCTCCGCAGAGCCGTCTATAAGTTGCAGCCCAAATGAAAGCTGCATCCTTGATTATGGCTAAAAGATAGGCCCAGGCAAAATATGTATGGAATTTAACCAGAAGAGTAAGTTTCTCATCACAGATGATAAGAATAAATAATTTTAAAATTTGGGCAGATGGGCACTAGCCAGAACAAACTGCACTTCTTAAATATATTGCCCATAGTCAGTGATAAGAAGTATTTGATAAAGGCATCTGCTGACAATAGTTAATAAGACTGACTGAAATTAGCTTCTAGCAGAGAAGAGTGAAATCAGAGCAAAGACACTAGATGACACGGAAGACCTCAAGAACGTTTTTTTCTGGACTGATCCTGCTTCAGGCTAGGTGAAAGGGAATGGTAAGATGATTCAGGATGGGCATGGATGAGGCTAAATTTAGTTTATTTGGTCTGGAAGACTGTTAAATGTCCGGCCGGGCTCTCTGAGAGCTGTCAATTCTGGGATTACAGTATCAAAGCAAATTAAATTCGTGTTTTGTATGATTTTTTTCATGTTTCGGAGGTAAGGACAGGATGTAACTGTGCTTCATGTTGAGACAGACCGTTCACACATCCAGTAGCACACTGTACTGTAATACAGATTTGTTGACTCCATGTGCAGGTAAGTGCACTAGGGCACAGAGGCTGATACCAGTTGAAAAAAAGCAGTGATTTACATTGTGATGGGGTATGGTGCTTACTTGGCTTGTTATTATTGTTGCTATTTAAATAAAATCCCCTGAAGTCTATTTCAGACAAGATTAAAGTAACTGTAGTACCATAAAACAATTGGTAGGAACAGTTTGTTTATGTAAAGGTAGAATATTACAGTTGTTCAATAGATTGCAGACTTCCTTTGGTGGACATCTGTAATTATTTGGGACTAAATCCACTTCCTAGTAAACTTGACAGGAATCTTTCAGTCAATTCCGGAGGGACTTATATCAAATTTCTTTAAATTTTTGAAGATGCCAGGTTTTGTAAAGCTGACATTCCTTTGGGACTCTGCATAATACGTGCAATGATATGCTTTGCTGTGAAATAGTCTTAATTGGATGGGGTGATGAGGAGGTTAATGCGTCTACCTGGTCACTACTTTAGAAGTTGTTTGTATAATAATACAGGAGATATGGGGAACAAACAAGGGGACCAGGAATCTTAACCCGTGAGCAACAGTGTGACTGAACTGGCATTGCAAAGACTCAGTGGGAGGACGGGGAGGAGGAAGAGGCTGTTGCTGTTGTGTATTGGGTTCAGACACTTGTACAGAGTACAGGGGATGGTGATGATGGGAGATTTTAATTAATCAGTCATCTGTTGGAAACCAATAAAGGAGAATACCAGCTGCCCAACATGGTTTGCAGTGCACTTAGGACCAAATTATGAGATGGTGGGAAAAGCAATCAAAGGGGAAACTATTCTATTTGATACCAACCTTAAGGGAGAAACTGTTCAAGAACAGGGAGAGAAAAGGCAGAAGCCGCTTGAGTGAGGATTACCCTGGGGTGACAGAGCTTGCAGATTTCAGGAAGGGAAAGAGATTGAGTAAAAGAATCAGGACAACAGGTTTCAAGGGGATATGGTAGGACTGTGGGCATAATTTCTTTGGAAAGGAGTCTGGAGAAAAGAAGTTAAAGGAACTGGTTGTTCCTTGAAAAAATGTAAAGAGAGAAAAAACGCAAATTGAGACAGCACAGGAGAAGGACAGAAAGCATAGTAAAAAAAAAATCTGTCTAAAATACAAGTGTCTTGTATCAAACACAAGAAGGAACCATGTAGAAAACGAAAACTACTTTGGATTATTCAGAACAAGTACAAAGGAATAATAAAAGATGTAGAGGGGAAAAAAAATACTCTAAGAAGCCAAGGCTAAAAAATGAGAACAAGAAAGGACTATGTACAAGAAAGAACATGAGGAGTAACAGAAATTGTTCTGGAAGTATATTTTGGGTAAAAGCATCTTTCAGGAGAGTGTTACTCTACTGTTTAACAGAAGCACATCAGTCTTTACTAGTGGTATTAAGAGCATGTGGACAACTCAGCCTGGAATAGAGAAAGGACAAATCAGAGAGTACTTGATGTGTTAGGTGTTCGCACCTTAGCTGTGTCTGAGGCACACTATACTTGGGAAGTGGAAGAATTGGCTAAATCAGTCTCAGCCCTGTTAGCAAATACCATGGAGAATCTGAAGAAGAAAAATGGGAGCGTGAAAAAACAAAAAAAAAATAGATAAACTGATCCTTTAAAGGGGGGGAAGCTACAGATGGAAGAGGCCTATCAAATATTTACAGATCACTTTTATTCCTAGAGAAATTGCAGACAAATATTTCAAACATTTTTTAAGTACCCGGAGGAAAGCAACAAACAGCAATCAGTGTGAATTTGTTGGAACTATCTAATACCCTATAACGAGGCATTAAAATTTGTGCATAAAAGAAAAAGAGCAGATGCCCAACGTTTTCACTGTAAGAAACTTCTGAATGCTGTCTCACAAGACTCCCTTATAAACAAGCTAGGGAACATCAGGCAGTGTCTTAATGTAAGTTGCATGGGATATAGCTGTAAAACTGGTTGCATAAGGTAACCCCCAAGCATCTACTGCTGTTTCACTGCCATGTGTTATTTCACAAGTTTATTTTAGACAGTATTCTGTTTTTTCCAGTAATAATATGGATTTGTGTATTAGAGACTATGCTTATTGAATTTGCATTTGTCACAAAGTTGAGAATGGATTGGAAGGATGCCAGAGAACAGGATTAGAATTGAAAGTTATCTTGACACATTGGAGAAATAGCTTGGGGAATAAGGTAATGTTTAATAGGTCTAAGTACATGGTACTACACTTGGGTGGAGTAACTATGTACAGGACACAGGAAGCTGGTTAAGCAGTGGGTTTTGAAAATGATACATAGATCATGAATATTACATTAGCAACGATAATCAAGCTGTTGCGAAAAAGGTATGGATGGACAAAAAAGATATATAGGCCTGCAAAATGTATGGAGTAATTTATCTGTTGTACTCAGTACTCTGCTCAGCTCAAATATGGGATCTGGCTTTGAGCATCACACTTCAATAAAGATAGGGCTAATTGGAGAGAGGTCAGAGAATGGCGTTGAGGATAGTTGGAGAGCTGAAAAACATGACCTGTAAGGAAAAAATCTAACAAGCAGAATTATTTACCCTAAAAAGTAAAAGATAGGTAGCAGAGAAAAGTTTTCCAGAATGCAAAAAACCCACAAACCCCAAACCATCAAACCACCTTGAACTTTCACAAATGAAGGGAATGATGTGATGATCCCTGCATCCTGTGTGAACAGCTTAAATTCTAACAAGAAAGAATTAGTTTAGACATCAGAAAAAAAAATTGCTGATAGTAAGGTAAGATCACTTAGAACAGGTTAGGTGAGAAATGTATGTTAGAGGTCCTTTAAAACACAGAAAACTTGTCCAAAAAATGATGCAAGTGTAGCTTTGTTTCACTGGCAGTTTGGACATGACCTGCTATAGCCAGCACTGTCTTCCGTGGTTCTCTATGCAGTGTTACATTACTGCATATTATTACTGTGCCACACAATGCATTTTTGGTTTTGTAAATCTTGTGAAACAGTATTGTTCTTTGAATTAAGATTATACCTTTTTCTTAATTTCAGTGTGTGCAGAAGCTTACAATCCAGATGAGGAAGAGGACGACGCAGAATCTAGGGTATTTAATGCTTTGAGTCAAATACTTAATACTTTCCACCTGCACCCCCACCCCCCGACCCCAGTTCTCAGACATTAAATTTAGGAAGAAAAATGCAACGAGCATTACCATTCCTTGCCAAAAGAATCCTTATTATCATAAACTTTAATAATCTCTTGGGTTTTCATGTTAAAGGAATATTTAAAAATTCTCTGTAAGAGTCACCCATGTAGGACCTGACCTATTATTCTAAATCACCACACCTTTGGTACATGTTAAGGAAACATTTTTGTGCAATCTGCCCAGAGAGCACCTGCTCCTAAAAGTACTTATCTGATGTCCGCATAATCTTGCAGTGGTTTCCTCAATTATCTAATATTTCTCATAAGGCAGAAAATAGGTAAATTATAAAATCACCAAGATTTTCAGATGTACAATGCAATAACTAGTGAACTTTTACTTACATCACCCTTTTAAAGCATTTACTTAGCTTTTAATATGAAATAGCATAAAGATGACTTTTAAGACAAGTTGAAATGTTTATATTCAAACTAATTTCTGGCTTGTAAAACTGTTCAAAAAGGTTATCCTACAGTATCACAGCTTTGAAACCTAGCATATCTTTTTAAAGAGATGAATTGAGTGAACAAATTGATTGATACTCACATTAACCAGACATTAGTAATTTAGTAAATCTCTTGCTCACTTGGATAGTGTCAAGTCTGCTGTTTACTCTGTGTAACTTCTGATACAAATTTAACACAGATACTATTTCACAAAATATTATTTGGGAAGCAGTCATGGCAAATTGCTAAATTTAACAGTGGTGGTTTTTATAAAACGTGCATGCTTGAAATATGATTAGAGAATAGTTAGAGTAATGTTTATGCAGCAATAGTTGGGATAAAGGTATCCGAATGGCTTGCGGAAATGAACTGGATTTTACAAATGTAAAGATGTTCTTAGCTGAAATACAGCAGTGCTTTGCTTGCTAATGCTATGGTGATACAATGTTATCATTGAGTGTTATTCAAATCCTAATGGTTTTGAAGTGGAAGTGTTATGAAGCATGGCCAAAATATTGTATAAAACAGCTGAATTAACTCAGTCCTTCAGGTAGTGCTACTATATGATAACCACTTTAAAGGCTTTTCTGTTATATCCCTCAGATTATTCATCCTAAAACAGATGATCAAAGAAACAGGCTGCAGGAGGCATGCAAGGACATTCTTCTTTTTAAGAACCTAGATCCGGTAAGAAATTCTTTGTAATGAGCAACATTTAGCAGTGCTGCTAAGAATTAATGCTCTTGAACATTTGAACATAAGTGTACAGATTTGACATTTGTAAGCTCTTATGTGTGCTTTCTTGACCATTTCATAAACTCCAGAAATGCCATTTTTATAACTGATAAATCATATAGAGAGAGCCTTTTGTCCACCACCATGGATGATAGTCTTGAAGTACATTAATATGAATGTATGCATTAATATGATTGTAAATTATTGTATTTTCTTATTTTAAATAGTCTTGTTGTACGTTGATGTATATAAATTCATCAGTTAACTGGAATGTTGGTTGCTTCTACTAGTTACTTTTTATCATCCAAAAGTGCACTGAGTCCTCCATCAAAACATAACATGACCACCAACAGTTTAGCTACATATGTTATTGAACAAGCAAGTTATTTCAGAGGGAAAGAGAAAGGCAATAGTGAGGTGTGTATATTATTATTTCACTTGATATAGATACCTACACCACAGGTAATTTTCTTCTGCAGAGTTAATTTCCTTTTATTGCCTGTGAGAACACGTATGGGCTTTTAAGAAAGCTTAAATCCAGTGAATGAATGATCTGGATCAGACAAAGGTGATTATGCTGCAAAAAAGCACAAGGCTGTTTAAGGGAAAAGGCGAGTGTATCAATCAAAGCATGCATACTGACATTGGGTCGATTCATGGCAAACCAGGTGCTTTCTCAAGAGAATTGATTCTGTGCTGCCAGGGAAGGGAGCGTGGGGGAAAGAAATAATTCTGTAGAGTTTTAGGCATGAGAGCAAAAAGTTTAAATTTGATTCAAGAGGGAGCTAATGGAAAGACCAGCCTGCAGCTCTGTTTGGAAGTCAGGTGCTGTTACAGAGCATGCATATGAATTTGTGGTGCAGATTTCCAGCTCCTGCTTTTGTCTGCACAAAGACTGAGCCCTGACCCTGGGTACCTGCTCCCAGAGAGGCCCTGGTGAGCCGTAGACACCCAGCTTTGCAGAACCCTGTAGTTGGAGCTATAGGGGAGCATCAAAAGTCTCAGTGTAGACGTGTATATGTGCGTATTCTTGGGACACTTGGGATCCTGATACAGAAGATTTTCTAACTCACTCCTTCATGCTTTGTGTTTAATGGGTAGTTAGTTATACTGTATATAGTTCCACTATACTTGTTCAAGCTAAGTTCACCCAAACATTTGTTCCCCCTGGTCATGAATTCTTCTTCTGCTTAAATTCAGGGATACAAAGTGGTTTATGGGCATCTGCTCTGGGTGTGGAATTCCTTTATTATATGTTTTCCTTCTTGGTGCTGTGTCTTGGCTTCCACTTGGCTGGACCATCATTACATCAGCCTGCCAATAGCATTTTGTCAGTCCCCCCTTGGTTACTGTCTGAGCATTTCTCTCTTATGAGCCCTGTGACCCAATGGATTGTCATGTGCTCCTAGAGTCTGCTGTGATGTTAATTTTGACCTACTGCTTTCCTGATTCTGGCTTTACACAGTTTCTTGGTAGTATCTGCTTATAGCATCAGTCCTCTGGATGAGATCTGCTTTCCCTTCCAGTGAGAACTAGATCTTCTGTCTATTAAATAGTCATCAGCTACTTGGTCTGCAGGACCAGGGATCTGTTGGCTTTCTGTCACCTATATCATCATGCTGTGTAGATATAAAGCATTAAACTGGTCCAGTGTGGGTGCTTGATAAAACTCTTCCAAGGAATACTGAGAGATTGCTTCCCCTGTTTGTGGAGGTCTTCTCAGGGCTGTGCTGCTGTCTTGATACCATATCCCCTTGAAGTTTTGAACTCCTTTTTCTTTTTGCTTCTGAATCAGTTACTTGTAATTGCTAATAGTTCCCACAGTTTGTTCCAGGCCTTTAGCAGACTTCTTAGTTGAGCTCTCCCCTCACGGAGCTCTGCAATCCAAAGCCTTGAAAACCACTTCCGGGATCTCTGAGGTCTTGTTTACCCCCCTTTATTCAGGTTGTCCAGTGGATTAAGAACACTTCCTTCTGCTTTAAATCCTTCACAGACAGAGTTCTGGAAAGCTGAATAAGGTAATTTTTGTAAAGGAGTTTTTCATTATAATAAATTTACCCTTAAAAGGCATTGGAAAGCTACTGAGCTCTGAAGATAGTCTGGCTTGCTTCTTCTGTGAAGTCAAAATCTGTAGACCCCAGGGGACTTCTCCCACTCCTCCTTCTTGTTCTGCTGCTAGGCAGTGACTTGAGCTCTGCTGCTGTAGTTGCAGTAATTTAAGTGTTCCTATCCCAGCTCTCTTCCTCACCTCTGCTTCTCCACCCTGCAGCACAGGTGCACGTGGTGTCAGCTGCTGCAGTTTGCTCTCTGGTGCATTAGCGAGAAAATTCTTTCATTTCATAGAGACATAATATCTTCAGCTGCTAAAGCTAAAGTCTCTGGAACAAAAGTCAAACTGTGTATTGACAGGGTCTCCCACTCCCCCTGTTTTTTTTCTTGCATTGAACTTCAGCCTCTTTCTGCTGTAGTTTTGTGTATGAAAAACTTTGTTTCAGAGGTCAGTGGGTTAGAGGGGAAGAGACAATGTGAAGTACTTAATGGCTTTTCCCTGATGGCCTTTTTAGGCAAGGTGTCAAACACCACTCCTAGATAGGACACCACTCTGAAACACAGTATAACAAAGTGTCTTAGAACATGATCAGAATTGCATTCAGTACATGATGCTAAATGGAGTCACATTTTCTTAAAACCCTGACCCCTGTGTTTTAATTCGAATGGGAGGCTAAGATAAGGGTATCATTATTAAAGCAGAAAGAGATGTTGCAGTAGTTGGAAGGTGACTTACAATACTGCTCAGCATCTTAAAGAGTCCATCTGAACAGACAAGAGTCTTCACATAAAGGTAAAAAACAGCAGAACCATTTGAATGTGAGACTAAATGAGAGAGAGGACGAAAAGATAGACTTTGAGACAGCTTAGGACTTTCTAAACACACGCAATGCTGTCTTGAGTCTGCATTTACCTGATAGCAGTGTTTGAATATCAGGTATGTAAACTTACGGATACGTATTTATAAATATCAGTATTTCACATATTGGCTCTGATTGAAAATGTAGCATAGTATAAAGGAACACAGCTCTGGTACAGTTCCCTGAGCAGTGCACTATGCTTTAAAGGTCAACTCTTATAAATTCACAGAATGACAGAATGGTCAGAGCTGGAAGGGACCTCTGGAGATCATCTAGTCCAACCCCTGCTAAAGCAACTTCACCCAGAGCGGGTTGCACAGAATCATGTGCAGGTGGGTTTTGAGTATGTCCAGAGAAAGAGACTCCAAACCTCTCTGGGCAGCCTGTTCCAGTGCTCGGTCACCCTCAAAGTGAAGAGGTTTTTCCTCATATTCAGAAGGAACTCCCAGTGTTGCAGTTTGTGCCCATTGCCCCTTGTCCTGTTGCTGGGTACCACTGAAAAGCACCTAGCCCCATCCTCTTGACACGCACCTGTAAGTTATTTGTATGCACTGCTAAGATCCCTTCTCAGTCTTCTCCAGGCTAAACAGTCACAGCCCTCTCAGCCTTTCCCTTGTGAGGGATATGTTCTCCTTCGTGCTCCAGATGCTGCAGTGTAACCAGAAGCTAGCTGCATGCCCTCTTTCCTTCCTCTTTTACTTTGTATGCCTTAAAGTCTGTGAAGTTACTTGAATTTTCTTGAAACTTCCTTTAACTCTGTGGGTTGATGAGGATGTAATTGGTCAACTAATGTCACTTCAGCAAGGCACTCCTGAGTTAACTCCCTTAAATACAAAGTATTTTTAAAGAATTGGTATGTTACCATTCTTTTCACCTTTCTGGGGTCTTGGTCAGGTCCCATCTGGTTGCTGTCACTCAATATCAGTTTTAGTATGTAACTATTGAAAAAAATTACTTGAAGAGACTATGCATTGAAACATGCACTTTTGCAACAAGATGAGGGAAGGAGGTTTTTGCAGAGCTCTTTGGCTACTTTTTAGAGGAGGAGGTCAGGAAAGAATAATAAAAAAATTCAGAAGCAGAACTACGTGGATGAGTGAATTAGAAATGAGAACATTTGGACGTTCGTTTTTCTCTCCCCATGCTATTAATCTAATCTATGTTAGAGTAACTCATTCCTCTTCTAAAGCACTGGTTCCTGTTCTTTTTCACAGAAAAACCTCTTCCTATTAGACCACAGTTTTGTTTATCGTTTGTCTCAATTGCCTGCCACACCATTGCCAGAAATCCTAATACTGCTTTTGTTCTCCCAGGATTGCCATGGTGTGCCAGGCTGCATGCACACGCAAAGCATGTTAACACCCCTTCTCCTTCGTGCTCCAGGTGCTGGAGGTTACTGGCAGTGGAATCAGAAGCTGCATGCCCTCTTTCCCCTCCACTTTCACTTTGTATAAGCCAGCAAGGCGAAAACAAGATGATGACCAGATGCCTTGGGCCATAACTGAGGATAAGCCCCAAGTCACTATTACTGGGTTTTGTGTCTGTTCAGCTTAACTGTTATCACTGGGAGGACTAACAGCAGCTCCTCATCTAGTGGCCAACACAGTCTTCTACACTTCCTTTTTACAGTGCAATTCAGAGAAATTACCATTTTGGTTTTGTCTTTTAAGAGGAAACTTTGCTGGGGCTGATTAACAACAGGCTTTTTGGTTTGGCTGTTATGGCCCATAGGCCAGCAGTTATAAAAACGATGAACCTATTACCAGAGTAGCTGGGTGGCTCAGAGGACTGGCACCATCAAAGCTGTGCCGCACCCTTGCACTTGAAGTTTGAATCCTTTCTCTCACTAAAATTCACAAGCAGTATTAGATCATCTGTCCTCTTTCAGGACAATTTTTTTTTTTGACAGCTTTGCCCTGCTAATGCTTGTAGAGAATATTTCAAATAGGTCTTGACCCTTTTCTCAAAAGTAATTAATACATATTCTTCACAAATATGCAAGAGCAATTTCTGGGCATGTTGGCACTCATGCACCTGGGGGACTATTATAAGAGAACACAAATATTGATCAACTAATTATAATTGATTAACTCAAAGGAAGATGAAGGAAAGCATAATGCAACTGTGGTTTATGAATAGTGGACTCTTATACGTAAGGCCAAAGCATTCCTTGCAAAGTGCTACTAACAGAAGATACACATGATACTCTTACATTTTGGTGAAGAATTAGGACTACAGAATGCCTGAATATATTAATACTCTGCCCTCTAAGATGGCAGAAAACTCTTTGCAAACTAATGGGCTACCAATCAAACAGGCTTGCACTTAATCCCCATGTTTTTTCCTAAGGCAAAATTAATACTTACAACAGATCTAGCAAACAGGGATTCTCTCCACCTTGCCTATTGTGTTAGAAATAGTGTGGTCAGCAGGACTAGGGAAGCGTACTTCACCCTGTACCGGGCACTGGTGAGGCAGGACCTTGAATTCTGTGTTCAGTTTTGGGCCCCTCACTGCAAGGAAGACATTGAGGTGCTGGAGCGTGTCCAGAAAAGCTCAGCTATGGCACAAATCTTATGAGGTGCGGCTGGGGGAGCTGGAGAAAAAGAGGCTCAGGGGAAACCTTATTGCACTCTACAACTACTTAAAGGGAGGTTGTAGTGAGATGGGAGTCAGTCTCTTCTCCCAAGCAACAAGTGACAGGGTGAGAAGAAACAGCCTCAAGTTGCACCAGGGGACATGTAGGCCGGATACTAGGAAAAATTTCTTCCCTGAAAGGGTGGTCAAGGATTGAAACAGGCTGCCCAGGGAAGTGTTGATTCACAATCCCTGGAGGTATTTAAAAGACATGTAGATGTGGGACACGGTTTAGTGGTGGCCTTGGCAGTGTTAAGTTCATGGTTGGACTCAATGATCTTAAAGGTCATTTCCAACGTAAGTGATTCTATGATTCTGTAATCAGTTACTGAAGATGTTCTGCAAAAGAGCTGCCCAATGTAAGTGCCTTCACTTTTGGCTTAAAAGTTTTGGAAGCTATTTGCAACTCTGAATTATTTCTGCTCTTTTTTAGTAAACTACTAAAAAGAATCAGTGAACTTGCTCACAGGTCTAGTTAAAAAATACGAGAAGTGTTACTGAGCCTAACTGATGGGCATATGCATGATACTTGGGAGGCAGAGTGCTAAAATAATTCTGTGGAGGAAGGTTAAGGTATATTCTCAAGAAAAATATTGCTTGAAAATATTGATTATACATCAAAATACAAATTGGATTCTTTGATAGTGAAGTAATGAATGCCTTTTGATTAGTTTACAAGTGGATATCATACAAGGGAGCTAAACATTTTGAATTGGGTCAGTAGTGCTGCTAACATTTATATCAGAGTTCCAGGGGAGTATATGTACACGGTTTTGTTCTGAAAAAACAAACGAGGGGAGCTGTAGACATGAATTCTGTAATTTACTTTTCCTTGCTGATTACAAATTTCCTTCCCTCCCCTCCCCCTCTCCCCCTCCCCCTCTCCCCCTCCCCCTCTCCCCCTCCCCCTCTCCCCCTCCCCCTCTCCCCCTCCCCCTCTCCCCCTCCCCCCTCTCCCCCTCCCCCTCTCCCCCTCCCCCTCTCCCCCTCCCCCTCTCCCCCTCCCCCTCTCCCCCTCCCCCCTCTCCCTCCCCCTCTCCCTCCCCCCCTCTCCCTCCCCCCCTCTCCCTCCCCCCTCTCCCTCCCCCCTCTCTCCCTCTCCCTCCCCCCTCTCTCCCTCCCCCCTCTCTCCCTCCCCCCTCTCTCCCTCCCCCCCTCTCTCCCTCCCCCCTCTCTCCCTCCCCCCTCTCTCCCTCCCCCCCTCTCTCCCTCCCCCCCCTCTCTCCCTCCCCCCCTCTCTCCCTCCCCCCCTCTCTCCCTCCCCCCCTCTCTCCCTCCCCCCCTCTCTCCCTCCCCCCCTCTCTCCCTCCCCCCCTCTC